>NC_086444.1:792181113-792499863 GCF_028390025.1 Pseudophryne corroboree | reverse complement strand
TTATCAGTATTGGATTTTCATGAAAACAGGATGTATCCGATTGCATACACGGACTGATAAGCTTGAACTCTTATTATATTCTGTACGCTTGTATTTTTACTATCTGTTTTTATGTTTCTATGTTGTATTAAAATTTGTGAAAAACCTTTAAATAATCCCTGTTGGTGGATTTTTACCATTGAGGATTTGCTTATCCTTAGGAGGTTTTTTAGATACAACTGTATTTTATGCTGAAAATTGCTTTAAAAACTGTACACGCTATGTTATTTTTGTTCTATTTCTCTTCACATATGTGCATGGGTCATGTGACCGAAGACAGTGTGTGTATCAGATAAGTGATGTCCATACATTACCACTTGGTTCACTTTACACCAATAATAAAAAAAAAAATAACACTAAATAGTAGAGATGAGCGGATTCGGTTTTACTCGGTTTTACTCGGTTCTCAAAACCGACCCTTATTGGCTATCCAAAACACGTGACATCCGTGAGCCAATTAGATGCCGTTTTGAGAACCGAGTAAAACCGAGTAAAACCGAACCCGCTCATCTCTACTAAATAGGCGCCCTTTTTCTTCACTAGTTCCATATTTTATCGTATATGTGCCATCCAAGCACATATTATACTGCTTAAGGTTGCTGCCATCCACCAATTGGAATAGTGTTACTTGTTATGTTATATGTTTTCACTTATTCACAGATTCACGTGCACCTTTAGTGCCCATTTTGACGATTACTTGTGCGCCCCCGCATCTATTTGTTTATATATATATATATATATATATATATATATATATATATATAGTTATGGGTTGTTGTTTTTTTCTGCAGGCCATGACTACTGATTACTTTACACTACAGCCACACTGTTAGGATTTTCACCCGGTTAGTGAACTATTAATACTGCACACTAATAAGTGTGCTGTTTTCATCTAATACTGTACACGCATTACAATCATGTAATGCTGTACACATGGAGCTATTTAAAAGCATCGATAAAACCATGTACTTTATCCATCCTTTAACAAAATATTAGAAGCATATTAAACGCTTTTAAAGCTTCTCTACAGTCTAACGTACTATGTATTAGTGCATAGAACTTCATTATATTGTACTACTGTATATACTTTGGAGCACTGCAGTCCCCATTGGGCAGACATGTCACATTCAGGGCAATGGTGAACAGGTGCAGTGTGTACCGGAAAATGGCACTCGTGGCACTGAAATAATTATTGTAGGGGTTTAATGGGTATCTTAGCATTTGCTACAGATGTGTCCTCATACATGCAGGCTCAATACGTAATGCAGTGCGACATGCCTGGCATGAGCGAGCGCCATGTCCTGTGCAACTCCGTTAACGTCGGGTGTCTATTTTGGCTGAAAATGTACACTTGTATATTGTGTGTGACTGAGCCTGTATATGGAGCAAAACAGAACATGTGTTAGAAAAAAGGTGTGGCTGCTACATTAGAGCACTTTGTACACAGATTCAGACTCAGTCACACACTGATACACACGTGTCATACATATTAATCAGCAGAGTCTCCTCGTGCTTCCTAGCCGCATTGTGTTGGGAATAAGACGCATTTTCAGTAAAATAGAAGCGAAAAAAAAAGACACCCAAAGCTAGAAGATTCTCACGTGATCCAGCGTGCCAAGAAGGGCTGTTTGGCGTGACTGCAGCAAAGATGTATGAGGACACATCTGTACTGTATGCCTCCTCCATGACAATGACACAACTCTGTCACAATACTCCGCATTGAAACGATGGTATGCTGGCTGCTGCATACTTATTAATAGTGTAATTTCATAATGCTATGCACGCATTAATTTCTTTTCACTATTTTACATCTAAAGTTATTTGTTAATTACTCATTTTTTGGTGTATTCTGTTCAAAACAATCTGAACAAATGTCACCATTCACGTAAATAAATTCATTTGGATCACACTTTACTTTCAAACTAACCATTAAATTCATGAGAGGAAAGCAACATTTATTATGCTTAGGACTTGAGCGTGCAAGAGCCATCAGGAAATCTAGCTTCTAAGACAGGAGGTGAATTCAGAACAGAGTAAAAAAAATGTTATACATAACAGTCATGCAACACTCAGATGTTTGGTATACAGTCTGCGATTTGTAAGAAATACTATAGAGGGGAAGCTAGGGTTAGTCTGCAAGAGGGGTAGGGTTGAGGCACTTGTGGGGTACGATTAGGATTAGGCAATAATGAGTTACAGTTAGGGTTAGGCACTAAAGGGTGACTGTTAGGGTTAGGCTGCAGTTGGGTGGGGGGTTAGGCTGCAGGTAGGGAGGGTTAGGGAGGTAGCGGGAGAGGGCTATAATACTTACCCACTGGGAGTTGGGATCCTTGTCACGATCCTAGGCATGGTGATTTCCCAGATACGCCAATCTGCGAATCCCTGCCACGTGACACTGTTACTGGACACCTGAGCGTGTGCGTTAATTTTAACACGGTCACTGCCACCAGCCAAAGTTCAAACGTTTAGGGTATGACCCAAGGCAAACTTATGGTTTTTGGCTGCACCTAGAATTATTAATATTTTAGTAACGCCTCTTTCAGAGAGTTGGGTTGGATACACAACAGAAAAACCAGAGCTAAAATTGATTATTTATTTTAAGTGAAACACTTCAAAGCTTATGTCACAGAAAAGAAAGTTACAAGATATAATGTTAAAAAGTCAAAGTCACATGAGTAAAGACACTTTCAAGAAAAAAAAAATAGGAAGATAAAACCCACTGATCCTAGCACATGCAGAGTGGAACGATGGGATGAAGTGAAGTCTCTTCAGATATTCGGGACATTACAGAGCCAGGATGCTTCTCCTGACTCGCTTCTTTGATAATGCATACTTTGCAGTCTGTGTTTCTCCTATTTAAAACTCAGCCCCCCTCCCTCTGGAGAGTTTGTTTTTAACCGTTCCAAAGCCAGAGACGGTATTGAGTGTCAGCTCATACTGGGCTTCCCAGCCACTCGTTCAGGGGCAAATGGCCTTCTCTTCTAATAGCCTTTGAAGCTCTGCCCATGGTTCTTGTGTAAACATAACTGTGACATGGGGTCTCTTGGTCATATACACAGGGGCTGGCTAATTACTTTTCCTATTCATTTTGAAGCTGGGCAATCAGATTTATCAATCATACTGTTATAGCTAGCTGAAAGAAGTTTTTATCACCTTCCCTAGCCAGCATATCTTTCTGGACTCTCTGGTGACCCCCCTGGGGTAAGTAAACAACCTGTTTGGAGATATCTTCTATTTGTCCTGAGAAGATATTTACAACACAATACAACAGATCAAATACAGTACTACTTAATATAGTTTTTATGGATGCAGAGAGAAAGGGGATACCATATGCTTTCCTGAAGCCTTCTCTGCCTGACTTATCACAGCATGGCTACCTTGACACATAGCAGAGTTCCTGCTGTGAAGGAGGCTGTTAGACTTATCTTTTCACAAAGGATTTACACATAACCACATAAAGGGCATTTGCAGAGATTGATCAATACAATATTATTTGCAGTTATACACATTTCTCTGACGTCCTAGTGGATGCTGGGACTCCGTCAGGACCATGGGGAATAGCGGCTCCGCAGGAGACAGGGCACAAAATTTAAAAGTTTGACCACTAGGTGGTGTGTACTGGCTCCTCCCCCCATGACCCTCCTCCAAGCCTCAGTTAGGTTTTTGTGCCCGTCCGAGCAGGGTGCAATCTAGGTGGCTCTCCTAAAGAGCTGCTTAGAAAAAGTTTGTTAGGTTTTTTATTTTCAGTGAGTCCTGCTGGCAACAGGCTCACTGCAACGAGGGACTTAGGGGAGAAGAAGTGAACTCACCTGCGTGCAGGATGGATTTGCTTCTTAGGCTACTGGACACTAGCTCCAGAGGGACGATCACAGGTACAGCCTGGATGGGTCACCGGAGCAGCGTCGCCGACCCCCTTGCAGATGCCGAATAGAGAAGAGGTCCAGAAACCGGCGGCAGAAGACGTCTCAGTCTTCATGAGGTAGCGCACAGCACTGCAGCTGTGCGCCATTGCTCTCCGCACACTTCACACCAGCGGTCACTGAGGGTGCAGGGCGCTGGGGGGGGCGCCCTGGGCAGCAATGTAATATACCTATTCGGGCTATATGGATGTATTTAACCCCTGCCAGGTTCCAAAAAAACCGGGAGAAGAAGCCTGCCGAAAAGGGGGCGGGGCCTATTCTCCTCAGCACACAGCGCCATTTTCCTGCCCAGCTCCGCTGCGAGGAAGGCTCCCAGGACTCTCCCCTGCACTGCACTACAGAAACAGGGTAAAAACAGAGAGGGGGAGCACTTATTGGCGATATTTATAATATTTGAGCTGCTATAAAGGGAACACACTTATTAAGGTTGTCCCTATATATATTTATAGCGCTTGGGTGTGTGCTGGCAAACTCTCCCTCTGTCTCCCCAAAGGGCTAGTGGGGTCCTGTCTTCTATCAGAGCATTCCCTGTGTGTCTGCTGTGTGTCGGTACGTGTGTGTCGACATGTATGAGGACGATGTTGGCGTGGAGGCGGAGCAATTGCCTGTAATGGTGATGTCACCCCCTAGGGAGTCGACACCAGAATGGATGGCTTTGTTTATGGAATTACGGGATAGTGTCAGCACGCTGCAAAAGTCGGTTGACGACATGAGACAGCCGGCAAACCAGTTAGTACCTGTCCAGGCGTCTCAGACACCGTCAGGGGCTGTAAAACGCCCTTTACCTCAGTCGGTCGACACAGACCCAGACACTGACACTGAATCCAGTGTCGACGGTGAAGAAACAAACGTATTTTCCAGTAGGGCCACACGTTATATGATCACGGCAATGAAGGAGGCTTTGCATATCTCTGATACTGCAAGTACCACAAAAAGGGGTATTATGTGGGGTGTGAAAAAACTACCGATAGTTTTTCCTGAATCAGAGGAACTGAATGAAGTGTGTGATGAAGCGTGGGTTACCCCAGATAGAAAACTGCTAATTTCAAAGAAGTTATTGGCATTATACCCTTTCCCGCCAGAGGTTAGGGCGCGCTGGGAAACACCTCCTAGGGTGGATAAGGCGCTCACACGCTTATCAAAGCAAGTGGCGTTACCGTCTCCTGATACGGCCGCCCTCAAGGATCCAGCTGATAGGAGGCTGGAGAATACATTAAAAAGTATATACACACATACGGGTGTTATACTGAGACCAGCAATCGCCTCAGCCTGGATGTGCAGAGCTGGCGTGGCTTGGTCGGAGTCACTGTCTGAAAATATTGATACCCTGGATAGGGACAGTATTTTACTGACTATAGAGCAGTTAAAGGATGCATTTCTTTATATGCGAGATGCACAGAGAGATATTTGCATTCTGGCATCAAGAGTAAGTGCGATGTCCATATCTGCCAGAAGAAGTTTATGGACGCGCCAGTGGTCAGGTGATGCGGATTCCAAACGACATATGGAAGTATTGCCGTATAAGGGGGAGGAATTATTTGGGGTCGGTCTATCGGATCTGGTGGCCACGGCAACGGCCGGAAAATCCACCTTTTTACCCCAGGTCACCTCCCAGCAGAAAAAGCCGCAGGCTTTTCAGCCACAGTCCTTTCGTTCCGATAAGAACAAACGAGCAAAAGGACATTCCTATTTGCCCCGAGGCAAAGGAAAGGGTAAGAGACTGCAACAAGCAGCTCCTTCCCAGGAGCAGAAGCCCTCCCCGGCTTCTACAAAGGCGTCAGCATGACGCTGGGACCTTACAAGCAGACTCAGGGGCGGTGGGGGGTCGCCTCAAACATTTCAGCGCACAGTGGGCTCACTCGCAGGTGGACCCCTGGATCCTGCAGGTAGTATCTCAGGGTTACAGGTTGGAATTCGAGAAGTCCCCTCCTCGCCGTTTCCTAAAGTCTGCTTTGCCAACGTCTCCCTCCGACAGGGCGACGGTATTGGAGGCCATTCACAAGCTGTATTCTCAGCAGGTGATAGTCAAGGTACCCCTCCTACAACAGGGACAGGGGTATTACTCCACGCTATTTGTGGTACCGAAGCCGGACGGCTCGGTAAGACCGATTCTAAATCTAAAATCTCTGAACCTGTACATACAAAAATTCAAGTTCAAGATGGAGTCACTCAGAGCAGTGATAGCGAATCTGGAAGAAGGGGATTTTATGGTGTCCTTGGACATCAAGGATGCTTACCTTCATGTTCCAATTTGTCCTTCACACCAAGGGTACCTCAGGTTCGTGGTCCAAAACTGTCATTATCAGTTTCAGACACTGCCGTTTGGATTGTCCACGGCACCCCGGGTCTTTACCAAGGTAATGGCCGAAATGATGATCCTTCTTCGAAGAGAAGGCGTCTTAATTATCCCTTACTTGGACGATCTCCTGATAAGGGCAAGATCCAGAGAACAGCTGGAGGTCGGAGTAGCACTAACCCAAGTAGTGCTCCAACAACACGGGTGGATTCTGAATTTTCCAAAATCCCAACTGATCCCGACGACACGTCTGTTGTTCCTAGGGATGATTCTGGACACTGTTCAGAAAAAGGTATTTCTTCCGGAGGAGAAAGCCAGGGAGTTATCCGATCTAGTCAGGAACCTCCAAAAACCAGGAAAAGTATCTGTGCATCAATGCACAAGAGTCCTGGGAAAAATGGTAGCTTCTTACGAAGCGATTCCATTCGGCAGATTCCATGCACGAACTTTTCAGTGGGATCTGCTGGACAAATGGTCCGGATCGCATCTGCAGATGCATCAGCGGATAAAATTGTCCACAAGGACAAGAGTGCCTCTGCTATGGTGGTTGCAGAGTGCTCATCTGTTAGAGGGCCGCAGATTCGGCATACAGAACTGGGTCCTAGTGACCACGGATGCCAGCCTGAGAGGCTGGGGAGCGGTCACACAGGGAAGAAACTTCCAGGGCGTGTGGTCAAGCCTGGAGACGTCTCTTCACATAAATATACTGGAGCTAAGAGCAATCTACAATGCTCTAAGCCTGGCAAAACCTCTGCTTCAGGGTCAGCCGGTGTTGATTCAGTCGGACAACATCACGGCAGTCGCCCACGTAAACAGACAGGGCGGCACAAGAAGCAGGAGGGCAATGGCAGAAGCTGCAAGGATTCTCCGCTGGGCAGAAAATCATGTGTTAGCACTGTCAGCTGTGTTCATCCCGGGAGTGGACAACTGGGAAGCAGACTTCCTCAGCAGACACGATCTGCACCCGGGAGAGTGGGGACTTCATCCAGAAGTCTTCCACATGATTGTGGTCCATTGGGAAAGACCAATGGTGGACATGATGGCGTCCCGCCTCAACAAAAAACTGGACAGGTATTGCGCCAGGTCAAGAGACCCTCAGGCAATAGCTGTAGACGCTCTGGTAACACCATGGGTGTACCAGTCAGTGTATGTGTTTCCTCCTCTGCCTCTCATACCAAAAGTACTGAGAATTATACGGCAAAGGGGAGTAAAAACGATACTCGTGGCTCCGGATTGGCCAAGAAGAACTTGGTACCCGGAACTTCAGGAGATGCTCACGGAAGATCCGTGGCCTCTACCTCTAAGACGGGACCTGCTTCAGCAGGGACCGTGTCTATTCCAAGACTTACCGCGGCTGCGTTTGACGGCATGGCGATTGAACGCCGAATCCTAAGGGAAAAAGGCATTCCGGAAGAGGTCATCCCTACCCTGGTAAAAGCCAGGAAGGAGGTGACTGCACAACATTATCACCGCATTTGGAGAAAATATGTTGCGTGGTGTGAGGCCAGGAAGGCCCCGACGGAGGAATTTCAACTGGGTCGATTCCTACATTTCCTGCTAACAGGATTGTCTATGGGCCTCAAATTAGGGTCCATTAAGGTTCAAATTTCGGCCCTGTCGATTTTCTTCCAGAAAGAATTGGCTTCAGTTCCTGAAGTCCAGACTTTTGTAAAAGGAGTACTACATATACAGCCCCCGGTTGTGCCCCCAGTGGCACCGTGGGACCTTAATGTAGTTTTGGATTTTCTCAAATCCCATTGGTTTGAGCCACTCAAATCGGTGGATTTGAAATATCTTACATGGAAAGTAACCATGCTACTGGCCCTGGCTTCAGCCAGGAGAGTGTCAGAATTGGCGGCTTTATCGTATAAAAGCCCATATCTGATTTTCCATTCGGACAGGGCAGAACTGCGGACGCGTCCTCACTTTCTGCCTAAGGTGGTTTCAGCGTTTCACCTGAACCAGCCTATTGTGGTGCCTGCGGCTACTAGCGATTTGGAGGATTCCAAGTTGCTGGACGTTGTCAGAGCATTGAAAATATATATTTCAAGGACGGCTGGAGTCAGAAAATCTGACTCGCTGTTTATACTGTATGCACCCAACAAGCTGGGTGCTCCTGCTTCTAAGCAGACGATTGCTCGTTGGATTTGTAGCACAATTCAACTTGCACATTCTGTGGCAGGCCTGCCACAGCCTAAATCTGTCAAGGCCCATTCCACAAGGAAGGTGGGCTCATCTTGGGCGGCTGCCCGAGGGGTCTCGGCATTACAACTCTGCCGAGCAGCTACGTGGTCAGGGGAGAACACGTTTGTAAAATTCTACAAATTTGATACCCTGGCTAAGGAGGACCTGGAGTTCTCTCATTCGGTGCTGCAGAGTCATCCGCACTCTCCCGCCCGTTTGGGAGCTTTGGTATAATCCCCATGGTCCTGACGGAGTCCCAGCATCCACTAGGACGTCAGAGAAAATAAGATTTTACTTACCGATAAATCTATTTCTCGTAGTCCGTAGTGGATGCTGGGCGCCCATCCCAAGTGCGGATTGTCTGCAATACTTGTACATAGTTATTGTTACAAAAAAATCGGGTTGTTATTGTTGTGAGCCGTCTGTTCAGAGGCTCCTACGTTTGTCATACTGTTAACTGGGTTCAGATCACAAGTTGTACGGTGTGATTGGTGTAGCTGGTATGAGTCTTACCCGGGATTCAAAATCCTTCCTTATTGTGTACGCTCGTCCGGGCACAGTATCCTAACTGAGGCTTGGAGGAGGGTCATGGGGGGAGGAGCCAGTACACACCACCTAGTGGTCAAACTTTTAAATTTTGTGCCCTGTCTCCTGCGGAGCCGCTATTCCCCATGGTCCTGACGGAGTCCCAGCATCCACTACGGACTACGAGAAATAGATTTATCGGTAAGTAAAATCTTATTTTTGGTGTCAGAATGGAATCCAATCAGGACAATCCTGACCATTGAAATGCCGCTGTCGGTCTTCTGACTGCCAGCATGGAAAGCACGGGGATCCTGTACCCAACCCTGTCAAAATGCCCAAAAATGGGTAACCTAGTAACTTCAATAGCAACAGTCTAACAACAATATCAAGTACCCAACAAACTTTGTGGCATGCATTAAAACGGGTCCCTAAATGTGACAGGTACTGTATATTGCCTAGTGTATCCAATCAGTCTGTCATTTTATTTGTAATGCAGCTTTGAAACTGTATTCTCATCATCTTTTATTTGTATAGCAAGCCCCACAAAATGCTATGAAAATACTGGCTCTTTCCAACAGTCCATGAATTCACTAGTCAGTTGGCCTACATCACTGCATGAAAGCTGCAGTGAATGTACGCCACTGGAATGTGAGCATCAGTGTGTAGTGTAATGTCTCTTATCTAGTTAAAACCTCATTGCTAGACACTACTGCATACCTGATTTAGTGTCTCTGGGTTGTGAGTGCTGCTTGAATACCATGTTTTACAAGCATGAATCTGCTACAATACATACATTATTCATTACACATACTGCGGGTTGTTCTGAGGAAATCTCTGTCAGCATTTGCAGAACAATTAAAAAGTTGCAGCTCCAGCATCTCTCCAAAGCACTGTGCATAGTGTCTAGTGCATTGATTCACACACTTTAGAAAACATGAAATAAAGGGTAAGATTAAATATGGTTATTGTATAACAAATGTTTTGAGCTTCAAATAATAAAATAAAATGTGTTTGCCCTGCATAAAGCATTATTAATTCCAAATGCAGAAAAGCTGTACATGTATCCTTTTACAGTTTCCAGTGCCTTTGTAGCTCACACCTCCCCAAAACATCAGCGATCCACCTCCGTTTCACAGTAGGAATAGTGTACCTTTCATCATAGGCCTTGTTAACTCCTCTCCAAATGTAACGTTTATGGTTGTGGCCAAAAAGTTCAATTTTGGTCTCATCACTCCAAATTACTTTGTTCCAGAAGTTTTGAGGCTCATCTCTGTGCTGTTTGGAGTATTGTAAGCAGGATGCTTTGTGGCATTTGCGTAGTAATGGCTTTCTACTGGCGACTCGACCATGCAGCCCATTTTTTTTCAAATGCCTCCTTATTGTGCATCTTGAAACAACCACATCTCTTTTTTTCAGAGAGTCCTGTATTTCAGCTGAAGTTATTTCTGGATTTTTCTTTGCATCCCGAACAATTTTCCTGGCAGTTGTGGCTGAAATTTTTGTTGGTCTACCTGACCGTGATTTGGTTTCCACAGAATCCCTAATTTTCCACTTCTTAATTAGAGTTTGAACACTGCTGATTTGCATTCTCAATTGCTTGGATATCTTTTTATATCCCTTTCCTGTTTTATACAGTTCAATTACCTTTTCCCGCAGATCCTTTGACAATTCTTTTGCTTTCCCCATGACTCAGAATCCAGATACGTCAGTGCAGCACTGAATGAAAGATGCAAGAGTCTTTCAGAAGTCCAGAAATTCACTGTCCTTTTATACACACACACTGATTACAAGCAAACAGATCACAGGTGAGGATGGTTACCTTTAGTAGCCATTCAAACCCGTTTGTGTCAACTTGTGTGCATGTTATCAGGCCAAAACCTCCAGGGTATGTAAACTTTTGATCAGGGTCATTTGGGTAGTTTCTGTTGTCATTATGATTTAAAAAGAGTAAACACAGTTGTTTGACAATAACTGGCTTCACCCAACCACTAACCATGAGTGAAAGAAAAGTTTGTGAGTTATCATTCATATTCCCTGACAAATGGACAGAAAATCACAAAATCTGCTAGTGTATGTAAACTTATGAGCATAACTGTATTAACTATCTCTGCATTAAGCCACTGAGGAGTGGTTTCTTTTTGTCACAGGTTCTAAAACACGAATTATGAGTCCTCGCCATACAGTGCATCTGGTAAGTATTCACAGCGCTTCACTTTTTCCACATTTTGTTATGTTATAGCCTTATTCCAAACTGGAATAACTATTTTTTTCCCCTCAAAATTCTACACACAATACCCCATAATGACAATGTGAAAAAAGTTTTTTGAGATTTTTGCTAATTTATTAAAAATAAAAAACTAAGAAATCATATGTACATAAGTATTCACAGCCTTTGCTCAGTACTTTGTTGATGCACCTTTGGCCTCAAGTCTTTTTGAATATGATGTCACAAGCTTGGCACGCCTACAGTATCTTTGGGCAGTTTCACCCATTACTCTTTGTAGCACCTCTCAAGCGCTATCAGGTTGGATAGGAAGAGTCGGTGTACAGACATTTTCACATCTCTCCAGAGATGTTCATTTGGATTCAAGTATGGGCTTTGGCTGGGCCACACAAGGACATTCACAGAGTTGTCCTGAAGCCACTCCTTTGATATTTTGGCTGTGTGCTTAGGGTCGTTGTCCTGCTGAAAGATGAACCATCACCCCAGTCTGAGGTCGAGTGTGCTCTGGAGCAGGTTTTCATCCAGGATGTCTCTGTACATTGCTGCATTCATCTTTCCTTCTATCCTGACTAGTCTCCCAGTTACTGCCACTGAAAAACATCCCCACAGCATGATCCTGCCAACACCATGCATCAATGTAGGGATGGTATTGGCCTGGTGATGAGCGGTGCCTGGTTTCCTCCAAACATGACCCCTGGCATTCACGCTAAAGAGTTCAATCTTTGTCTCACCAGACCAGAGAATTTTGTTTCTCATGGTCCGAGAGTCCTTCAGGTGCATTTTGGCAAACTCTAGGCAGGCTGCCATGTGCTTTTTACTAAGAAGTGGCTTCCGTCTGGCCACTCTACCAAACAGGCCTGATTGGTGGATTGCTGTAGAGATGGTTGTCCTTCTGGAAGGTTCTCCTCTCTCCACAGAGGAATGCTGTAGCTCTGACAAGAGTGACCATCAGGTTCTTGGTCACCTCCCTGACTAGGGCTCTTCTCCCCCGATCGCTCAGTTTAGACGACCGGCCAGCTCTAGCAAGAACTTCCATGTACGGATGATGGAGGCCACTGTGCTCATTGGGACCTTCAAAGCAGTGGATATTTTTCTGTACCCTTCCCCAGATTTGTGCCTTGAGATAATCCTGTCTCGGAGGTCTACAGACAATTCCTTTGACTTCCTGCTTGGTTTGTGCTCAGACATGCACTGTCAAGTGTGGGACCTTATGTAGACAGGTGTGTGCCTTTCCAAATCATGTTTAATCAACTGAATTTACCACAGGTGGACTCCAATTTTGAGCTTTATGGCAAATGCTGTGAATACTTATCTACAAGTGATTTCTTAGTTTATTTTTAATAAATTTGCACATTGTCATTATGGGGTATTGTGTGTAGATTTTGAGGTAAAAAATTAATTTCTTCCATTTTGGAATAAGGCTGTAACATAACAAAATGTGCAAAAAGTGAAGCGCTGTGAATTCTTTCCAGATACACTGTATGAAAATTGCTGATTGGCTGCATTATTTTCTTACAGCACCATATGAATGTAACCGCTGGGTGTATCTATTCCAAATGTTAAGGTGCAGGAGGCAGAGCTAGAGGAACAGGACACGATTCTGTTTTGCAAGCAGTGTAATGTGCTCCTTTGAGAAGACTCTCCTGCGAGTACAATAAGGACGTAAGAATTCTTTTCATCTAAACTTACAAGCTATCCCTTTTACTTGTAAAAGACTATTTAAAATGGATCAGTCTTAATATAATACTCCCTCTTCTACTGTAGTTGGAATACATACCAAAATCTGTGTCAAAAGTAGGGAGTGGCACTGTCAAATGAACTATAAATTGTATACTATATACACATACAGACACACTGGCCATATGCCTGGACTTGTGAACCCGGAGTCTGCCTTGAAATTGATCTATTGTCATCAGTTGTATAACTGGCTTTACTAGATGGTATTATCAACTGATTGTTCTTACAGTACTGCAGTTCTACTTAAAGTGAAGTCAGTGGTGCAAATTAGTAAGTAAATAATAATAATTTAATCATTTTCTTTATATAGCGCTTTTTCTCCAATAGTACTTAAGGCGCTTAACAGATAGAATGAACATAATACAGTACAGTCACAACGAAGTACAGATAAAGGGAGTACTGTACCTTCCCCTTCTCTCTAAATTATTATTTTTACCAGTCAACATTGTTAGGCCTGTTTGTATACATCTACTTCCCAATGTCAATGTCACACAATGAAGATAAGGGATATCTACTTCATGCGGTGCTTATCATCAGCATTTGTATCAACCTATGCCATGTGTGAATGGCACCACACTATCATTTTGGCAAAGTTACAGAATAGTATGAGTGGTTATAAAGCAGCAATACACAAATGTGCTTTAAAAATCACTCAGAAGAATAAACATACACATGATAAAGCATACTTATTGATTTCTCCAATACGTTTAGATCCACCTTTAAATCCGGAATGTTGCCAAATCACTAAGTTGTATTAATGCAAAATTATTATGCGGTTTAATATTTCTCAAAGTTTTTATTTAAATGCACTAAAAAACACAGAACCGTTATACTGCAGTAAAGTAGATCTGCTATAATGTTCCAGAATTGCTCTTCAAATGATGTTATTTCTATTGCACCTTCTGTAGATTACAGATACCACTCAGAAGGCATCAATATGTTATATTTCTCATATATTACCGTAAACCCCTTTTCCACTGACTAAAAAACTTGGGTAATTGCAGTGTCTACCCGGGATGCTGCTTAGTGGAAACGGCTCCAAGAAAAAAGCTGGGATCTACTGACCCAGGATTTTTTCCTGGGTATTTAGCAGGTAATAACTCTTTCCTGGGTTTTTTCGATCCAGGTAACTGCAAAAGCCGCTGATTGGTCCTTCCAGTGTGCTGACTGCTGATGTAATCACCCAGAGTAGACGCGTCCACATGCTGGGAGAGGCTATTTATGTGCGCACACAAACGAGCTGGCCAGAGGGTGGGCCTGAAAGGAGGGCAGGGCCTGGTAGTTGGGCACAGAGTGGACCTGGGAGGAGAGCTGGGCGCTGGATGCTTGACACAGTCCCCATCCCTCCCTTTTGTGCTCTTTTTTTGTGACCTTATCATTGTGGGCCTGGATAAAGGCCATTTTTAAATGGCATCCAGAGGTTTTGCTGTGCTTACCCAGGTTCAATGGAAACAGGTGACCCGACACAATGGTGCAGTGGAAACGAGATCTAAGCAGAGTAAGACCCAGCAAAATGCCGGGTAAAAAAAGACCGGGTCAGACCCGGGATTTTGGTCGAAAAGGGGTATTAGAAATCCCATGAAAAAAATCAAGTGGGTTATTGTTCTTTAACAAATAACACAGACAGGCTAGAAGAATAATTTTGGTATTTTCCCTTATATTTTTTTTATTCGGGCTGCTATTAATAATGTATGAGACTGAACTACCATGGCAATCACATTCACATGTGGTGAGTAGAGAGGCTTTAGAACACCCCTCTGCTCTGTCTGCTCCGTGATATGCTCCTTCTCCTGCCAATCTGCTATCACAAGATACTGTATGCTGAGAAATAAGAAGCTGTGTAGGTGTAGCTGCTGTACTGTGTTTGGGGCCATTTTTGTTTGCCAAATAGAAATATTTTGAAAAGGAGATAATGATTTGCAGGAGTATAGCTAAGAAAATTCAATCTGATGCATGCGTAATAATATACTTAACTTACAGTTAAAATAGAAAATGCTCATTTAACTTTCAGTCTCAATAGCAAGACAGAGATGTGTAGTAAGAGAGCGATAACCCAAAACACCCCATGTCATCAGGGGATCCGGTCTCTAGGTCGACAGGGTCTCTAGGTCGACATGTTCTAAGTCGACAGGGCAAAATGTCGACATGAGTTTTTCATGATTTTTATCTTTTTTTTTAAACCTTTTCACACTTAACGATCCACGTGGATTACGATTGGAACAGTAATCGAAGCTCGCTCGCCATGCAAGGGGACATGGTGCACTAATTGGGGTTCCCGATCACTCTACGAAGAAAACGACACCAAAAAAACATAAAAAACTCACTGTCAAAATAGTTACTGTCTACCTTCCATACCACACCCGTCATGAAAAGGGTATATTCAATAAGAGTCGGGTCCATTCCGACATGCAGTTGTCGGAATGGACTCGACAACCCCTATTCAAAGAGCGGCCAAATCGGACTGTCGGATTTGGCCGCTCCCGGTGTCTTGTCGTGCCGCTGCTGTCAGCAGCGGCGGGGGGAGCTGTCAGTGGCCCCCGGGGGGGGGGGGGCGCTGTCAGCGGCTGCCGTGGGAGAGATGTCTGCGGCGGTGGGGGCAGCGGAGGAGAAGACGGAGAGGAGGAGACGGGGTGAGCAGCGGCTGAAGCAGCGTAACTGGATGCTCACGGCGGCATCCACCCGGCTCCAGCAAGCGGGACCTCGCTTGCTGGAGCCGGGTGGACGCTGCCGCTGGGTTCCTGCTCTCCCCGCTGCTTCCCCCCATCTCCTGCTCTCAGCTCCCTCATCTCAATCCGACTTTTTTTAAAGTCGGATTGAGATTGTCGGTAACAGGGCTAAAATCTGTCGGGTTTGGCCCCTCTTCCGACAATGCACGCTGATCGGTGGCTGAAGCCGCCGATCAGCGTGCATTCCGACAAGTCGGGTTTCCCGACATGTTGGAAAAAATGGGGCGGTAATGAATAGGTCGGAACCCCTTCCGACCCAAAACTGTCGGAAGCTGCCATCTTTCCGACAAGACGGCAGCTTTCGACAGTGATTGAATATACCCCAAAGCCTACCACACTGTACCTCCTCTGCAATCTTTAATCTCAAGGAGTGTTGTACTGCCTTCCATCTGATACTCACCTCCCCCTTGTCAGTCAACATACAAGGGTCTATATACTAACCCGTGGAGAGAGATAAAGTGGACGGAGGTAAGGTACCAGCCAATCAGCTCCTAACTGCCTGGTTACAGACTGTATCAGCAAAATGGTCGGATGCTACTTTGGCGTATATGTACGTAGGTACGTTATGGAGGAGAAGCATCATCAACGC
The DNA here is from genome assembly GCF_028390025.1 of Pseudophryne corroboree. Taxonomy (NCBI): domain Eukaryota; kingdom Metazoa; phylum Chordata; class Amphibia; order Anura; family Myobatrachidae; genus Pseudophryne; species Pseudophryne corroboree. The sequence goes on along the minus strand of NC_086444.1, from coordinate 792,483,623 downwards.
CGTTATGTGTGCTAATACCACTTCTCCCCCATGTATGAATGCTGGGATATGTGCAAAATGACAGGGTCACTATGCACCTCTGTCTATATCGGGGCTGCTCTCTACAAGATAGCACGCCGATATTCAGCAGGGCAATGTATGAACAGTCAGTAGCACTGACTACTCCGACACCTGCAGCTATTTTGACAGCTGCAGGTGTCGTTGCCCAACACCACAACCAGGGACAGAGCTGTCTCTGGCTGTGGCGGCTGCTGGCTCCGGGCTGCATGTGAGATCTTGCGATAGTAGCGAGATCCCATGCATGCCCAGAGAGCTGGCCCAGGGGAGAGACAGCGCTTCAGCACTAGACTGTGGAGACCGATAGGGATTGCCGGAGAGGGGAGGAAATCATCTTAATAAATCTTGTTGCTATTTCTCCCTGCTTTGCCTTGGTATAGAGACAAAGCAGAAAGAGGCACGATCAGTGCCTGGTAATACATCTGCCTCTTTATCTCTGTCCACTTTATCTCTCTCCAAGGCTTAAGGGGGGTACACAAGGAGAGATCCGTTCTTAAAATCAAAGCAATCTGACTAGATTGCTTAGATTTTAAGCATGGAACTCTCATGTGTATGCCTCACAGCGATAGCGATGCGTGGCCCCGCTTGATTGGCCTGCATGCAGGCACAATCTAGCACATCGTGCTGTGCTGAGCAGGGGGAGAGATGTGTGCTGAGCGGTCTGTGACAGATCCCTCGGCACACATCTCTCCCCATGTGTACTGCCCTTTAGTATATAGACCCCCTAAGTGAGTTACCCAACCCTTGTCCCATTTCTGCATGCTACCTAAACTGTTGGATAATTGCTCTATCTTGTTCCTAAAGCTGGGTACACATCTAAGGATATAGCTGTCCACACACTGCACAAACTCCTGATACAGCATGCAGGTATGTCAGCTTTTCCAGTGCATATATCTATTTACCTCTTACCACAGATACATCAAGGAGCTTTTTCATTTGGATTCACCATGTCCTCACACACTGCTAATTATTTAAACTGCCTGGAGAAATTATAAATTCTTTGGAAAAGAAGTGGAGATAATACCATTTCACTAAAGAACCTTACTTAGATGGTATACCTGTCCCCAAGAGAATCGTTCTTTTATGCTATTTAATTTCTATGAGTCTGAGGCTCTGGACCCCACTCACAATCTCAGAGTGGCAGCAAAGATTACCATCCTCACAATCCGGCTGAGTCGTACAGGTCTCTGTGCAGGGATGCAAACGTTACGCATACAGCACAAGCGTAGAGAGGACATTTAGGCATGTTTGTGTATACCTGTCCTATTCTGAGTCGTATGGACCGCAGTCAGATCTCTCTTTCCATGAAATTGAGTACTTCAGAATGGCAGGCAACAAAGCAAGTGCCAGGTACAGGGAGGGAAGCCCTGTTTCTGATGGACCACTTGCACTTATCATCGGGCTGGTGCAACTGCCAATACTAAACGTTGATAGTTACAACAGCTGGTGTGAAATCAATGGACAGCACTGGTTTCCGCTTGCAGACACACAAACCCCCACGTTATTTCTACAGAGTCTCGCATTATCATAATCATGCTACCACAGCATCCCGCAACTACAGCCCCAATATCTGTAAATAGAGCAGCTCAGATCTACCGTTTTACTTTCAAGAATTAAAAAAGGATATGATTGCTAATCAAACACATCATTAGTTACGCAAAGGTGTGTAATGTTATGGTAGACTTGCTAAAGTGTACTTAATAGGTGTTAAATAACAAGTTATTCTCCCTGAAGTCTCAAGGAGTTTGGAACCATTTCTACATGTAAATAATATAAACCATGAAATACAAAATAAACAAAAAAAATACATTCCATCAGGGTAGCTATGTGGCAAATGAAGACAAACACAGAGGCTTCCTATAGAACATGGTGCACTTTGTCCCAATGTGCTGTAACAAATGCCAAACAGATGATAGTTTTAATTTTCTAAATTGAATTAGAAAATTAGAGTTATAATCTGATGAAGCAATTTGCACCACGTCATAAAATAACCATATATTTACTGCAATTCAATTATAGTAATCACTGAGAACGGTTAGAGAGCAAAGAAGCTAAGTATGAGATATCCCGGGAACAAATGTTTCTGTTTAATAGTCATTTCATTACAATTTTGGAGAGGTTACTAGAAACAATATTACTCAAACTCTTAAAATATTACAAGTTTAACTGCAACTATTCTGCTGCTGTAAAATGGTCAGGGACATCTGCTGTAGAAACGGGATCCGTTCATGTGACCGGCGCACGGAATCCCGAAGGTCATCATGCCGACACCGGGTTACAGAGTGATCAAAAGCCCTACAGTCTGCATGCCAACTAAAAGGGACTATTCCTACTCATGGGTGTCCACGACAGCCATAGAGTGGGAATAGAACTTGAGCCAAGTGCAGCGAGCTACCGAGCCTGCAAGGGGCTTTGTTGCGCTCCCCCCCACCGGCCTTATTAAGGTTGGTTAGCAGGTGGGGCAGATGTAACATGTGCAGAGAGAGTTAGATTTTGGTGGGGTGTGTTCAAACTGAAACCTAAATTGCAGTGTAAAAATAAAGCAGCCAGTATTTACCGTGCACAGAAACACGTATAACCCATCCAAATCTAACTCTCTCTGCACGTTATATCTGCCCCACCTGCAGTGCACATGGTTTTGTCCATTAGTGCGCTTTTTTGGTTTGCTAACAAACCATACCTCCCAGCAACCATAAAGAGGTACATCTTAGAACGTATCTTACAGCGTATCGCGCGCCTGCCCAAAAAGGAGGCATGGCCTATGAAAAAGGGTGTGTGGCTTTGCTGGAGGGCCTGGGATCACGAGTCATGCCCCCATTTACATCACTGAGGGGGCATGCCTAGCGCACTGCGAGCTGCTGGCCATGCCCCCTCTCCCTCTTTCTCCACTGAACATGCGCACAGTGTCTATTCACCGCTGCTCAGCAGCAGTGACAGGAGCCTCCCAACTGCCCCCATTCCGTGGGTCACTTCAGCCCGCAGGTGGTACAGCGGGACAGTCCCAAAAAAAAACAGGAATGTCCCGCACAAATCAGGACATTTGGGAGGTATGAACAAACGTAAACACCACCCATATTTAGTGACAGAGAAATTACCTATTTACCACTTGTTTCTTTTTCAGAAATGCATGAAAATAAGCATACCTTATCTAGAATACCATGGCACGACACACTAAATCATTTTAGAAATATTGATTCTCATTTAAATGTAAAAGGATGAAAGGAAAATATAAATATATATTTATTTCAGCACCTACGTGGTTTCATCAAGTAATAATTCACCTGTGGCTCTACCGAAGGAAAGCAAAAAAGACCTAAAAACACCATGTTACAATGTGTTCTGGCACAAAGCATATACATGAACTACTGTATGATCGAACAAAAACAAGCAAAACATATTCTTTTAAAGAAAAATAACTATTCTAGTAATCCTACTGATAATAGTCAGCAGTTTATCCTGCAGAATTGAAAATGGCAATAACACACCATTTAATATTGTTGCAGTTTTGAATGGCATTTAGTAAATATACCCCATAGTGAGAGGCCAGTTTAGAGTGACTCACGCTAGATTCAAGAGTCATTTTCAGAAAGCAGTAAAGCTTATTTGTAAAATAGCAGGGACTATTGCTATACGGTCACGTATTAACATGGATGTCAAAAGAGAAAAAGTATTTTTACCTGGGACCAAAATAGAGCGTTTAGTGTGTTGTTTTGGTCTCTGGACATAATATTTGAAACAATAAAACACGTTATCAGTTTGAAACACAAGATATTTGCTCAGCAGCCGACAATAGCAAGACATCTGATCTATAACAAAACCCATTGTGCTTCATAAAGACATTTAACCATTAGTTGGGAAAGTAGAGATTTCTTCCATTCAGGACAACAGTCAACATTTACCAACATTAAGTTTAGTCAACAATACAGGTCATGAGGAATTACAGGGAAACAACTTACAGAAGGATAATATAAACAGTAAATAGTATAAACAATACCATTTCCCTGTTGGGCTATACCTTTTACAGATGTACAGTACCAGTCAAACGTTTGGACACACCTTCTCATTCAATGGTTTTAATTTATTTTAATTATTTTCTACATTGTAGATTAATACTGAAGACATCAAAACTATGAAAGAACACATACGGAATTATGTTGTAAACAAAAAAGTGTTAAACAAATCAAAATATGTTTTATATTTTAGATTCCTCAAAGTAGCCCCCTTTTGCTTTGATGACAGCTTTGCACACTCTTGGCAATCTCTCAGTCAGCTTCATGAGGTAGTCTCCTGGAATGGTTTTGAATTAACAGGAGTGCCTTGTCAAGAGTCAATCTGTGGCATTACTTGCCTTCTTAATGTGTTTGAGACCATCAGTTGTGTTGTGCAGAGGCAGGGTTATTACACAGTGGACACTCCAATTTGACTACTGTTGTAATCCATATTATGGCACAAACCATTCAACTCAGCAAAGAGAAATGACAGTCAATCATTACTTTAAGACATGAAGGTCAGTCGATACGGAAAATTTTAAGAACTTTGAATGTATCCTCAAGTGCAGTTGCAAAAACAATCAGATGCTATGATGAACTGGCTCTTATGAGGACCGCCCCAGGAAAGAAAGACCAAGAGAAACCTCTGCTGCAGAGGATAAGTTCATTAGCATTACCAGCCTCAGAAACCACTACTTAACAGCACCTCAAATTAGAGCCCACATAAATTCTTCACAGAGTTCAAGTAGCATACAAATCTCAACATCAACTGTTTAGAGGAGACTGCGTGAATCAGGCCTTCATGGTCGAATTGCTGCGAAGAAGCCCCTACTGATGATGAACAAGAAGAAGGGAATTGTTTGGGCCAAGAAACACAAGGAATGGACATTAGACCAGTGGAAATCTGTACTTTGGTCTGATGAGTCCAAATTTGATATTTTTGGTTCCAACCGCCGTGTCTGTGTGAGACGCTGAGAAGGTGAACAGATGGTTTCTGCATGTGTGGTTTCCACTGTGAAACATGGAGGAGGAGCTGTGATGGTGTGGGGGTGCTTTGCTGGTGACACTGTTGGTGATTTATTCAAAATTCAAGGCACACTTAACCAGCATGGCTACCACAGCATTCCAGCGCCATGCCAACCCATCTGGTTTGCGCTTACTGGGATCATCATTTGTTTTTCAACAAGACAATGACCCCAAACACACCTCCAGGCTATGTAAGGGCTACTTGACCAAGAAGGAAAGTGATGGAGTGCTGCGTCAGATGACCTGGTGTCCATAATCACCAGACCTAAACCCAATTGAGATGGTGTGGGATGAGATGGACCGCAGAGTGAAGGAAAAGCAGCCAACAAGTGCTCAGCACCTCTGGGAACTCCTTCAAGACTGTTGGAAAACCATTCCAGGAAACTTACTCATGAAGCTGATTGAGAGAATGCCAAGGGGTTTATTTACTAATATTCGTGTTTTTGCCGTTTTTAAGGGTGTTTGAACTCGAATGGTATCGGGTGCATTTTACTGCAACTTTTTGAATCCTGATACGGTTATTCACTAAGCTGCCGAGTTTTGCACAATCGTTTCTTCCGATGTCGATGTGATTCGTAGTATCAGGCAGTGTTTTACGGGAGTGATGAGTAAAACACTGCCTGACAAAACACAAGGAATCCCGGCCGGATCTGTGAGATCCGTGCTAGGTTTCATTGTGTACCTTAAAAAGTTGTTTAAAGTCTTAAAAAAAATCTGAAAAAAATTGCGTGGGGTCCCCCCTCCTAAGCACAACCAGCCTCGGGCTCTTTGAGCCGGTCCTGGTAGAAAAAATATGGGGGAAAAAATGACAGGGGTTTCCCCCATATTTCTTCAACCAGCACCGGGCTCTGCGCCTGGTCCCAAAAATACGGGGGACAAAAAGCGTAGGGGTCCCCCGTATTTTTGAAACCAGCACCGGTGGAAAACCGGGCCCGCTGGTACCTGTAGTACTACTACTAAAAAAATACCCCAACAAAAACAGGACACACACACCGTGACAGTATAAGTTTATTACATACATGCACACCAACATACACACATACTTACCTATGTTCCCACGAGGCTCGGTCCTCTTCTCCATGTAGAATCCTAGGGGTACCTGTGAAAAAAATTATACTCACATAATCCAGGGTAGAATCCGACCTTTGAATAATCCACGTACTTGGCAAAATAATAAAACGGGAACCCGACCACGCACTGAAAGGGGTCCCATGTTTACACATGGGACCCCTTTCCCCGACTGCCAGGATCCCCCTGACTCCTGTCAAAGAGGGTCCCTTCAGCCAATCAGGGAGCGCCACGTCGTGGCACTCACCTGATTGGCTGTGTGCTCCTGTAGTGTCTGTCAGGCAGCACACGGCACAGATACAATGTAGCGCCTATGCGCTCCATTGTAGCCAATGGTGGGAACTTTGCGGTCAGCGGTGAGGTTACTTTCGGTCAACCTCTGACCGCAAAGTTCCCACCATTGGCTACAATGGAGCGCATAGGCACAACATTGTATCTGTGCCGTGTGCTGCCTGACAGACACTACAGGAGCACACAGCCAATCAGGAGAGTGCCACGACGTGGCGCTCCCTGATTGGCTGAAGGGACCCTCTTTGACAGGAGTCAGGGGGGGTCCTGGCAGTCGGGGAAAGGGGTCCCATGTGTAAACATGGGGCCCCTTTCAGTGCGTGGTCGGGTTCCCGTTTTATTATTTTGCCAAGTACGTGGATTATACAAAGAACAGAAGGTACACTGGATTATGTGAGTATAATATTTTTCACAGGTACCCCTAGGATTCTACATGGAGAAGAGGACCGAGCCTCGTGGGAACATAGGTAAGTATGTGTGTATGTTGGTGTGCATGTATGTAATAAACTTATACCGTCACGGTGTGTGTGTCCTGTTTTTATTGGGGTACTTTTTTAGTAGTAGTACTACTACAGGTACCAGCGGGCCCGGTTTTCCACCGCATGCTGGTACTTGTGGTTCGCCAAGTACCAGCTTGCGGGGGAGGCTTGCTGGGACTTGTAGTACTGCTACTAAAAACAATATTCACAATTTTTCACAAGGCTATCAGCCCCCCATCCGCCGCCCTTGGATGGGGGGGACAGCCTCGGGCTTCACCCCTGGACCTTGGGTGGCTGGAGGGGGGGGGACCCCTTGATTGAAGGGGTCCCCACTCCTCCAGGGTACCCCAGCCAGGGGTGACTAGTTGGGTATGTAATGCCAGGGCCGCAGGGACCAGGATAAAAGTGTCCCCCGGCTGTGGCATTATGTACCTGGCTAGTGGAGCCCGGTGCTGGTTTCAAAAATACGGGGGACCCCTACGCTTTTTGTCCCCCGTATTTTTGGAACCAGGACCAGGCGCAGAGCCCGGTGCTGGTTGATTAAATATGGGGGAACCCCTGTCATTTTTCCCCCCATATTTTTTCAACCAGGACCGCCTCAAATAGCCCGAGGCTGGTTATGCTTAGGAGGGGGGACCCCACGCAATTTTTTATCAGATTTTACACTAAACAGACCCTTACCCATAAATAACCATGCACAGAACTCACTGATCCGTGCATGGTTATCCAAACTCGACTGGAAAAAGCAGGTCTATTTTTTTGCTGCTTTTTTAACGAATCGAAAAAAAACAGACCCGCACTTGAGCACTCAGAAACTAACACCCAAATACAAATGAATAGTGAATGCCCGTATTCTATGAAATAACAGCCGCGTTTGACCGATGGTCTATTCATTCGTATTTCGGAACGTTGTCATTCAAACCATTACGAATAGACCAGACACTGCCGAGATTGGTGCTTAGTGAATTCCCAGATTGGGACTTAGAAAAAAAAACACAAATCGGCAAAACTCGGATTTTTAGTAAATACTGGCCCAAGAGTGTGCAAAGCGGTCATCAAAGCAAAAGGGGGCTACTTTGAGGAATCTAAAATATAAAACATATTTTGATTTAACACTTTTTTGTTTACAACATAATTATATGTGTTCTTTCATAGTCCTGATGTCTTTAGTATTAATCTACAATGTAGAAAATAATGAAAATAAAAACCATTGGATGATGAGCTGTGTACAAACTTTTGAATGGTACTGTATGTTACAGATACCAAATCTGTAGAAATATTAGCCTTTACTGTAGCATTAAATTTACTTTCCCCACCAATTAGATAGATTGCTATAACAATTTTTCCATTACAGTGACCTAGGATTCTAAGCGACATGTACACTACAAAATGTAAACTAAACTGTAGTACAACTGTACAATTCTCTCCAATAACACTGTATTATTTACACATACGAAGAGTTTTACTACCTTATATTGTGCCAAGGTACTCACAGAGAAACAAATATCAAGGTAATAAAGTGACATTTTTAGGGGTACTTAACATGGTACCATCCCCGTGACATTGGCTGATAAGAGCCCGTCCCAGAATGAAAGTATAGTAAAGTGATGACTTTCGCAGCCTGTAATGAGAGTTATGTGCCACATGTGCCGATGAAATCCCAATGGTCATTATCCCTGACAAATGCTCGCTGTTACCACTCGTTTGGTGGGTCCACGCCATCAGCAGAGGGGGAATATAATAGTGTGCTCAGCGAAGAGCAGAAAACCGATTAGGCGTGGCATAGTTTAACCGGAGGGGAAAAGGGGCAAAATTGTGCCGAGGTCACATGTTTATTTTAGCCAATTAGTAGCTTTGAGGCTAGGAACGTAGAGGTGTGGCTAGAGGTCATTCAGATTCCATGTCCTCTTCTTGATAACCCATCTCAACGTTTACAGGTTGGTGCTTCTGGGCTGCCTGGATTGGCATCAGTTAAAATTAAATGCTTTAGCTATAATAAATGGACAGTGCGCAAAATGGGCAGAGGTGCATTTACCTGAAATGTGGAGCTGGTCAACCTATGGCACATTGTTCTGGTCTCTCCGGTGGCCCTCAATCTGACAAACTGGTCAGGCTGGAATCTGATAAGTAAGGCTTTGCAAGAGCCTTGTAGGGTACAGTGGCAGTTGTGTCGGCTTTCTATTTGTTCCCCCTACACCCGAATTCCTTCAGGTTTCTGGAGTTCCATCTGGATAATGGATATTACATAGACAAGTGCTTGCCTATGTGATGTTTGTTATCCAGTTCCAATTTTTAGCAGTTTAGAATCTTTGTTGATTGATATGTGGAGTACATGCTCCTATCGTGACTCCTCTGCATGGGACCTGCAGACTCCCCCTTCTGTTCCTAGATGATATTGCGAGGAACTAGATGAGTGGCTACCCATAGCGGTCTCATCTTTGTATTAAAAATTATAAAACTGAGGGCTGTACCTTCATACAAGTTTAGCAAGCTTAAGAATGCTATTGAGGCTTTGTTAGCTGCAGGTAAAGTTGTGGTGTGTCTTCTACCATTAGCATGAAAGAGTGACAGCAGGAGTTATTATGCTGAGCCAATAAATTTGTCTGTCAGCTAAAATAGAGAGTTGGCAATCTAGTTTTCTTTTCTGTACTAACTTAATAGTGTTCTTATATGAATTGCCCCAACAGCCCCAAATGCGAAGCTTCAGCTATTTACAGATACAGCAGGAGCCACTGGTTTCAGCTGTTAGAATGATGGGACTTATTGTGTGGTCCCTTGGCCTTGGTTCCATGCTGGCAACAAAGGCTGTTTGGATCTTCCTAAGTACCTTGGGGCAGGATTAATTCTTAGATCAACAGTTAATGATGCATGGATGATTCAAGAGGACGAAATGACATTAAAGAAATAAAAATTTGCTTTTGTTATAAAAGCTACATTCAGACAATATCATTGTGTTTGTTTTGATCATGTTGGTTATATAGCCTGTTACTGGAGTCCTTGAGGAGGTGTTTGTTTTCATCTCATGCCAAGTTTTCGCGTTTTCCTTGCATCGCACCGCCCTTTTAATCTCCCTTCAGACTTTACTTTGTTTCATACAGATGTGCCCTCATACATCTAGCCTGAACACGCCACACAGCTTTCGGTGTCTGGCGCAAGTGAACAATCATTTCCCGTGCGACTCGGCTGGCGCCGGGGGTATTTTTTTTGCCAAAAATGCATCTTAGTTGCAAAGCATGTTGATTAATTTGGTATGTGACACTTGCATATCTGTGTGGAGCGGAGTCTGTATATAAAGCACAACGGAACTTGGCATGAAAAAAAAGCTATGGTCTCTGCATCGTAGCACCTCGTATACAGATTCAGAGACTCATTCGCACACAGACATACAAGTGTCGCATATCAAATTAATCAGCATAATCTCATGGAGCGTCCTAGTCACATTGTGTTGTGATTAAGATACATTTTTCCCAGAAAAAAATATACCTGATGCTAGCAGTCTCTCACTGGGCTTGCACGCCGAGAGAAGCTGTTTGACGTGACTGCAGCAATGTTGTATGAGGACACATCTGTATGTTAGTCTCCCATCCATTGCAAACTGAATTACATTTTTTGTTGGCTTTATAAACTTACTATTTATTTTTACCCACCCTACTATAGCTGTCCACTTTGATTCCTGAGGTCTGGTCATTCCCTTATATTTTGGACAGCTGGGGCTGCTACTACAATCTTTCCTGGATCTGGTATGATTGGGTAATTAGGACATTGTGGCCTATGTTGGTGCTCTTTAAAAAGAAAGTTAGATTGTGGTAGTGTTGCTAAATGTGTGATTAGCTATCTTGATGGAAATGACATTAGTGCACTGACATCTTTAGAGTTTAGGTTGACTATTAAAGAAGACTTTGCTTCTTTATGAGTGTTTGGCCATTGTATATTTTGACTGGGCTTCTATTGTGGGGTTTCATTTTGTGACACTGGATTAGGCCAGAAAGAAGGTCAACTCAGCAGTTTGTAAGTTTTTGTAGGTCAATGGAAATGCAGTGGTTAGGCACTTGATAATTAGGTATAGATATGAGCATTTGTACAGTACTGCGCTAACAAAGATAATTTGTCCGAGGATGAGATTTTTAAGTGTTTAAAATAGTTTATGTACTTTGAATGGTGGTGGTGCATTGGTTCTGTACCCAGAACCTTGTTGCGGCAAGAAAGAAAGGTAGATCAGCCCAGGTGCAAATGCTTTTTTGGGGGCTCATTCACCTTGATTTAAGTCTAAACCACCCTACTCTGGGCAGCGTTGCCACCTTACTGGGTGATTTGTTATGTTGTAAGGTTGAGTTGGCGACTCTTAATTTGTGTAGTAGGCACTAAGAGCAGCACGCAATGCATATGTTATGTTTCAGTTGTTGCACTGATGGGCTGCACTGATAACTGGCCATCCTTTCTGGCAGTCTTTTCAATAAACAGCTGACATTGTTACTGCCATTTATGTCAATGGGCACCCTGGCACCTTTCAGACCGCACATGAGCACGGGTTATGCGCGTTCATGTGCCAATAACCTATGTTCAGAGGTGGCGATCTGAAAAGGGTATTAGTGATACTTCTACATATATAGAGTTATGCGTCACCATATATAGAAAAACTCATTACACATTTGTGATGGTGTCAAAAATACCTGTAGTTTAGAGAATAAATATTGTAATTAATATGATTAATGCAGAATCTTAGGTTCCTGACAACTGGTAAGACAGTGAATAGAAAACATGAGTTAGTCTATGGAGGAAATGTAAACGCAAATGTAAATGTGCACAAAAATAAACATTGCACATATTTTACAGCCAACTGACAAGTATATATTCCCTTTAAAACATGTGCAAGGGTCAGGACACCAGTGTGGTTTCAGGGCATAGCTACATATCTCATACATGTGTGGTCCATCGTGCTTTGGCGAACTTCTCACTGAAGTCACCAGGAGTTTGAATGGAGTATTATGCTGCAGACACATGGATCATTAACTATGGGATACCCTGCCTGCAGCAAATTTTTCTGTCTATGGAACTGTGTACGTTTTCTGAGGAAATCTTTACACAAAACATAGATGCATAGAGCACAAAACACCTGTAAGAAAAACAGAGTGAAAGTGATCTGATCTGCAAGATCAATGTAGCAGATAAATCACTGACCCGTACACTTGGCCGGTAGACAGAATCAAATGCCTTTTTTTCCCTCTTACATAGGTGTCTATATTTACCTTTGTTCAAATCCCGCCAAATTACCCCGATTTGCGTGCCACAGAGTTTTTAACATAGCCACACCAAGCGCCATATTTCCTTACATATTAGTCTCAGGGCCTGATTCAGAGATGTACGCTAACCCGATGGTTAGCGCACACCACCGATGGTGAGAGAATTGCGCATGTGCAGGATGCGTCCTACGCATGTGCAGCCCTTCATCTGCGAGCCCCCATGCAGAGCCTCCCAGCCACAGTTTCATTGACAAGTTGCAGCGTTTCGGAGGTGGAGAGGGGTCGTGATGCCCCCGTTTTCCGGCGAGGGACGAGGCATTATATGGCTAAAAGACGCTAGGTGAATGAGGACACATCTGTATCTAATTTCATTTGAGTGAGAATGTTATTACATTACAGCGACTTTACCTTTTCAAAATATCTATTAACATTTTCTTGCAAAAGTTAACTTCGAATATACTAAATACACTGTGACTGTTGTTTCCTTTCTCCATACACATCTTCAGCTGTCATGTTTAGGTTCCTCTTTTCTTCTAGGTCTGATATATGTGCATGAAGTCTAGTGGTTCCCTAAGTTAATGTACAGCACTGCATAAGAAGTTAAGGAACTATAAATAACGCAGGAGCATGAGAATTATGTAGAACTGATGGATTGCTTGCTGATAAGGGTTAGTTGCCCTGTGCACTCCAATCTACACCAAAATGCTTAGCCTATGAGTGTGTTTAGAAGATATTCAGTGTCATTGCCTCCAGTACTTCAGATCATCACTGTGATAGCACAGAAAGTGCATAGTACAAACACTTGCATTATTTAGTAATTTAGTCAGAGAGATGGTTCTGTTATTCTGTTGTAGATACGACTTGCAGCAATATCCAAAGCTGCCAAAATGTTAAAAAAAAAAAAAAAAAAAAAAAAAGTTTTTTTGTATCATGGTGCCCTAGAGTATCAGATTTTTTTTTTCACCGCACCCCTAGGCCAAAAGTTTCTTACTCTAAATTCTGTTAATATGTAATACTTGGTTCAGTTATGTGGTGAGGGACAAGATTTGATTCTCTTTGGCCACATACTTTATGACTGGCAGCAACAAACACTGGTTTTGCCTATTACATTGACAATAAATAGTTTGAATTGGTCCTTGACCACCAACCTGAGGCCCCTATGCAAGTGTCCCGCACACAGTTTGAGAACCACTGCTATAGTGGATGAATCTAATTTCTCACCTGTGCTCAAAGCACATATACTCTAAGCGTCTAATTCAGAGTTGGGAGCAAATAAACAAAAGGAGAAATGTGCACATTGGTAAAACCACATTGCACCGCAGGTGGGGCAAATTTTAAAATGTGAATAGAGATCTAGGGGGTATATTAACTAATATATGATTCTTTGCTCAATTTTAAGTTAGATTAAAATCAACTAAAATCAAATTGACATTCTTTTTCACTCATTTAATCACACATTTACTAAGATTCTATTTTGAAATGGATTTCAAAATCGAATTTGAGGTTATTTGATTTTGACTGCGATTTGTGGTCTGTTTAGGATATCCATTTCAAAATCAAACATAAAATAACCTATAAAAATCAAATGCAATATAACATTTCCCTATGTATTTCTAGTGGACAAAACATATAGGGAGGCCAATCCCGGGATCGGGATTGGCGGGATCCCGGGATTTAGGCCAAAAAATGTCCGGGATTCATTCCCGGGATTGGAAGTTCCAATCCCGGGGATTGTGGGATTAATTTACCCCATTGTTTTTTTTTTTATGCCGGCAGCGTTGAGTGTCCTTGGGAAGCTCAGACACTGCCCAGCTCCCTCCTCCAGGCTCCCCTGCCCCCAGCAACGTGTACTGCGCGGCATGACATGATGTCAGGGGTCACGCTGCACAGTCTAACACCAGCCACCCCGCAGCCCGCGAGCCCTCCCACCCATGATGGTGAATCTGACGCTAGCCGCCCACACCGAACCTCGCCGCCCACAGCCTGCGAGCTCTGCTCCCACCCGCAATGGTGAGTATTTCTGAGTGGGCGAGGCTGGAGTACCCGGGATTGAAAAAAAAAGGCCGGGGATTGGCCTCCCTAACATATCTATACAAGAAGCTGCTGTGACTCCTCTAATTCTGAATTTGTGTATATCTCCGATGGTGGGATGCCTGCCCTGGTTTACACATGGGGCGTCTGCGCTAGTTAACGTACATCTACGATGGCAGGGTGCCTGAGCATGCACAGTACCAGTTCTATATATGTGCAGACTGGATCCTGCGTCTTCGCTCACTGTGACCCCTAAGCCGCAGCCTGTCTCCATTTGGGGGTGTGGAATCCAAAGATGCAGGAGCGATGTGCACTGCGTCTATCTATGAATGAGGCCCATAATTCCTACAGCCACAGTGACCCACGTTGGGTCCCTTTTTATTAGAGATGTGTGCAAATCCTCAAGTGTTTCTTTTAAAACTGATTCAAAAAAATCTAAATTAATGAACTTTGGAGCTGTCACATAGAGCCTTTACAGTATTAGTAATATCTGGCCTGATTCACTGACGGACACCACAGCAATTGCAGCTGCCACTGTACACGCTAAGGATGTGCAAAATTCTAAAAATAAAACAACAACTCAGCAGCCCTGAAAAGTACAGAGACGCCCAGTGGAGCAATTGCAAAGGCAAAGTAACTGCGTACACATTCCCAGGCAGATCCATCAATAGCTCAATTAAATCAATGGCCATGCAGCATGGCATCATAAACAAAGATACTGGATTCGCAGGCGCACCCAGCGACACGCCAGTAAAAATGACAGCAATGGGTCTGCGTTTTTTGACACAACTCCCCCTCGACTCCCACAAATGGTGCCTAACAGTCAATCACTCTGTGTAAAGGTAAGTGTTGCAAGAGGCAGTGCTATTAGACTTTGGCGCATGCGCAGTGTGAAGCACATGCATACACAGTTTACCAATAATCACTCAATTGCAAAAGCATCGGCATAGCGTTCATCATCTACTTTAGAGACATCATAATGATGGTTAAGGGAATAGAATGGGGTCGAAGAGAAAATTGACCATCTGCTACAGATGTGTCCTCTTACATCCTTGCTGCAGTCACGCTAAACAGCCCTTCTAGTTGCACCATACTGTGGCAGGACTCAGTAGCGCTGAGCGTCTTTTTTTCCTTTTTTTGTTCTGCGAAATGTGTTTTAGACGCAATATAATAAAATGGGACGCACAAGCAGCTTCCGCTGTTTAAAATTATATGCAGCATGCTTATAGTCTGCGTGTAATAGTGGCACTATCTGCATACAAAATGAAACACTGTGTATGCAAATACAGCCGCAGTCACACACAGAATATAGGCATGCCACATATCATTTTAATCAGCAGAAGCTACCTGTGCGTCCTATTGCATTACACTGTGTCTAAGACGCATTTTCATGGAAAAAAAGGCACTCAGTGCTACAGAGTCACACGGCGCTCATGCATTGTGTGATGCAATTTGTAGAGCATGGAGCAAAGTTGTAAAAGGAGACATCTGTATTAGTCTATTATTTTAGGGATTTGTATATCAATTTTGTGTCTGATGTGTGTGATTTGCAATTCAAATGTTAGTAAATCAGGGGATTCTATGTCCATCTATGTAAAAGTACCAATGTTTTTCAGATTTTTGATTTTGAACAAGATTTGGTTTTATATTCTATTTTACATTATATTTTTTAGAAGAACACATAGAGCTTCATGAAAGTATGACAAAACTTTCATGAAAAATTGTACCAGCCTACAGATTCCCTCACTGAAAACAATAATACACCTAATCAGAATCACAAATGTAATCACAAAGTAATAAGGCATTCAGGGTTTATTATGAAATGTAATTTCAGGTCAAGAGTCCATTCACTGCATAATGGCGGAGGGGCTGTATCTTCCTGAAGTATGATCAGCCTCCAAAGGAGTAACATCTAATGAAATGAAGGCATTTACAAACATTGCTTAAAGCAGTTAGTAGACACTAAAATAGATGCTGCAATCAGAGCAACCAACCAAGCAGTTGGCTTTTATATGATATATGTGTAAACTAAAGATTAAAAGTTGGATAAGGTGGGTACGCTATGCATAAGCGCCGTTATTCCTCAATCAAATGTTTGGTAGCCATCGACAATTGGCCATCCATTGGTGAATCAGGGACATTCTGCATGTTAAAAATTCCTGATTCACAGATGCAGATAATTTTTTTGCTAGGATCTGCAATTCGAGGAGTTGGATTTCCCAGATTCCCTGACCCTGGCAGAACAGAGAATTGGGATAGTACATCATAGATGTATGGGTCCTTTCATCAACTAAGGGAATACTCTTCGGTTTGTGAAAAGATCAGCACACGTTTGGTCAGTTTTATTACATTGTAAAAAGTGTGTCTTCT
Organism: Pseudophryne corroboree; assembly: GCF_028390025.1. Lineage (NCBI taxonomy): Eukaryota > Metazoa > Chordata > Amphibia > Anura > Myobatrachidae > Pseudophryne > Pseudophryne corroboree. Next base: position 792,467,075 of record NC_086444.1, on the reverse strand, counting down.
TTATGCAAATAGCCTAACCCTTTTGCAAGCTCTATCCGTATACACCACAACCTGGCTGGAAAGGTCCATTCATGTCAGATCAATATGCTATTTGAAATACTGCACTGTGAATTCACTGCAACTTCGTGATAAAGGAGACAAACTAAAATTAGGGTCATAAGAGGTCGGTGCATTTACCTTAGTACACCCTCATGTTAGTATTTCACAGAACACTATCATTACACATTTCCTTTTAAGAAAAAATGGGTCACTGCGGAAACGATATAACACAACAGCTATGAGTATTAACACTTACTGTATATGAAATCTGTCACAAAGACTTGCTACATTGTATAGATTTGCTTTTCTGGGTGTTTGACATGTGAAAAATGCAAACAGGCAGCAAGTACAAGGTCAACAATGCCAGGCTACATATTGTACTCACTGGAGTTTGCAATGCATTATTGTATACCACATTTACAAATGACGGTTAAAAACACAGACATTTCAGAACACTTGTGCGTTTCCAAATGTGCACGATCTGCTTTTTAACCAGGTCTATTACAAAAATAGAAGTTATCAAACGCAAGCAGAAATCTCTAAATGTTTCCTAACTGCATCTCATTATTATTATGATTATCATCCTTTATTTATATGACGCCACAAGGGTTCCGCAGCGCCCAATTACAGAGTACATATGCACATAATCAAAACAGGAAAACAGTGACTTACAGTTGAAGACAATATAGGACAAGTACAGAGTAACTAAACATAACTACATCAGTAGACGACACTGAGATAAGTTTCAAGGTGGCCAAAAAACTGCAGTATTTGGGCAATTGAGGACTATTAAAGAAAGAAAAGGATAAGCACATGATCATTACAATTATAATATGTAGAATAACTGTATCTCATTACAATTACAATGCAGACCCACTGAGATACAAGTGGGCTGGGCATGGTATACTACATGCTGACACTACATGTATCACCATAGCCCTGACCTGCCCGCTGTTCACTGTTGTGGGCATGGCCTGATGATGCAATTTTCATGCAGGCAAGCATCCATGCAGGAGATATTTTTGCTCTTCTAGAAGTTCAGAAAGTCTAATCCCAAATGCAAGAGATTCCATGACATTTTAGAAGATTAGGCAACAATGTTTTTAGTTAAGGAAAAGAGATCTTCAAAAAGCATATAAGGCTTAATTCAAATGTTATCCTGTAGGCAGCCACTAGATGGCGCCCAAACAGAGCTATTCAATTATAGCGTCGTCCGGGTGCAATGGCTGCCGGCGTCTGCATTTCAGCTTGCACCCCCGGAGGTGGCGAGCTGAAATGCGCAAAAAGTGAGCAATTTGGTTTAGCTGTCTGTATTCTGGTAATTAAAAATGTTGAAGTTGTTGGATTGCTTATCGGCACTGTTGGTGATGCTGATCTTTTGTAGGGTGTGGTTCATTAGGTCGACATGAGTTAGGTCGACATACATTGGGCCGGCCACATTTGGTCGACATGCATTAGGTCGACAGTCATTAGGATGACATGGAAAAAGGTCGACAAGAGGTTTTTTTTTACCTTTTTTGGTGTCGTTTTCTTCGAAAAGTGATGGGGAACCTCAATTAGTGCCCCGTAACCCCTCGCATGGCTCGTTTCGCTCGCCATGCATCAGGCATCAGGTTACCGTTCGCAATTGTAGTCCACGTAGATCGTTAAGTATGAAAAAGGTAAAAAAAAAATTAAACTCATGTCGACATTTTTCCATGTCGACCTAATGACCATGTCGGCCAAGTGATCATGTCAACCTAGTGACCGCCATCCCTTTTTGTACCCCAAGGGTTTTTGTGTTCTAAAGTCAAATATAAGAATAGAAAATGTCATCAAATTCAGCCAGTAGTCTTTGTCCCACATGATGAGATAGTCTAAGTGGGTATTTTATGCCAAATTGGACTCTACTTTTTCAAGCTGTTGAAAACTCAAAATCCTCAAATATGATCAATTGCAAATAAAGTCAATAATGTATTGAAAATGAAAACATAAATCAGTCTGTCCAAAATACTATCCTAAACTCATGACTGTCTTGCAGAAAACGGGACTGTTAGCAGGTAAAAATAAATAAATAAAATAATATAGATAGATAGATAGATAGATAGATAGATAGATAGATAGATAGATAGATAGATCAAGTAATTTGGTTCTGCAAGAATATGTGGTATTGCATTCACAGTTTTTGCACTGAATGAGAAAAAAAAACCATCCCGTTTGGTAAAATATGACAGCTGTGATATGAAAATCCCACATACACTAAAACATTATGAATGGGAAATTAGATTTGTTTTCACATTAAATTTCAACGTCAGCTGCTCCTGCAGCTCTAAATCAGCACATGTTAATACCAGAGCTAATACTAGATCAAGTGACATGCTAAATCAACTAATACTAGATCAACTTCAATGACATCTACATATGAGTAACGTCAAGCACTTCCTGTGCCTACAGAAAAAGTCCAATTTTCATTGCCTAATGCAAATCACATGGATTCATAGAGTAATTTATTCCGCTTAGACTATAGGCTCTAGCTCGCGCAAAGAGGCACATAGAAAACAAGGTTAAAGAAGCATTTACACAGAAAAATAAATGAAATGGAAAACACTCCTCTCCATAGTCTCCTATTATTGTCATTTTCTAGCTTTTCTGCAAAGCCTAACACAACAAAACAATGAATGTAACAATTTGATGATATGTGTTCCCAACAGGGGGCAGGGAAACTCAACCCTTATTTATACAGCCACCAGATGGCTCAGCACGACATTAATGCATTAGCAATAAGATTAAATCTAATCCATGCACCATAATTATTTGTAGAAAAATGCATAAGGAGTCCTGTCAAAATACCAAGTGTGTTAGAAAGCAATAGGATAGGAACACAGAGTGTATTCACATTATGAAAATAGCCTGTTACCTGATCATTTGTTCTGGTTGTACAAACTCGGTTCATGATTAGGTTTATTTATAAGATAACTTTGAAGGTTGGGATATAAATCGCACAGTATCTAAATGTAGGTAATGTTTACATACCGTACACTTCTAGCAGAATGCTCCTATCCTGCAGTTCCAGATAGGAGAGGGGTTACACGGGTGGTTCAGTATGCTGACTGACGGGATCCCGGCGCACAGTATACCAGCGCCGGGATCCCGACAGCCGGCATACCGACACTTATTCTCCCTCGTGGGGGTCCACGAACCCCCTGGAGGGAGAATAAAATAGCGCGTGGCGAGAGCAGCGAGCCTGCAAGGGGCTCATTTGCGCTCGCCACACTGTCCGTAAGCCGGCGGTCGGGCTCCCGGCGCCGGTATGCTGGTCGCCAGGAGCCCGACCGCTGGCATATCGTAGTGAACCCGGGTTACACATGCAAAACAGACCCTTTGGGTTTAGTGGGTGTGGATTATTAGATCTACACTAAAAAAGTCTACAGTCAATAGGTCGACAAATTATAGTCGACATGCATTATGTCGACAGGGTGAAAAGGTCAACATAGAAAAAATAGACAGTGGAATAGAAAATGTCAACAGGGTCAAAAGGTGGGGGTTTTTTGTGTGTTTCTTTTTTTTTTTTTTGGAGGGGGGGGGGTTGGCTCTTACTGCCACGAACAAGCCCCATCAATGTACAGTCCGCGTGCCATGCTTCGGGAAGGTTATTATTCACAATCGGGGTCCACGTGGATGCTAAAGTATGGAAAAGCTGATAAAAATGAAAAATAATTATAAAAAAAACTGTACGTGTGCAGACCATTGTCATGTCGACCTTTTGACCCTGTCAACCATTAGTTGTCGACCCATTGACTGTAGACCTTTTTAGTGTAGATCTATAGAAAGGATTCCGGGTTTATTTAGATACTCTCAGCTAGGAAAGTGTATTCAATTAGTGGTTAGAGCTAGAATAAAGATATGCACCCCAAATATACAGTTTGAATTTATGTTCCAAATATGTCTTTTATAAGGACTTGTGGGCACAACTCAAGAACTCCAAGTCTTGCCTTACAAGTTATAGTCAGCTAAGATCCACTTTTAAACGTTTTTATAATTTGAGATTATGAAACATAACTCTAAGGGGTATATTCAATTAAAAGTCTGATCCATTCCGACATGTATTTGTCGGAATGGATCAGACAACCCCTATTCAATCCCATCTAAAATTCGACTCTTTCAAGTCGAATTTAAGATGGGACCCAGAGGAGGAGAGGGGGGGGGCAAGCCGCGGGGGGACAGCCAGCGGCAGCCAGAGGAGATCAGCGTGCTGGAGCCGGGTGGAAGCTGCCGTGAGGTCAGGCGGGTGAGTGACATTCACCTGCAGCGCTACTGTAGCGCTGATCTCCCAGTATGCCCGCCGGCTGTCCCCCCCCCCCCCCTCGCCTCCTCTGGGTCCATCTCATTCTGACATCATTTTGATGTCAGATTGAGATGGTCGAAAAGGGGGCCAAAACCTGTCGGATTTGGCCCCGTTTTCGACATCAACACGTGGATCGGCAGCTATTCTGCCGATCCACGTGCTTTTTGACAAGTCGAATGCCTCGACTTGTCGAAAAGCTTTGAATAGGTCGAATTACGTTTCGGCCTTAAAAAGTCGAAAACTGCCGTCTTTTCGACAGACGGCAGTTTTCGACTTCAATTGAATATACCCCTAAGTGGGCAATTTATGGATAATCTTTCACAACGTAAAAATTTGTGATGTTAATAAAACTTGTAATATTACTGCGAACAGACTGTGGAAGAATTGCTAATTATTCAAAATCAATTAAATATCATAAACCAGGAGTTATGTTTTATTTTTCCCTTCTCCTGGCAGGAGGAGCCATTGCTCATTTTGCTCATTTATTGTTGAGCAGAAGAATAATAATGTGCCATGTGACTGTGCAGATTTTTAACAGTGGCATGTGGCTACCATAGCAACCAAGCTTATCAATCCTTAATAGCAGTCTAACGAAACACGCAAAGGGAAAATTGTTAATACCAACAGTCTTCCTGTAGCCTGTCACAGAAAATTATGCTGTAAAAATAAAAAAATAAAACATTTTCAATGGGAATATGGGGCCGGATGTAATGATGTGTGAGTTGGCCGGAGGAACGGGTTCCTGGCCAAACTCTGACCTTTTTTTTTAAAGTGGCAATCATGTGCAAGGAATGATTTGGCCTTGTACATGATTGCTGCTTTAAAAAAACGTACTAATTCGACTGGAGACCCGCACCTCTGGCCAACTCAGACGTCATTATATCCAGCCCATTACATTAATTTACAAGCACAGCTAAAAAGGATATATACTATAAAATTGTAGTAGCAATCTTTGACAAAACAATTCAAGTCTGTATGAAAAAGAGAGACTCCGCTTAGTTATTTTGCAAGTTGACATTATGAAGGAAAAGTCTTTGCAATTGCAAAATACTACTAGGAAATACCTGTCACAACCACTGACTTTATTGCACAGATTCAGTAGCACTCTCAGCCTGAAAATGGCATGGCCAGAGGTCAGTATTTGACTATTTTTAAGCTAGGTATTCCCACAGCAGCAACTTTACGCTGGTGGATTTATCAGACCATTTTCCAGTGTCACCTTTTCTCTTCATCTACTGTCAAACACAAAACAAATCGTCTTTTAAAAACAAATTTTACTTAATTAGTGAAAGAAAGAAATTCACCAGTGAAGCTGCATTCCAAGATAAATGTTAAAGTTTAATGGTGCTGCTCTTTCCATTAGATGAGCTCCTGGGAACTAACTGTATGCTGAAACTGTTTTTCCTATGGGGCTCAATGAAAATGTAACAGGGAATGCTACTTTAAAACCATTGAATTCTACTATTGAGAAGAGAGAGACTGAATGCTACATCTGATCTCTGTGGGAAAGCAGCTTTAAAAAGCTATACATACTTGCAAATAAAACACTAAGGGGTCTATTTACTAAACCTTGGATGGAGATAAAGCACCAGTCAAACGGCTCCCAGCGTACATTTTTCCAACCCAACCTGTAACATGGCAGTTAGGAGCTGACTGGCTAGTATTTTATCTCCATCCAGGCCTTGGTAAATAGACACCAATATGTGGTCATTTAACAATCTATTCATCGAATGAAAACAATTGATACAAGGATCTATTAATCCAATGAAAACAACAGATCAAACTGTTGACTTTCATTGAGACCATACTTTTTTTTTTTTTAATGTATCATATCGGAAAACAGAAGACAATTTTTTCTGTAACCTCTGCTTGTTAGTGCAAATATCTAATCCACCAATTAAGTGGCAGCAAGCTATGCACAAAAAAATCCAGACATGGTCAAAAGGTTTCCTTACTGTTCATACCAAACATCAGAATGAAATATGATATAAGTGACTTTGACTATGCAAGAATTGTTGGTGGCAGACTGGTGGTATGAAATTTGTGAACTACCGAGATTTTTAAGCACAACAATCTATAGAGTTTACAAAGATTGGTGTATGAAACCAAAAGCATCCTGCTTCCAGGCCTCAAGACACACTGACAGTCCAGGTTTTTGTGCTAGCCAGGCTTGAGCTCAGGTGACTTAATTAGTACCTCAATTATTTTGATTTAACCATCTGTGCTGAATATCACTAAACCTGAACTGTAATGGGCCCTACACATTGTGCGATCCGCCGCCGAGCTACCCGACGGTGGATACGGACGACGGACAACCCGGCGATGGGGGGGCAGTGACGGGGGAGTGAAGTTTCACCCGGCTCCATAGCAGTGCAGGCAAATATGGACGAGATCGTCCATATTGGCCTGCATGCACAAGCGACGGGGCACCAGCAATGAACGAGCACGGGGCCGCGCATCGTTCATCGTTGGTGCCTCCACACTGAAAGATATGAACGGTATCTCATTCATTAATGAACGAGATCGTTCATATCTTTGAGTATTATATCGCCCAGTGTGTAGGGCCCATTAGTGTGCCTTGAGAACCGAGATTGGGATTATTCAATTTAGCGAGAAGTAGATCTGTGGGTAAAAAAGCCTTGTTAATGAGAGAGGTCATAGGAGACTGTCCAATAAAGCTCACAGTAAGGTGACCATTTCCCAAATAACTATGCAACATTGCTAAAAAGACCAGCATCTCTCAATGAACACCAAATCTTTGAGTGGATGGGCTACAGAGGCAGGAAAAAAACACAATGGTCCATGCTCACCAGAAACTGAGGCTACCATGGACAACAATTCACCAAAATTGGACAGATGAAGACTGGAGAAATGTTGACTTGTCTGACAAATTTCAGACATTAAGCCCCTAGATAGCAATTCAGCACTGTTTATATGCCACAGCACAAGTATTATTTCTGACAAGTTGCATCTATTAAAATCAGAGCTGTCCGGTCTGACGGACACTTCTGGCAGGATAATGTGCAAGGTCACAAAGCACACATTACTCAAGCTGGGACAGAGTTCAAAGTACTCCAAAAGGTGTCCATAGTCATCAAGTTTTAATCCAACAGAACAAGTTTAGAATGTTGTTGTACAGGAATTAGCAAAATAAACGTACACAGTCAACAAATCTGCAGCAACTTTGTGATGCTATCACCATGGAACAGAATGTTTATGCCATGAAGAATTCAGTTGGTTCCGGGGGTAAAAGTGGGTCCTACCAAAAAAAAAAAATATATATATATATATATATATCTCAACGTTTCATTTAATTTCTTAAATTTCGTCAGGACAACATCATTAAGCCCCGGAGTGCCGTGTCTCTACTTTGGATATTAAGTATATATATATATATATATATATATATATATATATATATATATATATATATATATATATAAATATAACACTGATTTTTGTAGTTTATCAGGTTTCAAATGAAGAATAACCGTTTTAAAAATTGTAGTTTCTCTGATGAATAAAGGATGGGCACAGTATGGAGAATTTATTTTTTGACAGACATGTATATGCATTAACCAACAGTACATGGAAACCAAGCTTTAGCTTTCCTTGATTTGTTTGCTTTGGTAAATTCATAACCCCAATCCACACAGTATATGGCGTTTTCATTTATGAAATATCCACAAATGTATGGGAGAAATCCATATTTATATATTTCAGGCTAATACATCCAACTTCTTACAATCATAACAGTCGATACTATATGGACAACACTCCAGCACAAGTAATACTGCACACTGTCATCCAAAACCACTTGACGCACATAGTCTGCCCTAAACACGTGAACACCTAGATTAGGGTTCATTATTTTTCTATTTTGTGTTGGAAGCCAATTAAACTACCAGTATATTTCTGGATTGTGGGAGGAAACCCACACATACACACCTATAGATAACAATAATTTTTACTGCTGATGTTTCCCCACAGAAAAAAAGTCTGCTCGATACCACTGAATATCAATGAATAGCATACAAATTAAAATAATGAACAAAGTCCAATTTCTAAAAGTCTAAGCTGCCTCAGTTCTATTCAGAGAGCTTAGCGAAAAGATCACATTTTCGATTTCTGCTTCTTTTCTTCACATTTAATGTCAAGCTATCACCTGGATTTATCATTATCCATCTTTAGTATAGACAGAAGGCAAAAATTATTGTTTCATTTTACATTCCTTTCTTCAGAATTGCACTAAGAAGTGATTTTATTTAAATAAGGCTTTTACATTTTCAGTGAATGATTTCATTTAAGCAAGAATTGAAAGAATAATCAATTTCATACTGAACTTTGAATCTTACAGATAATTTGTGAAGTAATTGAAATGCTGTTGTAAAGAGCACATTGAATAGGTGAAAACCAAGATAATGAAGGTGCTTTATTTCAGTGAAGTGGGTCTGGCCAATCTCACTTTATAGAGGTCAGGGTTTACCAGTTCTAATCCCTTAATTTGAAACGATCTCTCAAACAGGAAGCATGACAGTTTCTAAAACAAACTATATGTGACATTGTTCAAATTAAGGGGTATATGCAATTGCGGTCGAATTCCCGAAAATGTTGAAAAACGGGACATTTACGCCCAAAAAAAAAAATTGACAATGCAATTCAGAACTTTCCGTCAAAAAAACGGACTTTCCAAATTCGACTTTTTGAAATTCGACATTTGTCAAATTCTACATTTCTGTAATGGTACAAATGCGGCAATTCGCCAAAAGTATATTCAATTGAAGTTTGGAAATTCGACAACAGTGCTTTTAGACAGTAAATTCATCATTTTCAATCCGCCACACTTTGGTGGCGGAATCGAATAAAAATTTTTAAAAACATGGTTTTTTTTTGGTGTTTTTTTTATTGGTAATAGCATATCTATTTATATTAGAAGGGATTAGGTACTTGGTTTGTCTATTTTGGAGGCACAAGTATTATTTATATATTTTTAAAAAATATATATATTTTTTTAAATGGAATGGTAAAAATCAGAAAAAAAATGGCGTGGGGTCCCCCCTCCTAAGCATAACCAGCCTCGGGCTCTTCGAGCCGGACCTGGTTCTAAAAATCCGGGGTGAAAAATGACAGGGGATCCCCCGTATTTTTAAAACCAGCCCTGGGCTCTGCGCCTGGTGCTGGTGCAAAAAATACGGGGGACAAAAAGAGTAGGGGTCCCCCGTATTTTTTACACCAGCATCGGGCTCCACTAGCTGGACAGATAATGCCACAGCCGGGGTTCACTTTTATACAGTGCCAACTAGTCACCCCTGGCCGGGGTACACTGGGGGGAGTGGGGACCCCTTCAATCAAGGGGTCCCCCCCCAGCAACCCAAGGGCCAGGGGTGAAGCCCGAGGCTGTCCCCCCCATCCAAGGGCTGCGGATGGGGGGCTGATAGCCTTGAGAAAATTGAAAGAATATTGTTTTTTCCATTAGTACTACAAGTCCCAGCAAGCCTCCCCCGCAAGCTGGTACTTGGAGAACCACAAGTACCAGCATGCGGGGGGGAAACGGGCCCGCTGGTACCTGTAGTTCTACTGAAAAAAAAATACCCAAATAAAAACAGGACACGCACACCGTGAAAGTAAAACTTTATTACATACATGTCGACACACATACATACTTACCTATGTTGACACGACGTTCGGTCCACTTGTCCAAGTAGAATCCACGGTGTACCTGTGAATAAAATTATACTCACCTGATCCAGTGTCCAGATTATAATCCACGTACTTGGCTGACCGCGGGTAACCCCACCGCTGACCGCAAAGTTCCCACCATTGAAACTAATGGAGGGAGCTGTGCAGATGCGCATACAGCCAATCAGGTGAGTGCCACGAAGTAGCGCTTCCTGATTGGCTGAAGGGACCTTTCTGTCACAGCAGTCACGTGGGGTCCAGGCATTCGTGGAAAGGGGTCCCATGTGTAAACATGGGACCCCTTTCAGTCCGTTTGGTCCGGGTGTTCGTTTTGTTGTTTTGCCAAGTACGAGGATTATTTTAAAAGATCCGGACACTGGATTGAGGGGTGTATAATTTTATTCACAGGTACACCATGGATTCTACTTGGACAAGTGGACCGAACGTCGTGTCAACATAGGTAAGTATGTGTGTGTGTCGACATGTATGTAATAAAGTTGTACTTTCAAGGTGTGCGTGTCCTGTTTTTATTTGGGTATTTTTTTCCAGTAGAACTACAGGTACCAGCGGGCCCGTTTTTCTCCCGCATGCTGGTACTTGTGGTTCTCCAAGTACCAGCTTGCGGGGGAGGCTTGCTGGGACTTGTAGTACTACTGGAAAAACCAATATTCTTTCAATTTTCTCAAGGCTATCAGCCCCCCATCCGCAGCCCTTGGATGGGGGGGGGGGGGGACAGCCTTGGGCTTCATCCCTGGCCCTTGGGTGGCTGGGGGGGGACCCCTTGATTGAAGGGGTCCCCACTCCCCCAGGGTACCCCGGCCAGGGGTGACTAGTTGGATATTTAATGCCACGGCCGCAGGCGCTGTATAAAAGTGACCCCCGGCTGTGGCATTATCTGTCCAGCTAGTGGAGCCCGATGCTGGTGTAAAAAAATACGGGGGACCCCTACTCTTTTTGTCCCCCGTATTTTTTGCACCAGCACCAGGCGCAGAGCCCGGTGCTGGTTTTAAAAATACGGAGGATCCCCTGCCATTCTCCCCCCCCCCCCCCCGGATTTTTAGAACCAGGACCGGCTCAAAGAGCCCGAGGCTGGTTATGCTTTGGAGGGGGGACCCCACGCATTTTTTTTCGGGTTTTTTCCCGTTTTTTAGAAATCGGATCAAAATCCGTCAAATCGGCCGTTTTTCGACAGCGGGACTGTCGAATCCGTTTTTTATTGAATATGTTGAATTCCGGCACCCACTTGCCAGAATTCGACGGTCGAGTTGTGTCGAATTAAAAAACGGCCGAAAAATTGCCGCGATTCGCCGGTAATTGCATATACCCCTAAGAGTGGCATTCCCAAACTGAACTCCAAAATTAAGAGAAAGGTTTAAAAATAATAGCACGGACACTTTTGAGATGATCAATTTCTCTGAATCATAAAGGGGGGTATCCAATTACCAACTGTGTGTAACTGTATTGCCGGGGTCTATCCTATTAGCACCAATGTGATGGGCTCCTCCTTCAGATGCCAGCACTCATCGTGGATAATGCTTCAGGTGCCTCAGGCACCCGAAGCATAATCCGCAAAAAACGAACTGCCAGAGCCGCGATAACACGAGATCGGGTATTTTGCGCAATAGCAGGACCGTTTTCGCCCGATGAAAATGGACTGCAATAGGATACCGCAATAATGACCATCAGGCATTAATCGTGATATCTGTCCATTTTCACATGCCGAAAACACATAGGTATTATGGGAAATAGGAAAACTATGTTAAATTTCAGCTTCCTAACATATCGGGAAGTAAGAGAATTAGTGATGAGTCAGTGCGTGCTTTCGTATATATATATATATATATATATATATATATATATATATATATATATATATATATATATATATAGATTAAAGTCTATGTATTCCAGGGCAATGCAGAAGATAATACTGCTTCAAATCTACCATCAACTATAAGTCTACAAATTTCAAAGAAAGACATACAGTAACCAAATCTTCTTGTCATTGTTAGAGGAAATTAGCCAACTTATTGTTTAGGAAGCCTCGAGCACAAGATGCGGCACTCAATTTATGTGGCATAGACACACTCCTTTCTACATGCTACATTTGCCCCAATAACCTCCAGGACAAAGTTGGGAGATATGTAGTGACTGAAAACCACTGGGAATACCTTTTCTTCATATACAACTATTCCACTTGGGAATGTGTAGGGAAACAGTGATGAATTAAAAATACCTTGACACATCTGACATCACAGACCCCGCAATGAATATGCCTGTTTAAGACAAATAGATAGCCCATCACCTTTCCTGGTAAGAGCTACTATAACCAATGACTTGTACTGCTACCGTATTGATCAATTATTATTCTAATGTTTATTCTAATTTATTCTTATTAATATCAACATCCATTCTGCATTAGGTTGGATACACACCTACACAAATGTCGGTCCATTCAACCAATTGTATAGGTGTGCATGCAGTACTGTTGCATGAGCTTTAGCCAATAACGTCTTACAACACTTCTGCAACGATCAGAAGGTCACATCTTATGTACTGTTTAATAATTTTCTGTCCGTCCCCCCCAAACCCCCAGAGACCGTGCACACTGAGCAATTTCTAACTCACGGGACAAGCTGGGTACACATTATTCAGCTGTTCCGCTGCATTTACCCGATCAGCTGAGTGATCACAAAAGGTGCATATCCAACTATACTTACTAATATGCACAATATGAGTCTTATTCACAGCAAAGGCAAAAAAGATCAATCCATGATTTCTGACCTGTGATCTCCTGTTCAAATTATTTATCAAACTTATAAAAGTGCCAGTGCAGTCGAAAAAGGGTCTAAAACCTGGTCTACCCTCCTACTAAGTTTTCAGGGTTCTGTTTAATGTCAGATGCCCTGAGCTGCAGAGCTATGCCACTATGGATGCACAATAGCTGCATCATTTCACACACTCTCTGGGAAACAGTCATAAATGCCAGTAAGCATGCAGAAAGGGAACCGGTTTATATGTTGACTATAACGAAGACAATGCAACTTTGCACTTGTAGAGATGTATATAGATCAGGCATATTTCTTAAGAGTTCTCTAAGGTGAACACTTTTCCACACTTCAAAACCAAGTCAAGTTGTCAACATATTAGTTTCATAATGTCATCTACGTCCGCAAAGTTATAAATAGCCGTCATATTAAGCATAAGGATTATGAATTGTCATAAACACAAGCATTTATTACAAGGAAAGGCTCCAGATGTATATTGTATTACACAAACATGTTTCCTGGTTTTGTATGTGTATGCACATCTATCATTGTTGAATTTCAGATTTTTTTAGGCAGTAATAACAGCTTTTTTAATTAATTAAAAAAAACAACGGATTTAAAGCTGTAGGCAACTGAAGCACTCATGTCTTGCAGCTCAGATTAAAGGCGCTATTTAACAGCTTAATTATGCCCTGTGTGCTAGGTAATTGTCAGATGCCATTGCTTTCAATAGAGGCAAATTCTCCAGCAGCGTTTTTATCTGCTGAGCTAAATTGTTCTCAACACAGACTAAATCAAAATGTTAGAGAAAATTTTGGGGTGTAATAGCCAGTATAATTGATTGGATGTCTAAGGGAACATTTCCAAAACGATAATTAAACTTGAAAACGGAATATCCGGTATTGACACCAGGACCTGAAAAGGTACATACCGGATGTTCAACTTCCAGACTTTACTAATCCTAAACTTATCTGAATACTATGCCATTCTCTTCTGCATAATCACATATGCAACGTGTTGTCAGAAAAATGACCAGATCAGAATTGGAGGGGGCAAATATAGCACTGGATTTTCCATTCTTCTGCTGACAGTTGCACAGAATTGGTGGAGCTCATGCTCCGGCCACCAGGGCCAGCTGGAAGTGTCATCTGGGGTTCATATTTTTGCCCTTCCTCGATAATAGACTGCAGGAAAAAAGGAAGTGTTCAGACTCATGCTGGAGGAGGAGTGTTCAGACTCATGCTGTTGTGCACAGGGTGGCCATGTTGTAGTCCAGAAGCATTTTGGTGTGCATGGGAATGTATGTTAGTTAACATTGGGGGAGGTGTGCAAGGTGGCATGTTGAAAAATGTTTGCGAAAAGCTGACCAAGGGTCACTACTATCAAATAAACCAAAAAAGAAGGGGTGTGTATGGTTGGGAGGGGGGTCTACTGGGGGTGTAGGACCATTGCACACACTTGTTCCAGGCACCCTGGCTCCACGCTACACGTTAGGCAAGGTCAAAAGCAGAGCATATGCAACTCCAGGTAATGTAGAGTTATATGCACCCAGGTCTAATCTACAAATGCAAATTAAGGAAAATTACTGGGTGGTAACAGGATTTTCACATGTAGGCTAAGTATGATGCCAGTTAACACCGATAATGATGACCAGTATCAAACCAATTGAAACACAAGAAAATGGCTGCTCAACAAAAGAGAAATCTGTAAATTCTCATAATATTCTAAATATATTCACAAAAAACATGACAATATTGATATTAAACAAAAAACTAATAATACAAAATTCAAAACTGGCCCAGACTGTAAGGATAGAACTGTAAAATAGAATACTGATCAATTCATGGACGAAAATAACTGTGCTAGAAGACACTTTATACCATGTATATTGGTAGTATAGACAGAAATCTTCTCTACAATATGAAGTGTTTATATTGCAATTTCATTCTTTGGTTTTAATAATGTTATTTTAAACTTTAAATACACATTTAGAATAATATTCCAGATTTCTCTTTTTCTTGCGATTTTATTAATGTTGGAGATTATGAACATTCTCCTTTTCTGACAGCTGCAACAAAGCTGTAGCATCAAAGGGGATTCATTGTTTTGTGGGTAACAAACCAAGCATACAAAGATAAGAGTAGTTTGTCGCAAAGATGCGTACAACTGAATTTGGGCCATTATCGACAATTGTCTCTGTGTACACGATGTACGCAAGACACATTTAGATAGATAATGTTTACCAACATTAAATTTCTCCTGTTAGGGTATGTACACACGGTGAGATTTTTTCTTCCGATTCTGACCATATAATCAAAATCGGAAGAAAAGTTAGTGCAGATCGCAAGGTGACCGTCACCTTGCGCGATCTCGATTCGATGCTGATGCGCGGTCCTACGCGGTAGGCATCGAAAGAAAAGATAGACTGTGCAGGCAAGTCAATTTTGACTCTCTCTATAGAAGAGGTAGTCAAAATTGACACTTAGCCAAAATCGCACATAGCCAGTATCGCAAGCACACTCATTATGTGCTTGCGATACTGACTATGTGCCGACCCGGCCCCTGTCGCATAGTGAGAATCGGGCACAGCCTGAATCTCACCATGTGTACACACCCTTATTTACGTAAACCACACCGTTCAGTACTCAAGCTAACCACGCAATTCACTTTAGGTGGTGAAATGGACAAAACACCTGCCAGCAAGGGACCACTGTTGGACTGCAATCTGGCTTTACCACATTACCACACACATACTGCCTCTAAAACTGTAGTACTAAATGCTAATCCCTACCTAGGTAATGGTTTCCATAAGTGCCAATGGACAGTCACAAGCCACAATGAAGACAGTGTGATGTCCGGCTGGTCCTCATACACACCTCCCCTGTCACCATTTTAAAGCAGCAAATGAAATTGATGTTCTGTTTCGGTAAGAGAGAACCTACAGAGCTCTGGTACATAGACTACATGTACAGTAGTCTACGCCCTGGGTAGAGGCGAGTAGAATATAAGATAGTAGTACAAGATGAAATCTGTCTGGTCTACAGACTTCTCTGAGTGGAGAAACATTGCCCACCTAAAATTCAGGTTTTATTGATCTCGTGCAAACCATTAAATTACAATTCATGTATACTGTATAAAAAAAATAGGAGTCTATTTACTAAGCCTAAGAGAGAGATATAGTGGACCGAGATGAAGTTCCAGCCAATCAGCTCCTGACTGCCATTTTACCGGCTGTGAGGTAGATGCAAGAAATGTCGTCATGAGGTTGAAGCAGGATTAGCGCACATTAGTGCGCAGATATCGCTTCTCCCCCAAGTATTAAGGAAGAGATGTGTGTTAAAAACCAAAACCAAACCACACCCCCACTTTGGCATCCGAGAGGTTTATAAATCTCAGTGCTACTGCTTTGCTTTGGTAAAAGAGGCGAAGCAGGAAGCGCTATATCTGCACGATACATGCATGTATAATACATTTACCCATGTTTGAAAAGGTGACAGTTAGGAGCTGGTTGGTTGGTAGTTTCTCTCAATTTTCTCTCACTCCAGGGCTTAGTAAATAGACCCTGGGTCTGTAGCACTGTGCAGATGACATGGATTCTATACTGACCCGGGCAGGACTCTCCTCAGCCTTATTTGTAGGACATCAGCTAAAAATAAATCAATGCATAAAAGATACTTGACTTGTTATAAAAAAAAAAAAAAGACTGCTATATTTAAAAAATAAAATAAAAATTCTCTCCCTCTCCTAATGAATAGTTATTTTTGCGGGCTTCTTAGAATTACTGTAGGACATAATGCTCAGTGATTATGTTTCCATATAGGATATTTTCACCAACAAAAAAAACCCTCTTTGCCTACCCCTCCTTGCCTTTCTGCATTCCTGATACCCGAACCCAATAAATGTACTGCATGCACCTCAACAAGCAATAAGCATGTACTAGCTTGCTTGTCACATCTTTAAAAAAAAAGGCAGAATCCACTATTCGTTTCAGTTGTGGTGTCTTGTGAGCTATTACATTACGCAGATTCTGAAATGTTTGACGTTGTCAAATAACATCAAGACATCTCAGTAGTGGACAGCACAAGACAGGAGACAAACTGACAGTATGAGTAATATGAGATTGCTGCAGATAATGGGTGCACTTTGAGCGAAAGCTAATTATAAAAGAAATGGGAAGTTAAAAAGCCATCAGGATTATTAATACAAGAACCTTTCAAAAGCTACTGCTGATAACAATTCTAGTAATCCCATATTAGAGCTCCTTTTGTTCCTTAAAATATCAAACATCTAGCACTGGAATAATGACATAATTTATGTGTCGTAATGTGTAAATTGACATAAGCACTTAAGAACAAATCACTTTTGACTTTCAAGCTATTAGAATAAGTGCTATTAAAACATATTGCATGAAAATAAGAATGAAGTTTTTGTGAGGATTAGGAAGAACAGAAAGGTTTGGGCTGAGGAAGTCATGCCTTTGCTATTTGTTGGAACAACAGGCCCATATATACTGTACATAGTTTGGCCAATTTACTTTCACACGTTATAGGTTATGCCTTAATCAGGACTGCCAACCTATAACTGACACAGAGCAGTCAGGGGCGTCACTACGGACGGTAAGGAAGTCTGCCGAATGCACTCTGATTACTTTAACTTCACACACCCATTCTTCCTCTTTGTCAGCCAATGGGGAACAGAGGATGCTTAAGCTAGTATAAGTGATGTTGGGGTCTATTTGCTAAGACTTGGATGGAGATAAAGTGGACGGAGATAAAGTACGAGCCAATCCTTCCATGTCACAGGCTGTGTTTGAAAAATGACAGTTACGAGCTGATTGGCTGGTACTTTATCTCCGTCCATTTTATATCCACCCAAGGCTTAGTAAATAGACTGCTAAAAGCCTAGTATAAGCGATAAAAGCCTTGCAAATATCCACATTATACCAACTTCAGGTGATAAAAGGAGCGGGACTGTGTCCAAATAGCGGGACTGTCAAGCTGGAATTAGGACAGTTGGGTGGTATGTTATAGAGCTACTTAACACCACTGAATAGTACTATGCAGTCTCATAACTAAGCCCCTCCAATAAACCACTACTTTCTGCCTGTTAATTTATCCACAATCTGATGCTTACACAGGGCTGGAAAAAAAAAACATTTAAAAAAACGAAACTTTTTTGTTAAAACCCAATTTATTTTTTTTGCGTTAATGTTTTAATAGAAAAAAAAAAACAATGAATCATGTATTAGAAACCTTGATCAACCATGTTTGAATGCTTTCTAACAATAATGTTATTAGGCTTTTATTTGATTTTACATATTTCAATAAAACCAATTTTTTACAACGTATAATTCCTATTACATCTGAATATATGTATATAGACTAAACATAATAATACTTACAAAGTACACTCATAGATAGATTAAATTGAAAATAAGAGCAAGTTAATGTTAAGCATTAGTCTTACTTATTATAATTAAATAGGCATCATAAAAAAAACAGTATTTATAAAAAAAAAAAAACATTTGGGTTAAACCAGCCAACCCTAATTTCTCTTACGTCCTAGAGGATGCTGGGGACTCCGTAAGGACCATGGGGAATAGACGGGCACTAAAAAGAACTTTAGGTATGGGTGTGCACTGGCTCCTCCCTCTATGCCTCTCCTCCAGACCTCAGTTTGATACTGTGCCTAGAGGAGACTGGGTGCATTACAGGGAGCTCTCCTGAGTTTCCTGAAAGAAAGAATATTTGTTAGGTTTTTTTAATTTCAGGGAGCCTGCTGGCAACAGGCTCCCTGCCTCGAGGGACTAAGGAGAGAGAAGCAGACCTACTTAAATGCTAGGCTCTGCTTCCTAGGCTACTGGACACCATTAGCTCCAGAGGGAGTCGGAACGCAGGTCTCTCCTAGCTGTTCGTCCCGGAGCCGCGCCGCCGTCCTCCTCACAGAGCCGGAAGATAAAAGCCGGGTGAGTATAAGAAGATAGAAGACTTCAGAGGAGGCAGAAGACTTCAGATCTTCACTGAGGTAACGCGCAGCGGTAACGCTGCGCGCCATTGCTCCCACACAAAACACACACGGCAGGCAATGTAATGGTGCAGGGCGCAGGGGGGGCGCCCTGGGCAGCAATTTACACCTCTGGGACTGGTAAAACTAGATATATTGGCTCTGTGGGCTGTATATGGGTATCCCCCTCCAGTTTTTGAATGGATTCGAGCGGGACCGAAGCCCGCCGCTGAGGGGGCGGAGCTTGATCCCCAGCACTCACCAGCACCATTTTTCTCCACAGCACACGCTGAGAAGCTGGCTCCCCGGACTCTCCCCTGCTGAACACGGTGACAGAGGGGTTTAAAGAAGGGGGGGGGGGGGCACATAATTTGTCGCAATCAAGATATATATATATATATATATATATATATATATATATATATATAGATATATATAAAAGGCGCTATCTGGGAATTTTGGTTTCCAAAGTTATTAGCGCTGGGTGTGTGCTGGCATACTCTCTCTCTGTCTCTCCTAAGGGCCTTGTGGGGGAACTGTCTCCAGATTAGAGATTTCCTGTGTGTGTGGGGTGTCGGTACGCGTGTGTCGGCATGTCTGAAGCGGAAGGCTCTTCTAGGGAGGAGGTGGAGCAAATGAGTGTGGTGTCTCCGTCGGCAACGCCGACACCTGACTGGGTGGATATGTGGAATGTTTTAAATGCAAATGTGAATTTATTACACAAGAGGTTGGACAAAGCAGAGTCCAGGGAATGTACAGGGAGTTTAGCCCTGCCTTTTACTATGTTGCAGGGGCCTTCTGGGTCTCAAAAGCGCCCACTATCCCAGGTTGTAGACACGGATACCGACACGGATTCTGACTCCAGTGTCGACTATGATGATGCGAAGTTGCAGCCAAAATTGGCTAAAAGTATTCATTATATGATTATTGCAATAAAAATAAGATTTTACTTACCGGTAAATCTATTTCTCGTAGTCCGTAGTGGATGCTGGGGACTCCGTAAGGACCATGGGGAATAGACGGGCTCCGCAGGAGACAGGGCACTCTAAGAAAGAATTAGGACTACTGGTGTGCACTGGCTCCTCCCTCTATGCCCCTCCTCCAGACCTCAGTTAAGGAAACTGTGCCCGGAAGAGCTGAAGTACAAGGAAAGGATTTTGGAATCCAGGGTAAGACTCATACCAGCCACACCAATCACACCGTATAACTCGTGATAAACTTACCCAGTTAACAGTATGAACAACAACAGAGCATCAGACAAACCTGATGCAACCATAACATAACCCTTATTTAAGCAATAACTATATACAAGTATTGCAGAAGAAGTCCGCACTTGGGACGGGCGCCCAGCATCCACTACGGACTACGAGAAATAGATTTACCGGTAAGTAAAATCTTATTTTCTCTAACGTCCTAGTGGATGCTGGGGACTCCGTAAGGACCATGGGGTTTATACCAAAGCACCCAAACGGGCGGGAGAGTGCGGATGACTCTGCAGCACAGAATGAGCAAACTCAAGGTCCTCCTCAGCCAGGGTATCAAACTTGTAGAACTTTGCAAAGGTGTTTGAACCCGACCAAGTAGCTGCTCGGCAAAGCTGTAATGCCGAGACCCCTCGGGCAGCCGCCCAAGAAGAACCCACCTTCCTTGTGGAATGGGCTTTTACTGATTTTGGATGCGGCAATCCAGCCGCAGAATGAGCCTGCTGAATCGTGTTACAGATCCAGCGAGCAATAGTTTGCTTTGAAGCAGGAGCACCCAGCTTGTTGGATGCATACAGGGTAAACAGCGAGTCAGTTTTCCTGACTCCAGCCGTTCTGGCTACATAAATCTTCAAAGCCCTGACTACATCTAGTAACTTGGAATCCTCCAAGTCACGAGTAGCCGCAGGCACCACAATAGGTTGGTTCAAATGAAAGGATGACACCACCTTCGGCAGAAATTGCGGACGAGTCCGTAACTCTGCCCTGTCCATATGGAAAACCAGATAGGGGCTTTTACATGACAAAGCCACCAATTCAGACACACGCCTAGCCGAAGCTAAGGCCAATAGCATGACCACTTTCCACGTGAGATATTTTAACTCCACAGTCTTAAGTGGCTGAAACCAGTGAGATTTCAGGAAACTCAACACCACGTTAAGATCCCAAGGTGCCACTGGTGGCACAAAAGGGGGCTGAATATGCAGCACTCCCTTTACAAACGTCTGAACTTCAGGAAGAGAAGCCAGTTCCTTTTGAAAGAAAATGGATAGGGCCGAAATCTGGACCTTAATGGACCCTAATTTTAAGCCCATAGTCACTCCCGCCTGTAGGAAGTGAAGGAAACGGCCCAGTTGGAATTCCTCTGTAGGGGCTTTCCTGGCCTCACACCGAGCAACATATTTTCGCCATATACGGTGATAAAGGCTAGGAAGGACGTGACAGCAAAACATTATCAGCGTAGGAATAACCTCATCCGGAATGCCTTTTTCCGCTAGGATCCTGCGTGGGTCCTCTGTGAGCATTTCTAGCAGTTCCGGATACCAAGCCCTTCTTGGCCAATCCGGAACAATGAGTATTGTTCTCACTCCTCTTTTTCTTACGATTCTCAGCACCTTGTGTATGAGAGGAAGAGGAGGAAACACATAAACCGACTGGAACACCCACGGTGTCACTAGTGCGTCCACAGCTATCGCCTGAGGGTCTCTTGACCTGGCGCAATACCTTTGTAGCTTTTTGTTGAGGCGGGATGCCATCATGTCCACCTGTGGCAGTTCCCATCGATTTGTAATCTGTGTGAAGACTTCTTGATGAAGTCCCCACTCTCCCGGGTGGAGGTCGTGCCTGCTGAGGAAGTCTGCTTCCCAGTTGTCCACTCCCGGAATGAACACTGCTGCCCAGCGAAGAATTCTGGTGGCTTCTGCCATTGCCACCCTGCTTCTTGTGCAGCCCTGGCGGTTTACATGAGCCACTGCGGTGATGTTGTCTGACTGAATCAGCACCAGTTGGTTGCGAAGCAGAGGCTCCGCTTGACTCAGGGCGTTGTATATGGCCCTTTGTTCCAGGATATTGATGTGCAGACAAGTCTCTTGACTTGACCACAGCCCCTGGAAGTTTCTTCCCTGAGTGACTGCCCCCCACCCTCGGAGGCTTGCATCCGTGGTCACCAGGACCCAGTCTTGTATGCCGAACATGCGGCCCTCGAGAAGGTGAACACTCTGCAGCCACCACAGAAGAGACACCCTAGCCCTGGGGGATCGGGTGATCAGCCGATGCATCTGAAGATGCGATCAGGACCACTTGTCCAACAGATCAAACTGAAAGGTCCTCGTATGGAACCTGCCGAAGGGAATGGCTTCGTATGATGCCACCATCTCTCCCAGGACTCGCGTGCATAGGTGAACCGACACCTGTTTTAAGAGGTCTCTGACCAGAGTCACGAGCTCCTGGGCCTTCTCCTCCGGGAGAAACACCTTCTTCTGGTCTGTGTCCAGAATCATGCCCAGGAAGGGCAGACTCATCGTAGGAATCAGCTGTGACTTTGGAATATTCAGAATCCAGCCGTGCTGTTGTAACACCTCCCGAGAGTGTGCTACGCTGATCAGCATCTGCCCTCTGGACCTCGCCTTTATGAGGAGATCGTCCAAGTATGGGATAATTGTAACTCCTTGCTTTCGCAGAAGCACCATCATTTCTGCCATTACCTTGGTAAATATTCTCGGTGCCGTGGACAGACCAAACGGCAACGTCTGGAATTGGTAATGACAGTCCTGTACCACAAATCTGAGGTACTCCTGAGGAGGTGGATAAATCGACACTGGAGTCAGAATCCGTGTCGATATCCGCGTCAACAATTTGGGATAGTGGGCGCTTCAGAGACCCTGACGGCCTCTGCGCTGTAGGATCAGGCATGGGTTGGGACCCTGACTGTCCCAAGGCATCAGCTTTATCCAACCTTTTATGCAAGGAGTTTACATTATCATTTAACACCTTCCACATATCCATCCAATCAGGTGTCGGCGCCGTCGGCGGAGACACCACATTCATCTGCACCTGCTCTGCTTCCACATAGCCTTCCTCGTCAAACATGTCGACACAAGCGTACTGACACACCACACACACAGGGGATGCTCTATTTGAGGACAGAACCCCCACAAGGCCTTTTGGGGAGACAGAGAGAGAGTATGCCAGCACACACCCCAGCGCTATATGACCCAGGAATTACACAGTAACTTAGTGTTTACCCAGTAGCTGCTGTATATACTGATATTGCGCTAAATTTATGTGCCCTCCCGCCTCTTTTTACCCTCTTTCTACCGTGAATCTGCAGGGGAGAGCCTGGGGAGCTTCCTCTCAGCGGAGCTGTAGAGAGAAAATGGCGCTGGTGAGTGCTGAGGAAGAAGCCCCGCCCCCTTAGCGGCGGGCTTCTGTCCCACGATTTTGTGTAAAATAATGGCGGGGGCTCATGCATATATACAGTGCCCAACTGTATATATGCCCTTTTATGCCAAGAGGTACTTAATTGATGCCCAGGGCGCCCCCCCCCCTGCGCCCTGCACCCTACAGTGACCGGAGTGTGTGGGTTTGATGTGGGAGCAATGGCGCACAGCTGCAGTGCTGTGCGCTACCTCATATGAAGACTGGAGTCTTCTGCCGCCGCTTTTGACGTCTTCTTGCTTCACACGCCGGCTTCTGGCTTCTGGCTCTGCGAGGGGGACGGCGGCGCGGCTCCGGGATCGGACGAACAAGGGTGCGTTCCTGTGTTCGATCCCTCTGGAGCTAATGGTGTCCAGTAGCCTAAGAAGCATGACCTATCCGCAGTTAGTAGGTCTGCTTCTCTCCCCTCAGTCCCACGTAGCAGAGAGCCTGTTGCCAGCAGATCTCTCTGAAAATAAAAAATCCTAACAAAATACTTTCTTATTAGCAAGCTCAGGAGAGCTCACTAAAGTGCACCCAGCTCGGCCGGGCACAGATTCTAACTGAGGTCTGGAGGAGGGGCATAGAGGGAGGAGCCAGTGCACACCAGTAGTCCTAATTCTTTCTTAAAGTGCCCTGTCCCCTGCGGAGCCCATCTATTCCCCATGGTCCTTACGGAGTCCCCAGCATCCACTAGGACGTTAGAGAAAGAGGTGTTGCATATCACAGATGACCCCTCTGTCCCTGACACGAGGGTGCGCATGTATAAGGAAAAGAAACCTGAGGTAACCTTTCCTCCCTCTCATGAGCTGAACGAGTTATTTGAAAAGGCTTGGGAATCTCCGGACAAAAAACTGCAGTTTCCCAAAAGGATTCTTATGGCGTATCCTTTCCCGGCTAAGGACAGGATATGGTGGGAATCCTCCCCAAGGGTGGACAAAGCGTTGACACGCTTATCCAAAAAGGTAGCGCTGCCATCTCAAGATACCGCAACCCTCAAGGATCCTGCTGATTGCATGCAGGCGACTACCTTGAAGTCAATTTACACACATACTGGTACATTACTCAGACCGGCGATAGCGTCGGCTTGGGTTTGTAGCGCTGTAGCAGCGTGGACAGATACCTTATCTGCTGATATAGATACGCTGGATAAGGAAACCATTTTATTGACCCTGGGTCATATTAAGGATGCTTTCCTATATATGAGAGATGCTCAGAGAGACGTTGGCCTACTGGGGTCCAGAGCCAACGCTATGGTGATTTCTGCTAGACAAGCCCTATGGACCCGATAATGGACGGGTGATGCCGACTCGAAGAGGCATATGGAGGTTTTGCCTTACAAGGGTGAGGAATTGTTTGGGGAAGGTCTCGCGGACCTGGTTTCCACAGCTACTGCAGGTAAATCAACTTTTTTGCCTTATGTTTCCTCACAGCCTAAGAAAACACCACATTATCAGATGCAGTCCTTTCGATCGCATAAACCCAAGAGAGTACGGGGATCTTCCTTTATTGCCAGAGGTGAGGGCAGGGGGAAAAAGCTGCCAACTACAGCTAGTTGTTACACAAAGGGGGCGACCCGGCACCGGTCTAAAAATAGTTTTTGATTACAGAAAAACCAAATTTGGACAATTTTCAAGTAAAATCTTTAATATAATGTCCAGTTTGGGGGTGCGCCCAGAGCCAGTGACATATGCATAAACAAAAGGGAGAAAGAAGAAGGCTCTTGTGTGGGCGCACTCATTAATGGTAGTTAAATAACTAGAATGAATAACACTAGGTTGATTAGTCAGCAGATAAAACAAAATTTATTTGGAAATATTAGGAATATAATTGCCCCTGGTTGAGGAGATGTGAATGATCCCAGATAAAAATGTTCTGGTCCTGCCTCAGGAAATGAGATGGAGAGGGGTAGAGACACTGCAAGTCATAAACCCTTTCTCACCCGGCCAGTACAGATGATCTGTGTTAATGAGATCAATTAAGTCAATTGATTTTAGATTCTGTCATAATCCTAATGAAGGAATAACAGCTATTATGGCAATGAGTAATAATAGAAACAAATCAAAGGATATACCAGGGTAAAGAAAGAAAAGGATAGGAACAAATGGTGATGCTGCTGTTGGAGTCACATACCACACATCATATGCAATGATTGATGTTCTACAACACTGAGTATTCCCTGTGAGTCTCCACCTCAGGTACTAACTCAGCCCACACTGTTTCGCTTCCAAGATCGGACGAGATCGGGCATTAGCAGTGTGGTTTGATAGTAGAAGGATTTGGTCAGACGTCCAATGAGAGTGCACCTATATAGGGGGGGATAATTAGCTGGGTCTTATAGATACAGTGTGGATCTGCTTTTTGTGTTAGGCAGGAGACATCAAGTCCCACACCGGTGGTATTGTGTCCCTGGATCACAAATGAGAGTCCACGAAAAAGGAAGATATATAGATTTATGAAAAAAACGAAGATATATAGATTTATGAAAAAAACCCTAAAAAGGAAAATGGAGATCAATTAGGCTGTAGTTATTAGGGACGGGTGATAAAAATTACCCGTCCGTATAGATACAAATGGATAAGGAAACACGGATCAAGAAATTTTTTTATATATATGTGTACATTGGTACTGGTGTAAGGAACAGAAAATATGTCAAAGATAATTGTAGATACAAATAAATAGTACTGGTATATGCAATGAAATAATCACTAGTGACATGGGTGTCATTAGAAACACTTTGTGTGAATTGGAGCTGTTATAATCATTAGGATATAGGGAAATAGACATGAAATTCTCATATAACCCATGCAGCAATATGACAACAGGATCTGCAGGAGGAAAGTCAAAGAAGAATGCAGTATTACTTTCCTATAAAATGCAGTTTTTAATCCTGATGCAATAAACTAAGATGCATAAGCCTGGAAAAAGGCATAAATGAAGCCACACAAAAAGCAGATAAATAGTACTGGTATATGCAATGAAATAATCACTAGTGACATGGGTGTCATTAGAAACACTTTGTGTGAATTGGAGCTGTTATAATCATTAGGATATAGGGAAATAGACATGAAATTCTCATATAACCCATGCAGCAATATGACAACAAGATCTGCAGGAGGAAAGTCAAAGAAGAATGCAGTATTTCTTTCCTATAAAATGCAGTTTTTAATCCTGATGCAATAAACTAAGATGCATAAGCCTGGAAAAAGGCATAAATGAAGCTGCACGGATATAGATACAATTTCTATGACAGCTGGGCAAAAATTAGCCCAAAATGGCAGGATGGAATGATCTGACCTGAGGCTAGGAGTGAATCACTTGCAGTTGGACAAAACAGGACCCATTGGAATGGAAAACATGTTTCACCCCTGTGGGGCTTGCTCACTTCCTGGGTCCCATTAGCCCATTTTGGGCTAATTTTTGCCCAGCTGTCATAGAAATTGTATCTATATCCGTGCAGCTTCATTTATGCCTTTTTCCAGGCTTATGCATCTTAGTTTATTGCATCAGGATTAAAAACTGCATTTTATAGGAAAGAAATACTGCATTCTTCTTTGACTTTCCTCCTGCAGATCCTGTTGTCATATTGCTGCATGGGTTATATGAGAATTTCATGTCTATTTCCCTATATCCTAATGATTATAACAGCTCCAATTCACACAAAGTGTTTCTAATGACACCCATGTCACTAGTGATTATTTCATTGCATATACCAGTACTATTTATCTGCTTTTTGTGTGGCTTCATTTATGCCTTTTTCCAGGCTTATGCATCTTAGTTTATTGCATCAGGATTAAAAACTGCATTTTATAGGAAAGTAATACTGCATTCTTCTTTGACTTTCCTCCTGCAGATCCTGTTGTCATATTGCTGCATGGGTTATATGAGAATTTCATGTCTATTTCCCTATATCCTAATGATTATAACAGCTCCAATTCACACAAAGTGTTTCTAATGACACCCATGTCACTAGTGATTATTTCATTGCATATACCAGTACTATTTATTTGTATCTACAATTATCTTTGACATATTTTCTGTTCCTTACACCAGTACCAATGTACACATATATATAAAAAAAATTCTTGATCCGTGTTTCCTTATCCATTTGTATCTATACGGACGGGTAATTTTTATCACCCGTCCCTAATAACTACAGCCTAATTGATCTCCATTTTCCTTTTTAGGGTTTTTTTCATAAATCTATATATCTTCGTTTTTTTCATAAATCTATATATCTTCCTTTTTCGTGGACTCTCATTTGTGATCCAGGGACACAATACCACCGGTGTGGGACTTGATGTCTCCTGCCTAACACAAAAAGCAGATCCACACTGTATCTATAAGACCCAGCTAATTATCCCCCCCTATATAGGTGCACTCTCATTGGACGTCTGACCAAATCCTTCTACTATCAAACCACACTGCTAATGCCCGATCTCGTCCGATCTTGGAAGCGAAACAGTGTGGGCTGAGTTAGTACCTGAGGTGGAGACTCACAGGGAATACTCAGTGTTGTAGAACATCAATCATTGCATATGATGTGTGGTATGTGACTCCAACAGCAGCATCACCATTTGTTCCTATCCTTTTCTTTCTTTACCCTGGTATATCCTTTGATTTGTTTCTATTATTACTCATTGCCATAATAGCTGTTATTCCTTCATTAGGATTATGACAGAATCTAAAATCAATTGACTTAATTGATCTCATTAACACAGATCATCTGTACTGGCCGGGTGAGAAAGGGTTTATGACTTGCAGTGTCTCTACCCCTCTCCATCTCATTTCCTGAGGCAGGACCAGAACATTTTTATCTGGGATCATTCACATCTCCTCAACCAGGGGCAATTATATTCCTAATATTTCCAAATAAATTTTGTTTTATCTGCTGACTAATCAACCTAGTGTTATTCATTCTAGTTATTTAACTACCATTAATGAGTGCGCCCACACAAGAGCCTTCTTCTTTCTCCCTTTTGTTTAACTACAGCTAGTTCCCAGGAGCAGAAGTTCTCCCCGGCCTCTACAAAATCCACCGTATGACGCTGGGGCTCCGCTGAGGGAGTCCGCCCAGTGGGGGCACGTCTTCGACTTTTCAGCCATGTCTGGGTTCACTCACAGGTAGATCTCTGGGCAATAGAAATTGTTTCCCAGGGTTACAAGCTGGAATTCGAAGAGGTGCCTCCTCGCCGGTTTTTCAAATCGGCCCTACCGGCTTCTTCCCCAGAGAGGGAGATAGTTTTAAATGCAATTAAAAAATTGTGTCTTCAACAAGTGGTGGTCAAGGTTCCCCTGCTTCACCCTGTTTGTGGTCCCGAAACCGGACGGTTCGGTCAGACCCATTTTAAATTTAAAATCCTTAAACCTATACTTAAAAAGGTTCAAGTTCAAGATGGAATCGCTCAGGGTGGTTAGCGCCAGCCTGGAAGGGGGGGATTATATGGTGTCCCTGGACATAAAGGATGCATACCTTCATGTCCTCATATATCCGCCTCATCAGGCGTTCCTGAGATTTGCTGTACAGGATTGTCATTACCAATTTCAGACGTTGCCGTTTGGGCTTTCCACGGCCCCGAGGATTTTCACCAAGGTAATGGCGGAAATGATGGTGCTCCTGCGCAAGCAGGGTGTCACAATTATCCCGTACTTGGACGATCTCCTAATAAAAGCGAGATCAAGAGAGCAGTTGCTGAACAGCGTATCGCTTTCCCTGAGGGTGTTGCAGCAGCACGGCTGGATTCTCAATATCCCGAAGTCACAGTTGGTTCCGACGACCCGTTTGCCTTTCTTAGGCATGATTCTGGATACAGACCAGAAAAGGGTTTATCTCCCAATGGAAAAGGCCCAAGAACTCATGAATTTGGTCAGGGACCTCTTGAAACCAAAAAGAGGTGTCGGTGCATCACTGCACTCGAGTTCTGGGAAAGATGGTGGCGTCTTACGAGGCCATTCCGTTCGGCAGGTTCCATGCGAGAACTTTTCAGTGGGACCTTCTGGACAAGTGGTCCGGGTCACATCTACAGATTCATCAGATGATCATCCTGTCCCCCAGGGCCAGGGTATCTCTCTTGTGGTGGCTCCAGAGTGCTCACCTTCTAGAAGGTCGCAGGTTCGGCATTCAGGACTGGGTTCTGATAACCACGGACGCGAGCCTCCGAGGTTGGGGAGCAGTCACACAGGGAAGAAACTTCCAAGGTCTCTGGTCAAGCCAGGAGGCTTGTCTTCACATCAACGTACTGGAATTAAGGGCCATATACAACGGCCTTCGTCAAGCGGAGACTTTGCTTCGCGACCTACCGGTTCTGATTCAGTCAGACAACATCACCACAGTGGCTCATGTAAACCGCCAAGGCGGAACAAAGAGCAGAGTGGCAATGGCAGAAGCCACCAGGATTCTTCGCTGGGCGGAAAATTATGTAAGTGCTCTGACAGCAGTCTTCATTCCGGGAGTGGACAACTGGGAAGCAGACTTCCTCAGCAGACACGATCTACATCCAGGAGAGTGGGGACTTCATCAGGAAGTCTTCGCAGAGATTGCAAGTCAGTGGGGACTGCCTCAGATAGACATGATGGCGTCACGCCTCAACAAAAAGCTACCGAGGTATTGCGCCAGGTCAAGGGACCCTCAGGCGGTAGCAGTGGACGCCCTGGTGACACCGTGGGTGTTCCAGTCGGTCTATGTGTTTCCTCCTCTTCCTCTCATCTCCAAGATATTGAGAATCATAAGACGAAGAGGAGTACAGACAATTCTCATTGTTCCAGATTGGCTTCAAAGGGCCTGGTATCTGGATCTGCAGGAAATGCTCACAGAAGATCCGTGGCCTCTTCCTCTCAGAGAGGACCTGTTACAACAGGGGCCCTGTCTGTTCCAAGACTTACCGAGGCTGCGTTTGGCGGCATGGCGGTTGAACGCCGGATCCTAGCGGAAAAGGGCATTCTGGATGAGGTCATTCCGACTCTGATAAAGGCTAGGAAGGACGTGACAGCAAAACATTATCACCGTATATGGCGGAAGTATGTATCTTGGTGTGAGTCCAGGAATGCTCCTCCGGAAGAATTCCATCTGGGCCGTTTCCTTCACTTCCTACAGACTGGAGTGAATTTGGGCCTAAAATTAGGCTCCATTAGGGTTCAGATTTCAGCCCTATCCATTTTCTTTCAGAAGGAATTGGCTTCTCTTCCGGAAGTACAGACTTTTGTGAAGGGAGTGCTGCATATCCAGCCTCCTTTTGTACCTACAGTGGCACCCTGGGACCTTAACGTGGTGTTGCGGTTCCTTAAGTCTCACTGGTTTGAACCTCTTAAAACGGTGGAATGGAAAGTGGTCATGTTGTTGGTCTTGGCATTGGCAAGGCAAGTGTTGGAATTGGCAGCTTTATCTCACAAAAGCCCCTATCTGGTTTTCCATGTGCATAGAGCAGAGTTGCGGACTCGTCCTCAATTTTTGCCCAAGGTGATTTCATCTTTTCATATGAACCAACCTATTGTGGTGCCTGTGGCTACACGGGACTTGGAGGATTCCGAGTCCCTTGATGTGGTCAGGGCATTGAAAATGTATGTGGCCAGAACGGCTCGGGTTAGGAAAACAGAGGCTCTGTTTGTCCTGTATGCAGCCAACTAGGTTGGCGCTCCTGCTTCTAAGCTGACTATTGCTCGCTGGATCTGTAACACAATTCAGCAGGCTCATTCTACGGCTGGATTGCCGTTACCAAATTCTGTAAAGGCCCATTCCACTGGGAAGGTGGGCTCGTCTTGGGCAGCTGCCCGAGGTGTCTCGGCATTACAGCTGTGCCGAGCGGCTACTTGGTCGGGTTCAAACACCTTTGCAAAGTTCTACAAGTTTGATACCTTGGCTGATGAGGACCTCATGTTTGCTCAATCGGTGATGCAGAGTCATCCGCACTCTCCCGCCCATTTTGGAGCTTTGGTATAATCCCCATGGTCCTTACGGAGTCCCCAGCATCCTCTATGACGCAAGGGAAAATAAGATTTTAAACCTACCGGTAAATCTTTTTCTCCTAGTCCGTAGAGGATGCTGGGTGCCCGTCCCAGTGCGGACTACATTCTGCAAGATTTGTATATAGTTTCTGCTTACATAAGGGTTATGTTACAGTTTTGATCAGTCTTTGGCTGATGCTGTTTTGTTTCATACTGTTGACTGGTTCGTATATCCATGTTATACGGTGTGGATGGTGTGGGCTGGTATGAATCTTGCCCTTAGATTAACGAAAATCCTTTCCTCGTACTGTCCGTCTCCTCTGGGCACAGTTTCTCTAACTGAGGTCTGGAGGAGGGGCATAGAGGGAGGAGCCAGTGCACACCCATACCTAAAGTTCTTTTTAGTGCCCATGTCTCCTGCAGAGCCCGTCTATTTCCCATGGTCCTTACGGAGTCCCCAGCATCCTCTACGGACTAGGAGAAAAAGATTTACCGGTAGGTTTAAAATCTTATTATTCCTAATTCTAACCCTCCACAGCCTAAGCATTATCTCTCTGTAAAATGTTGACAATTCAAACGCAGGCAATCCAACAGTGTCACCATTGTGGTCTCGACATGTTGACTGCATTCCGCCTACTTAATGATGTGTATACTCAGTTTTTGTTGATAAAAAAACACAGACAAAGGTGTTAATGCAGAATTGCAACTAAAATGAGACTAAATACCCCAAAAATTGCAAATAAATAAAACAAAAAAAATAATTTCCACAGAAAATATTCACAGATTACATTCAACTTTATACAGGATGGGAATCCTAATAAGCACACTGCAAATATAAGCAAGTCTGCATTTGTGTGATTCCGCTCATTCTGACTGTTGACTAGGTGAAAACGCCTCTTTCTATCCTAGTTCTGTCCCTTCAGTCGTAAGGGTCTAGGGGCTGATTCAGTTGTTTGTGGGCGCCCACTGGCTACTCAATTATTGCTTCTGTATGGCCCCGTATGCGCACCAATTAGTACCAGGTTTAGCCACGCAAATCAGCTAAACCCGTCTAAAGTACAAGTTAGGGTTCTCAAACTCCAGGAGTGTATGCACATTTCAACTCACACTTAAGGAGGCTGTGAGCTGAAATGTGTCTCTACAGCTGCATGTGCGCCCTAACGGAGCAAAAATGTAATCGCTCCTTTGGGCGCCATCTAGTGGCAGCTGGGGATACCAACAATTCAATAGTCCCTTATGAGTCCAAACTGCACATGACTCTGCATACCCTCATTTGCGTGTATCATCTTATGATCGTGCGCAGTGTGAAGCCATGCAATACACACACAACACAAACAGGCTTATGTTCAAATCTGCAACAACTTATTTTCCGCTTTACGTCAGAGGTTCTAAACCCTAATCCTCAAGTACCACCAACATGTTTGTTTGATTTCTTTAATTCGATGCAGGTAACGTAATGTGCTGGGTTAGATGGGCATACACTATACAATTACCTGTCCGATCATTTGCCAGATCTGGCTGGTTGGAATGAAATTCTGATAATTGATGAGAGCAAATGATAATCGAATATTTGCTCCCAAACACTGGAAAATGGACAAAACGTTCAGACTATGGGGTGTATTCAATAGCTGTCAGAAGCTGCAGTCTTGTCGGAAAGACAGAAGTTTCCAACAGGTTTAGGTCGGAAGGGGTTCCGACCTATTCAATGCCAGCTGATTTTTTCCGACAAGTCAGGAATTCACGACTTGTTGGAAAACACATGGATTGTCGGATTAGCCGTGGATCCACGTTTTCCGCAGCCAAATCCGACAGGTTTTGGCCCTCTGTTCCGACAACGTCAATCCGACTTTTTTTAAAGTCGGATTGACATTGTCTGAACCGGGGAGACGAGACGGGGGAGCGGGGACTGCGAGCATGTGAGGAGAGGAGCTGGGACTGGTGAGTAGTGGCCTCCCTGAAGCACGGCAGTAGCAGCAGCACGGACAGACACCGGTGCTCAGCAGACCCGGCAGCCGGACGACACAGCATGGGGTTTGAGCGGCGTCTGCCTCACAAGGTACTGACAGTTGTGGGGAGCGGCCAAATCCGACAATTGAATACTGACCCTAATTGGTTAAATTATGGATTTTTTACAGATTACAGATCTTTAGATCTGGTTGTTTTGTGATTGCTGATGTATGGGGGCCTTTAGGCTCTGTCTCTATTTTCATTGAATTGCCATTAACTGTACAGTAGATGTAAGATATTTTAAGTGATATTCAGAAATAAGATTAAGAACCAAAGTCATACAAAGATATTAGCATCCCTATACATCAGAACATGCTGTATTTGGGTATTGGAATAGCTCTGGCTAACAAGAAAAAAAATCAGTAGTTGAAAAGTGCATGATGCCGTATTATCATCATCATCAACTTGAATTCATAAAGAAATTGCACCATTAGCAGCAATGTATGCTCAAGCATACCTTTCTCAACTGTGTTTACATATTATGATTTTTAAAGTAGAGAAAGCAAAATATATCTGCCAAAGACACTTTTCTGTGTGTCTTCTTTCTTTTAATAGTGCCGCCAACTGGCAGGCAGAGCTGATATTACAGAGCAGATACAGTAAGTATACAACATTAACCTATTCACGCTGGGCACAAGGAGCAATGGCCCTCATTCCGAGTTGATCGCTCGCTAGATGCTTTTAGCAGCAGTGCAAACGCTAGGCCGCCGCCCTCTGGGAGTGTATCTTAGCTTAGCAGTAGTGCGACCGAAAGGTGTCCAGAACTGCTCGAAAATATTTTCATGCAGTTTCTGAGCAGCTCGAAACTTATTCCTACCTTGCGATCACTGCAGACAGTTTAGTTCCTGCTTTGAAGTCACAAACACGCCCTGCGTTCGGCCAGCCACTCCCCCGTTTCCCCAGGCACGCCTGCGTTTTTACCTGACACACCTGTGTTTTTTAGCACAGTCCCTGAAAACGGTCAGTTACCACCCAGAAACACCCACTTCCTGTCAATCACTCACCGATCAGCAGAGCGACTGAAAAGCGTCGCTCGACCTTGTGTAAAACTGCATAGTTTTGTGTGAAAGTACTTTGCGCGTGCGTACTGCGGCCCGTACGCATGCGCAGAAATGCCACTTTTTCACCTAATCGCCGCGCTGCGACCGAAAACAGCTAGTGATCAACTCTGAATGAGGGCCAATATGCATTGTTTTTTAACATATGTACCCAGACTGACCAGCACAAAATAAAGGTGAATATCTCTTATGTTCAGAGGCAGAACTCTGGGAGGCAACGGAGTCATCTGCCGCCGGGCTCCTGCTCTGAAGGGGGGCACCTCTCCTCCCATTCTGTGACACCATTCAATTAAAGTTAATTGATAGCTGCCACTATCTTTTCAGTGGCCAACTTCCTCACTGGTCCCTGCACCTTACAAATCACATCCTTTTTATTATACGGAATATACTCATTTTACAAGTGTCATACCCAGGATTAGAAACCACACCCTATTACACTGGAAGCAGACACCTTACTGATGAAGCTGTTTGCTCCTGTATAGGAAATATGAGAATTTCAACTATATGAAGCTACTTCTCTGACAATTACACGTACCTTCATATAGTTATAATTCTCATGCTTCCTCTACAGGAGTAAATAGCTCCATCAGTAAAGTGTCTGCTGTTAGTGTAACAGGTCATGGGTTCTAATCCGGGGTATGACTGCTAAGAAATGTGTGATTTAAAATAAAAGACAATTAAATGTATAAGTACAGTATATAATTTTTTTTCAGAACACTCCATATATACTCACACACACACACACACTTATCTTAATATAGTTAATATAGGAAATAGGGGGGCACCAATATTTATCTTGCCTCCGGGCGACCGTGACGAACTTACGCCACTGCTTATGTCACTATATGGAGTAACATAATAAAACTTGCAACTAGTTTCAACTGAAAGTTTTCTATTATTTAACAAATCTTTTCATAAGTCTGCACTACCCTATCACCCCTACTGACATGTTTTGGTTTCTGGTTAACAGACTCTGCTAAGTAGTCTGGTGCCACCTGCTTTTTGAGTCACTCTAATTGGCAGTCACTTAACTGTAGCATGTGGCTGAGGCATAAGAATTCTGCGCGGCGTAGTAGTTATAACCATATATTTATATACCGCCAACATATTACACAAGAGCTTTACAGGGAATATTAAATCAACCATTCACCGGCTCTCTCCCTAGCCCCCCCCCCCCCCCCCCCCCTGCATTCCTCTCACCTGCTCTCTCCCTAATCCTCCCCCCGCGTTCCTCTCAACTGCTCTCTCCCTAATCCTCTCCCTGCGTTCCTCTCAACTGCTCTCTCCCTAATCCTCTCCCCGTGTTCCTCTCATCTGCTCTCTACCTAGCCCTCCCCCTGCGTTCCTCTCACCTGCTCTCTCCCTAGCCCTCCCCCGAGTTCCTCTCATCTGCTCTCTCCCTAGCCCACCCCCCTGCATTCCTCTCACCTGCTCTTTCCCTAACCCACCCCCCCGCGTTCCTCTCACCTGCTCTCTCCCTAGCCCCCACCCCGCGTTCCTCTCACCTGCTCTCTCCCTAGCCCCCCTGCGCGTTCCTCTCATCTGCTCTCTCCCTAACCTTACCCCCGCATTCCTCTCATCTGCTCTCTCCCTAGCCCTTCCCCCGCGTTCCTCTCACCTGCTCTCTCCCTAGCCCTCCTCGCGCATTCCTCAAATCTGCTCTTTCCCCAGCACTCCCCGTGCATTCCTCTCACCTGCTCTTACCCTAGCCCTCCACCCGTGTGCCCCTCACCTGCTATCTACCTAGCCCTCCCCCTGCATTCCTCTCACCTGCTCTCTATCTAGCCCCCCCCCGCGTTCCTCTCACCTGGTCTCTACATAGCCCTCCCCCCGCGTTCCTCTCACCTGGTCTCTACATAGCCCTCCCCACGCATTCCTGTCATCTGCTCCTACTCTAGCCCTCTCACCTGTTCTCTCCCTAGCCCTCCCCACGCATTCCTGTCATCTGCTCCTACCCTAGCTCTCGCCCTGCGTTCCTCTCACCTGCTCTCTCCCTAGCCCTCCCCCCGCGTTCCTCTCACCTGCTCTCTCCCTAGCCCTCCCATCGTGTTCCTTTCACCTGCTCTCTCCCTAGCCCTCCCCCAGCGTTCCCCTCACCTGCTCTCTCCCTAGCCCCCCCGCACGCGCGTTACCCTCACCTGCTCTCTCCCTAGCCCTCCCCCTGCATTCCTCTCACCTGCTCTCTTCCTAGCCCTCCCCCCGCATTCCTCAAACCTGCTTTTTCCCTAGTCCTCCCCATGCGTTCCTCTTACCTGCTCTTACCCTAGCCCACCCCCGTGTGCCCCTCGCCTGCTCTAAACCTAGCTCTCCCCCCACTTCTCTCACCTGCTCTCCCCCAGCGTTCCTCTCACCTGCTTTCTCCCTAGCTCTCCCCCCACGTTCCTCTCATCTACTCTCTCCCTAGCCCTCCCCCCGCGTTCCTCTCACCTGGTCTCTACATAGCCCTCCCTCCGCGTTCCTCTCACCTGCTCTCTATCTAGCCCTCCCCCCGCGTTCCTCTCACCTGCCCTCTCCCTAGCCCTCCCCACGCATTCCTGTCATCTGCTCCTACTCTAGACCTCCCCCCACATATCCCTCATCTGCTTTAACCCTAGCTCTCCCCCTGCGTTGCTCTCACCTGCTCTCTACCTAGCCCTCCCTCCATGTTCCTCTCACCTGCTCTCTCTCTAGCCCTCCAACCGCGTTCCTCTCACCTGCTCTCTTCCTAGACCTCACTCCTTCATTCCTTTTACCTGCTCTCTCCCTAGTCCCCCCCTGCTCTCTCTCCCTAGCCCTCCCCCCGCATTCCTCAAACCTGCTCTCTCCCTAGCCCTCCCCCCACGTTCCTCAAACCTGCTCTCACCTTAGCCCACCCCCCTGCATGCCCCTCACCTGCTCTAAACCTAGCTCTCCCCAGCATTCCTCTCACCTGCTCTCTCCCTAGCCCTCCCATCGCGTTCCTCTCTCCCTAGCCCTCCCCCAGCGTTTCACCTGCTCTCTCCATAGCCCCCCTCGCGCGCGTCCTCCTCACCTGCTCTCTCCCAAGCCCTCCCCCCGCATTCCTCTCACCTGCTCTCTCCCTAGCCCCCACCATGTTCCTCTCACCTGCTCTCTCCCTAGCCCCCACCCTGCGTTCCTCTCACCTGGTCTCTAACTAGTCCACCCCTTCCTCTCACCTGCTCTCTCCCTAGACCTCACTCATGCATTCCTTTTACCTGCTCTCTCCCTAGCCCCCCCCTGCTCTCTCTCCCTAGCCCTCCCCCCGCATTCCTCAAACCTGCTCTCTCCCTAGCCCTCCCACCACGTTCCTCAAACCTGCTCTCACCCTAGCCCACCCCCCTTGGTGCCCCTCACCTGCTCTAAACCTAGCTCTCCCCCCGCATTCCTCTCACCTGCTCTCTCCCTAGCCCTCCCTCCATGTTCCTCTCACCTGCTCTCTCTAGCCCTCCCCCCGCGTTCCTCTCACCTGCTCTCTCCCTAGACCTCACTCCTGCACTCCTTTTACCTGCTCTCTCCCTAGACCCCCCCTGCTCTCTCTCCCTAGCCCTCCCCCCGCATTCCTCAAACCTGCTCTCTCTCTAGCCCTCCCCCCACGTTCCTCAAACCTGCTCTCACCCTACCCCACCCCCCTGCGTGCCCCTCACCTGCTCTAAACCTAGCTCTCCCCCCGCATTCCTCTCACCTGCTCTCTCCCTGCCCCCCCCACGCGCGTCCTCCTCACCTGCTCTCTCCCAAGCCCTCCCCCCGCATTCCTCTCACCTGCTCTCTTCCTAGCCCCCGCCATGTTCCTCTCACCTGCTCTCCCCCTAGCCCCCACCCTGCGTTCCTCTCACCTGGTCTCTAACTAGTCCTCCCCTTCCTCTCACCTGCTATCTACCTAGTCCTCCCCCTGCGTTCCTCTCACCTGCTCTTTATCTAGCCACCCCCCCGCGTTCCTCTCACCTGGTCTCTACCTAGCCCTCCCCCAGCGTTCCTCTCACCTGGTCTCTACCCAGCCCTCCCCCCGCGTTCCTCCCACCTGGTCTCTACCTAGCCCTCCGTCCGCATTCCTCTCACGTGCTCTCTCCCTAGCCCTCCCCACGCATTCTTGTCATCTGCTCCTACTCTAGCCCTCCCCACCGCGTACCCCTCATCTGCTTTAACCCTAGCTCTCCCCCTGCGTTCCTCTCACCTGCTCTCTCCCTAGCACTCCTCCCTGCGATCCTCTCATCTGCTCTCACCCTAGCCCACCCCCCTGTGTGCCCCTCACCTGCTCTAAATCTAGCTCTCCCCCCACTTTCCTCTCACCTGCTCTCCCCCAGCGTTCCTCTCACCTGCTTTCTCCCTAGCTCTCCCCCCACGTTCCTCTCATCTGCTCTCACCCTAGCCCACCCCCCTGTGTGCCCCTCACCTGCTCTAAATCTAGCTCTCCCCCCACTTTCCTCTCACCTGCTCTCCCCCAGCGTTCCTCTCACCTGCTTTCTCCCTAGCTCTCCCCCCACGTTCCTCTCATCTGCTCTCTCCCTAGCCCTCCCCCAGTGTTCCTCTCATCTGGTTTCTCCCTAGCTCTCCCCCAGTGTGCCACTCTGTTGCTGTAAAAATGTGTAAAAAAAATGGGGGACTCTACCGGCCTAATGTGTAAAAAAATGGGGGACTCTACCGGCGTAATGTGTAAAAAAAAAGGGGGACTCTGCCGCCGTAATGGTAAAAAGTGATTTGTATATGGGGGGCGCTGTTTCTTGCACACAGCACTGCTATATTATATATATATATATATATATATATACATACACACACACACATACATACATACATACATACTGAGTAGATGGCAGGACTCACAGGACTTTGAAGCAGGGTTCCTCTTGTAGTAGGTCGTCAAAGTTTCAATTTATTATGAGTTATTATATAAAAAACAAACATACAGTATATATATATATATATATATATATATATATATATATATATATACATACATATACATATATATATATATATATATATATATATATATATATATAAATAACAAAGTGTTGTCCGGCACTCAAAGCCAATATAAGTGCTGTGCTGCGGTGCCCTCCTTGTGGGACTTGTATCCCAATGTGCAGTTCCAAGAGTAAAGCAGGCGGCACTCAGCAGTCTGGAATCCGTGATTACTTTATTAGCAAATAGCCGACATGTTTCGGAGCTTCCTCCATCCTCAGGGCAGTATTTACAAATGTGCACAAACATACAAACATATATCCCCAACCTAATCAGATCACAGTGAACTCTAATCTCACTCACCTGCTCCACGGCGCGCCGGCGATACCACTCTCCCGGTCCGCTGCCGCGTCTCACGGGTGACGTCATCACGGTGCGCCGCGTCGCAGGCAGCTTCCATAGTAACCAAGACGCTGATGGACCGTGTCCATAGAGCCGCCTGTGTAAAAGGAACAAAGACAGGTGAACGTGGTATAGTGAAACTATACTACAATAAAGACAGTAAAACATTTAGACCTTTTAAAAAAAGTTGACAAGCAATGTCACTGCTAGCTCTCAAATCCCATCATGTTGAATTCAATTACATGAATATACGTATTTACAATGCCTATAAGGCTCACATATACCACTATATGAAAAAAAGAAAAAAAAAAAAAAAGAACAAGAACAAGAAAAACACAGTCACATTTCTACAAAAAGCATTGTAAGCCCAAATTCTCATTCAGGCCCTTAGGGGAAATCGTGCCTAAAGAAAAGATCCATCTGGATTCTTTCTGCATCAGGATCCTATTTCTGTCACCCCCCCTGTGGGATTTAGGTACATGATCAATTAAAATAGCCCTAATAGATGCGACATTATGTTTGGCCTCTAGACAATGTCTGGCAAAAGGCTGTTCACTGAGGCCCTTCTCGTAAGCCTTCTTAATGGCACTGCGGTGAAGGGCCATACGTTCCCTGAACTGGCGAATAGTCTTACCTATATAGGCTAAACCACAGGGACAAGTTAGGAGGTATACTACGTGTGTGGTAGTGCACGTGAGCCTATGTTGTATTTTAATTTTACGACCAGTATGGGGGTGGTTAAAGGTGGCCCCTGAAATCAGGGTATTACAAGTTGCACACCCCAGGCATCTATAACAGCCTAATTTCTGTCTCAAGAAATGAGACACCCTGGGCTTGGTAAGATTGGTGACATCGAGCTTCATAACCATATCCCTCAGATTCCTGCCTCGTGTGAAACAAGGCATAATACGTGTTTCCGCTAAAGATGACATGGCCTGGTCAGTCTGAATTATGGGCCACATTTGTTTGGCCTTATGCACCACCCTTTTACTAGCTGTGGTGTGAGTGTTAACCCAGGCTAATCTTTTAGGGTCACTTTTAACCTTGGCAGGGTGTAGGGTATGTTCACGTGGTATGTTTAAAACCTTAGTTTTGGCCGCCTATAACGTTCTCAATGGGTAACCTCGATGTGCAAATTTAGTCAGCATGTTATCTAGTGCCACCACGGTTTCTTGAGGATCAGAAGTAATCCGTCTAACTCGCACTAGATAACATGCCAGACATTGTCTTGAGGCCAAACATAATGTCGCATCTATTAGGGCTATTTTAATTGATCATGTACCTAAATCCCACAGGGGGGGGGGGTGACAGAAATAGGTTCCTGATGCAGAAAGAATCCAGATGGATCTTTTCTTTAGGCACGATTTCCCCTAAGGGCCTGAACGAGAATTTGGGCTTACAATGCTTTTTGTAGAAATGTGACTGTGTTTTTCTTGTTCTTTTTTTTTCTTTTCTTTTTTTCATATAGTGGTATATATGAGCCTTATAGGCATTGTAAATACGTATATTCATGTAATTGAATTCAACATGATGGGATTTGAGAGCTAGCAGTGACATTGCTTGTCAACTTTTTTTAAAAGGTCTAAATGTTTTACTGTCTTTATTGTAGTATAGTTTCACTATACCACGTTCACCTGTCTTTGTTCCTTTTACACAGGCGGCTCTATGGACGCGGTCCATCAGCGTCTTGGTTACTATGGAAGCTGCCTGCGACGCGGCGCGCCGTGATGACGTCACCCGTGAGACGCGGCAGCGGACCGGGAGAGTGGTATCGCCGGCGCGCCGTGGAGCAGGTGAGTGAGATTAGAGTTCACTGTGATCTGATTAGGTTGGGGATATATGTTTGTATGTTTGTGCACATTTGTAAATACTGCCCTGAGGACGGAGGAAGCTCCGAAACATGTCGGCTATTTGCTAATAAAGTAATCACGGATTCCAGACTGCTGAGTGCCGCCTGCTTTACTCTTGGAACTATATATATATATATATATAGTCTATTGTAGATTTGCTTAAAATTTTAAGTTTCAACCTTTGTCCATGTGACAAATACATATAAGTAACATTTGTGCTGTAAAACCTATAAGCTGGGCATATTGCTATTAGACTTCCCATATCAACATATATTGTAATTTCTGTTTTGGTGTAGGGAATAATATGTTCTCCACTTGAAAGCTGGAATTTTTTTTTTTTAATAAGCTAACTCACATAAGTTGGTGAGGAAATCTGCAAAGCACCCATGCCTGCTCACAAGCTGCAGGAAATGATTGGCTGGAATGTGTAGTTAGTGAACCAGATGGACAGTTCAATTCCACCTGCATGAAAAACTCCTAAGTGAGGAAAACCATCTGTCATAGTAAGCTTATTATACTGTGCAGTTCCAGGACAAAGTAATACATGTTATTGTCACAGTTAATTGATGGAAAATGCACCAAAATGAATAGTTATATTTGTACATCACAGATTAACAATTTATGTTTGATTGCATTTAAATTGGAATTTATTTCACATAAATAAAATGTCATTATCAGTTAAAAAATAATTTTGGTTTAAGACATAAATGTTAACAAGTCTGTAATTCTAAAGAGAGAATTACCAGCTTTTCCAATAACTGAGGCATACATTACTTTAGAGATCAATTCCACCCTGAGAGGAGCTGGCAAAATGTTGATTAAATATAGGCCAGTTCCTCAAAAGGGCTAAGAGGTTTATCATATAATGCTTAGTTGGGAAAATGAGGATAAATAATTATAAATTTTTGTTTCTGCTATTCACATAAGGTTACTCAAGGGAAATCTTTCATTCATATGGTCCTAAAGAAACAGTAGATATCCCTAATTACAGTAGACAGAGGGCAATACAGTGCCGGTGCCAACTACTAAATATTAATCGAGCCATACAAAAAAAAAACCCCAAAGAAAACAAAAAAGAAAAAAGGTGATTTATGGTAGACTTTCCATTGTTAAATCTCTTCCTGTGAAGTACATTGGGTTCCACAGGGAAAGATCGGGTGTAGAGTGGATCTTGATCCAGAGATGCACCAACAGGCTAAAGCTTTAGGCTGTCCCAGAATGCATTGTTGGGCATCCTCATAACCCCGCCTCCAGGCACTGTGAGCTCAGTTTTGTTAACCAGTCCAATGTAGGAACAGGCAAAAGAGAAGGCAGATGTTAGTCACATAGAACCATATTCTCACGACAGGAGAAGGGACCAGCGGCTAATGCCATACAAACCCATAGAAGCTAGGTGCGTCATGGTGGGCGCCCTTTAGAAACCAATGCACTTCGCAGAAAGAGATTTAACAATGGTAAGTCTACCATAAATCTTCTTTTGTGAAGCCAGGTACATTGGTTTCCACAGGGAAACATCGGGTGATGTCCTAAAGTAGTTCCTCAAGTGAGGGGACGCGCCTTAGCGGGTATGAGAACCCGGCGTCCAAAGAAAGCATCCTGGGAGGCGGAAGTATCAAAGGCATAGAACCTAATGAACGTGTTCACTGAGGACCACGTAGCCGCCTTGCACAATTGTTCTGCGGACGCGCCACGGTGGGCCGCTCGAGAAGGTCCAACAGACCAAGTAGAATGGGTAATAATAGCAGCAGGAACTGGGAGTCCAGCCTGTGCTTAAGCTTGTGCATTCACCATTCTAATCCATCTGGCCAAGGTCTGCTTATTCGCAGGCCAGCCACATTTGTGAAAACCAAACCATACAAAAAGGCAATCTGACCTCCAGATAGAGGCAGTCCTCCCTACGTATATATGGAGAGCCCGAATCACATCCAAAAAATGCTCTTTGGAGGACAAACCAGAAGAGATGAAGGTTTGAACTACAATCTCTTGGTTTAGGTGAAAAGATGACACCACCTTAGGTAAATAACCAGGGCGAGTTCTAAGAACTGCCCGGTGACGGTGAAATATCAGTAAGGGTGGATAACCGGGCAAAGCACGTAGGTCTGACACTCTCATAGCCAGTAGGAACAGGACCTTGACCGTGGGCATTTAAGGCCCACTGACTCAAGAGGTCAAATGGAGAGTCTTGCAGGGCATTCAGGACAACAGACAGATCCCATGGAGCCACAGGAGGCTGAATCCGTAAAACACTCTGAGTGAAAGCATGAACATCAAGAATAGATGCAATTTTTCTCTGAAACCATACCAACAAAGCAGGGATATGAACCTTGAGGGAGGCCAGACGAAGCCGTAAGTCGAGGCTTTGTTGCAGAAAAGCCAGAAATCTGGAAGTACTGACTTCGTAAGCATCATAATTCTTAGCAGCACACCAGGTGAAGTAAGAATTCCAGACCCTATAATACATCCGCGCAGATACCGGATTGCGGGCCTTCAGCATAGTTTGGATTAACGCCTCAGAGAATCCTTTGGCCCTCAGGAGTGAAGCTTCAAGAGCCACGCTGTCAAAGCCAGTCTGGCCAGGTCCGAGTAGACACAAGGGCCCTAAACGAGGCGGTATGGGTGTTGAGGAAGTAGAAGAGGCCGCTCTATCGATAAACCCTGCAGGTCTGAGAACCAATGCCATCTGGGCCATGCTGGAGCGACTAGAAGTAGTATTACTCCTTCTTATTTGAACTTCCGTAGTACCCTGGGCAGGAGTGACACAGGAGGGAACACGTAGGGCAGCCGAAAGTTACATAGAATTGCCAGTGCGTCCACAGACGCTGCTTGATCCTGGTTCTTGATCCAAAGACCGGAACTTTGTGATTGTGTCGAGACGCCATCAGGTCTACATTTGGTAGGCCTCACTTGTTCACTAGGAGTTGAAAGACACTCTCCGGTGCGTACGTCCTGACGACTGAGGGAATCACCTTCCCAGTTGAGGACTCCCGGAATGAACGCTGACGATATTGCTGGCAGATGGCACTACGCCCAACAAAGGATTTTTGAATATGTCCATCATTGCAATGCAGCTTCGAATGCCGCCTTGAC
Source organism: Pseudophryne corroboree (assembly GCF_028390025.1). Taxonomy (NCBI): domain Eukaryota; kingdom Metazoa; phylum Chordata; class Amphibia; order Anura; family Myobatrachidae; genus Pseudophryne; species Pseudophryne corroboree. The sequence goes on along the minus strand of NC_086444.1, from coordinate 792,422,639 downwards.
GTTTATGTACGCCACCGTGGTGGCGTTGTCTGACCGTACTTGAAAAGGCCTGTGCTGTATCAGAGGCAGGGCGAGAGACAAAGCATTGAACACTGCCCGCAATTCCAGAATGTTTATCGGGAGGAGATTTCTCCATGGTCCACCGACCCTGGAAAGAATGTTGCTCCAACACCGCACCCCAATCCCTCAGACTGGCGCCCATAGTCAGTAAGACCCAGTTGGAGATCCAGAAGGGATGGCCCCTGCCCAACTGCTGGTCCTGTAGCCACCAAGTCAGCGACAGACAAACCTCCGGAGTCAAGAAGAGCATGTGAGACCTGATCCGATGAGGCAGGCCGTCCCACTTGGAAAGGATTAACCTCTGTATAGGGCGGGAATGGAATTGAACGTACTCTACCACGTCGAAAGCCGACACCATGAGGATTAGTACTTGCATTGCCGAGTGTATTGACACTCTTGGGCGAGAGAGGAAGTATCTGATCCTGTCCTGAACTTTCAGGACCTTCTCTGGAGACAGAAACAGCCGCTGACTGTGTGTCCGGTAGTGCCCCCGGGTGCACCATGCTCCGAGCAGGGACCAGTGAGGACTTCTTCCAGTTGATGAGCCACCCGTGGGCTTGTAGGAAGTTTACCGTCAGACTGAGCAGGACATCGTGGGAGCTTGTCAGAATCAACAAGTTGTCCAGATATGGCAGGATCCTGACTCCCTGGCGACGGAGATGAGCAGTCATCACGGCCATAAATCTGAGGGGCCGTGGCCACTCCAAATGGCAGAGTCTGGAATTGATAGTGAAGACTGCCAATAGCACACCGCAGATATTGCTGATGTGATATGGCAATTCGCATATGCAGGTAAGCATCTTGTATATCCAGGGATACCATATAGTCTCTGGGTTCCATGGCCAGTACAATTGTGCGCAGTGTTTCCATACGGAACTTGGACACTCACAAACTTGTTCAGTGATTTGAGGTTGAGAATAGGCAGGAAAGACCCATCAGGTTTCGGGACTAGAAACAGGGTCAAGTAGTATCTTCTGCCTCTCTGGGACAGAGGTACCGGCACTACCACTCCTGTATCCAGGAAGGATCGCACAACCATCTGTAGAGCTTGCGCCTTTAACGGATCTGAAGGGATAACCGTGGTGCAGAACTGGCAAGGGGGACGTCTCTTGAAAGAGACTGCATACCCGTGAAAGACAACTTCTCGCACCCATGCGTCTGAAGTGGTCATTAACCAGATCTGGGTGAATCATAGAAGTCGGCCCCCCACCCTGGGATCCCCCAGGGGGAGGCCTGTCCCGTCATGCTGCAGGCTTGTCATGAGAAGCAGGCTGACAATCAGCCCAGGATTGTTAGGCCTTGGACTTAGTAGTTGTTGGGAGCACGAGACAATCTCGAGGTATGCCTGACCTTTGCTTTCCCTTAAGGCCGAAAGCAGGGAAAAGTGGTACCTTTTGCCTTCTGTGCAGAAGGAGTAGCATTTGGGAGAAAGGCAGTCATAGTAGCCGCCGATTCAGACCCAATTTTTTTTATTAGGTCTTCCCCAAATAAGATGCTCCCAGTAAAGGGGAATAACTCCAAGGACTTTTAGAGTCCAGTCCCACCTTCCATGACCTTAACCACAGAATACGGCGAGCCAAGACAGATGTATTCGATGCCTTGGCAACCACCTCAGGGGACGCCTCCTGGAGTAGAAAAATGAGGCGGCGGTATTGTGAGACAGGGAATGTCTGGCATTGTCAGATATATCCTCGGGCAGCTCTTCCTCTAATGCCTCATCCAGTCATCAATCTATTTTGCAGCCCCAAGAGGACACAATCGTGGTCTATGTACAACACCCATAAGGGAGTAATAGGCTTCAGGCATCCCTCCACACGCTTATCTGTCAGTTCCTACAGTGAGGGGACAGTGGTGACAGGCAGAGTGGACAACACCCGAGATAGGTGACACATGAGTTCACTAGCAGTGAATTACCTACTTGTTATATAACTCTGCAGGGGGAGGATATCGAGCTAATGTCCGTTGTAGACAGGAGGAATGTCTTCCATGGATTAGACATGGGGTCTTGTCTGATGTACACTTAAGGGTCAGATTGTGGTAACAGAGTTTTAATTACCCTCTGACATGTGAACATATCAGTTTGCTTAACCACAGTAGGGAAATTCTCTTATCAGTGATTTGTAGGATTTGCTTCCCAGTAACAAGGGCAGTGGCATCATTTAGCAATGGAAAATCCTTGTCAGAAACACCTAATATAGGGACTGACAGGACAGCATGTTCCCCCTCTCTTCAGATAAAATATCTGAGAGATTATTGGATAGGGAGGAGGAAGCAGCCAGTTTAGATGACACAGAGACACAAGAGTGACCTGGAATAGGGTTTTGCTTGACCAAGGAATTAGTCATACGCTACAACCTGTGAGGCAAAATTTTCCCGCCCAAAGCGGAGTAACCATAGGGACATCAGTGTAATGTTACAGGTAGTCCCATAGGGGGTATAAAGCGTTCAACTAGAGTGCCCAGAAGGTTTGAGAATGCAGCCCAGGTTGGCTCCTGATTGATTACAGGAGCTGCGGACTGACTGGGAGATGTATGAGACATAGTACACAGACCATCACACAAAATTTCCCCCTCAGGTAAATCCGTTGCGCATGCTCTACAAGATGCAGGAGCGTCCCAGATTTACTGCCCTACATGTTAAACATTATACACAAACGCAACAGAGAGCGGTTTACTACGATGAAGCCAGACAGAGTACAATACCTGCAAATAAATCCGTTAGCATGTGACTGAGTACCCAGTACACAACACCTGCAAATAAATCCAGTATTATGTGACCGAGTAAACAGTAGAATACACGTAATAGGTAAATACTGTGACGCACTATATATTGACCCAAACGCACCTAGGGTACAGTATACCGTGATGGTTATATCTGGGATACACCGCAGTGAAATCACATAGCAGATACAAGCACACAGTCACGTTTGTGCAATGCAGATAATTATTTTCATGACAATAAAATTGCAGTGGATTATTATATGAATATATATATATATATATATATATATATATATATATATATATATATATATATATATATAGACAAGAGTCCAGCAATTTGGAGGTGCACTCATCCGGTCAAATAATTTTCAGCAACTTTTCTTTATTCACAATGACTTTATTGGTAGAGATTCGGCTTATTCAGTGGACGTTTCGATCCTCAGTTTTAGGATCTTTATCAAGACAAGCTTCCAGTTGTAAACAATATTTTGAAAGCATCATATATTGATTTTCGACCAAATCAATTTATCCGGTTCAGACAGTACCAAGGCTGTACGGCTATTGAGGCCATATTCAAATGTAGATTATGTGTGGCTGTAGAGGCTGTGAGGACCAGACCACCGTGGTGATCACCTGTGTTGTCTAAGCTGTTCCATGATTGTGAGTTTTAATAACCACACATAATCTACATTTGAATATGGCCTCAATAGCCGTGCAGCCTTTGTACTGTCTGAACCGGATATATTGATTTGGTCGAAAATCAATATATGATGCTTTCAAAATATTGTTTACAACTGGAAGCTTGTCTTGATAAAGATCCTAAAACTGAGGATCGAAACGTCGACTGAATAAGCCGAATCTCTACCAATAAAGTCATTGTGAATAAAGAAAAGTTGCTGAAAATTATTTGACCGGATGAGTGCACCTCCAAACTGCTGGACTCTTGTCTAAATATTGTGGGCCTACCGTCTTTTGGAGATTCCCACTAGGAGCACCCCACCGTTGTTGTTTTCCTTGATGCGAGTGCAGGAATATACATGTTTTATATATATATATATATATATATATATATTTTAACAATGTGCGGTCTGAGACCAGATGTATATGTCAGAATACTAGTACAATATATTCTGGCACAGGTACACTTGTTCTTAACCAACGCTGTCTTAATATCGACATGTAGAATACTTAAGTGTTTGTAAAACCACGGCACTGATGTACAGACGGGTGTACAAAAGAGACTTTGCCCTGCAGTCCCGGAGACCAGTCACAGCTATTCTTATAAAATGGCGCTCAGCGTCTCAGTCAGGGAGTGAGGGAGAGTGTGAGGCAGCTCCAGGGTGGGAACACCAGCAGTAGATGGCGCCCTGGGCCGGGGGAGAGGCTACAGGTCAAGCGCCGGTTCCCCTATGCTGGACTTTACCACCTGGTACTATGGAGTCTTATTAAAATGGACATTAGTATATCCGACCTGTACTCCTATGCCCTGGTGGATATAGTGGGGTCCCTGCTCGGTTACAGTGTCCATGCCAGCATCGCAGTCCATCTCCCTAGACTGCGACAGGAACGCAATTTAGAGGCGGGTCCCGCCTGGGGGACCATCTTACCTCCTCCCCGTAGCAGCCACGCGAACCAGTAGAGCGTCTGCGACCGTGTGCCTAGAGCCAGAGCGTCTCCACCGCAAGTACCCGGGAACAGGCCGCAGGAGTATGCGATGCCGATTGGGAGGTGATGGAGCTGCAGCGCTGAAGTGTCACCATGACATACAGCGCTGACAGCCCAGTTTTGAAGACATTTTCTGTCAGAAAAAGCTTTTTCAGGGCTGCCCAGTGCAGCCCTCTTGTTAGTGACTGCTTCCACAGGTACCAACTCAAAACTGAGCTCACAGTGCCTGGAGGCGGGGTTATAGAGGAGGCCCCACAATGCATCCTGGGACAGCCTAAAGCTTTAGCCTGTTGGTGCCGCTCTGGATCAAGATCCACCAAACACCCAATGTTTCCCTGTGGAAACCAATGTAACCTGCTGCAGAAATGTAACTACTGTATTGTGTTTGGTTCTCCTGGTCAAGTAGCAGAACAGTGTAGTCATAGCTTCTTATTAGGTGCCTTAGGACTCCAGTCCTTTCAGGAATAACTATACATCCTATCGAGCCACCATGCTAAGTGAATTCAATATTGAATAATCTGTTGGAAAAGTCAAGGACTAAATCCAAGAGAGACTGCCCTCCATACAGATAGCAAAGGAAAAAAGGTATATGGGGTCAGGGTCACAGGCAAATTTTGAAGGGGCCCTCCCTATATAATAGGAACATTTTGAAGGGGCCCTAGTACAAATACTTCTAAAGAGACCTCTCTGCAGTCTTTATTAATTGTATGCCCAATGATAATGCACTAGTTTGCATTATATCACATTGCAGTGCTGCTAGTACACATTATGCAACACAGTACCCCAAATTCACATTATGCTTTACACAGTGTCCCCAGTTCGTATTATGCCTCATTACAATGCTGTCCCCAGTTCATATTATGCCACCCTATAGTGCCTCCACTTCATATTGTGCCACATTACAGTGCAAAAGTTCATATGTAACATTATAATGCCCTCCATGTCATTTTATACCACATCACAATGAGCAGGATCAGGGTCATAACTAGATATATCGTGGGACCCAAGGCAAAAAGTTTGTAAGGCGGCCTATGGACAACCCAGTGGTGAAAAATGTATATAACACATATAACTGTAATAGGGAAGGTGGCCTTGTTCTCATTTGTTCATTTACAATTTAAGACAATGGGGGGAAATGTATCAAACACATGTAACTGTAACAGGGAAAGCTCTGTGCCCTTGCTCTCATTTGTTCATTTACAATTTAAGACAATGGGGGAAAAGTAGCAAACCTTTGAGAGCTCAGATGGGGCAATCAGTTACACATGTTGTACCATGGTTTGGGAACCACTACTTTTAACCCCAATGAAATAACCGTCAGGTTCACTTTGCTCTAGAGAAGGCAGGCAGGAGTTCATGTTTGTATACCTGGTGATGCAGCAAAAAGGTTCACTAAAACCGGTCTAAGAAAATTAAAATTGTTACTTTATTGTCATTTCAATACATGCAAGCACATTGAACTAAACAAAAAAAAATTATTCAATATAAATATTGATTTAAGAAATTTTTTACATAAAAAAATATGAAAACCTCTGCAATAAAATGAATCTAACATTTTTAAATGCCACTGCATCACAGGGAAAAGGATAGCATAGTTGTGCGTCAGGACATTAACAATCTGTAATGGTAATACAATCCATTTTGCTTAACATTGGGAACATTTTGATTCCCATCATTGTTGACTAGGTTTTAAAGACTGAAATGGCTTAATTGGAGATCTGTTACTTTGTGTTGAAGCCTTGATCTTTTAAAAACCTTGCTATTGAAATACACAGATTTAACGCAGCAAATCCACTGTTACCATAGTTACACATTTCCATGCTTTCTACACAGATTTCACCTTCAGACACTTTTTGGAAAATCATTATCTCTGTGTGATGTTTCATCAAACCAGACTTTAGCCGTGTCTTAAGAGAACACATTTCTGTGCAATATCTTCTATGGCAAAATCCTTGGGTACAAAGGTGACTATCATATTTTGCAAAGGAGTGTGGTCTCTGACTGAGAAATACAAAACTAACAACGTATCTTTGAAAGTAGTTGCTGACCCCACCATCTGGTCCAGGAATATTTTTACAGATTAGCTAATATGCATGCAAAAAATAATAAACAATTACAAATTGCACCAATAGTTCAGCTTTACATAGGTAGAGCGGCCAGTGACTTTCAAACATATGCAAAGACCAATACATGGGATTTCAGTTATCTACAGTCTACAGCAGGGGTAGCCAACCATGGTCCTCGAGCGCTACCAACACAACGTTTTTCAGGTCTCCTCACACAAGTAATTAGCTCCATCTGAGGAGCTTTTAAAATGTGTCAGTGAGTAATGACTGCACCTGTGCACATGCTAGGTTAGCTGGAAAACGTGAACTGTTGGTAGCTCTCGAGGACCAGAGTTGGCTACCCCTGGTCTACAGTATAGGCCTTTGCATTACTCACACAAGTGACTTCTAGCCAGAGTGTCAGGTTTGTGCATCATCTAGTTTGGGATGGATGCATCACAACAATTCATATACAATTTTGGTTTCTCAAAAATTTTTAGGATTCCAGTTATGTTCATCACAATGTTCAAAAAATGTGAGGTCAAGTTAATATGAATCATGAGACAAGTGAGTAACAAGCTAATTAAGTACTAAATTAATATACACTCTACTTCTGTCACTTAATGCATTCCAAAGCTAGGGCCTCACAAGCTACCACACACTATTTCTGTAGCTAGAGAATACAGCGAGTATGATAATTGGAAATATGAATACATTTTTCTCTCATATATATATATATATATATATATATATAAATATATATATGTATATGTATATAGAAAAAGGTAAAGCTGCCCATTATTCTTGGCAAAAAGCCTCCAGTTCCTGTAAATTCTTGGGCTGTCTTGCATGAACTGCACGTTTGAGATCTCCCCAGAGTGGCTCAATGATATTGAGGTCAGGAGACTGAGATGGCCACTCCAGAACCTTCACTTTATTCTGCTGTAGCCAATGACAGGTCGACTTGTCCTTTTGTTTTGGATCATTGTCATGGTGGAACGTCCAAGTACGTCCCATGCGCAGCTTCCGGGCTGATGAGTGCAAATTTTCCTCCAGTATTTTCTGATAACATGCTGCATTCATCTTGCCATCAATTTTGACCAAGTTTCCAGTGCCTTTGAAGTTCACACATCCCCAAAACATCAGCGATCCACCTCCGTGTTTCACAGTAGGAATAGTGTACCTTTCATCATAGGCCTTGTTGACTCCTCTCCAAATGTAACGTTTATGGTTGTGGCCAAAAAGTTCAAGTTTGATCTCATCACTCCAAATGACTTTGGGGGTAATTCTGAGTTGATCGCAGCAGCAAGAAAGTTAGCAATTGGGCAAAACCATGTGCACTGCAGGTGTGGCAGATATAACATTTGCAGAGAGAGTTAGATTTGGGTGGGTTATTTTATTTCTGTGCAGGGTCAATACTGGCTGCTTTATTTTTATACTGCAAATTAGATTGCAGATTGAACACACCACACCCAAATCTAACTCTCTCTGCAAATGTTATATCTACCCCCCCCCCTGCTGTGCACATGGTTTTGCCCAATTGCTAAAAAAATTTCCTGCTGCGATCAACTTGGAATTACCCCCTTTGTTCCAGAAGTTTTGAGGCTTGTCTCTGTGCTGTTTGGAGTATTGTAAGCGGGATGCTTTGTGGCATTTGCGTAGTAATGGCTTTCTTCTGGTGACTCGACCATGCAGCCCATTTTTCTTCAAATGCCTCCTTATTGTCCATCTTGAAACAACCACACCACTTTTTTACAGAGACTCCTGTATTTCAGCTGAAGTTATTTGTGGATTTTTCTTTGCATCCCGAACAATTTTCCTGGCAGTTGTGGCTGAAATTTTTGTTGGTCTACCTGACCATGATTTGGTTTCCACAGAATCCCTCATTTTCCACTTCTTAATTAGAGTTTGAACACTGCTGATTGGCATTCCTAATTGCTTGGTTATATCTTTTTATATCCCTTTCCTGTTTTATACAGTTCAATTACCTTTTCCCGCAGATCCTTTGACAATTATTTTGCTTTCCCCATGACTCAGAATCCAGACACGTCAGTGCAGCACTGGATGAAAGATGCAAGGGTCTTTCAGGAGTCCAGAAACTCACTGACCACACACACTGATTACAAGCAAACAGGTCACATGTGAGGATGGTTACCTTTAGTAGCCATTCAAACCCATTTGTGTCAACTTGTGTGCATGTTATCAGGCCAAAATCTCCAGGGTATGTAAACTTTTGATCAGGGTCATTTGGGTAGTTTCTGTTGTCATTATGATTTAAAAAGAGTAAACACAGTTGTTTGACAATAAATGGCTTCACCCAACCACTAACCATGAGTGAAAGAAAAGTTTGTGAGTTATCATTCATATTCTCTGACAAATGGCCAGAAAATCACAAATTCTGCTAGGGTATGTTAGCTTATGAGCACAACTGTATATATATATATATATATATACACGTGCCCATGTCCTGTCATACTATATAGATTGCAAGACATGATTAAACAGTAGGTTTTTTTTGCCTATACTAATTTATACTCAAACTCGTTTTATCCGAAAAATAAAATGACTGTTAGGGCAGGGACACCCATGCATTCTTCAATCAACCACATTCACTTAGTTGGACCCATGAAAATGAAGCAGACATTGTTGCAAACGGGGAATCATTCTTTTTAAAAAGATTATTTCAGCAAGACAATTGTCATTTTGTGTCTCTATGGCTCATCTTCCATTTAGTAGAGGAGGAGGTGTCTGAACACATTTTGCATTCTCAATATGTCACTCTTAACGCCTAATTTCTGGCATATTCAGCAAACTGAATGTAACAGAGCTTTGATCAGTAGAAGAATCTTAAATCATCAAATGTAGAAACACATTGCTTTCTAACAATGCAAATGTACCCAAATCGTTCTTGATGATTTGCTCATTAAATAGGTCTATTCTATTCTATGATGCCTATGAATAATATTTTAGGTACCCTTAGATTATTCCATAGAGTGGACGTCATGAACATTATAAAAAATATATCTAAATAACATACACTTACACAGTCAATTATGCTCCAGTTATGATTAGAACATAGTAAAATAAAGTTCATACAGAATATTTTCAAATGTACAACATACATCAAATAAAGTATATTCAGACAGTGACTAACTGTGTTAGATGGAGGGGAACTATCCTCTTGCAAGGTGGGTTGATTAAATTAAATTGATGTATGGGTCACCATATACTTTACATTATTGCATGGGTCAAAATGTGTCAGTACATGTAGATAATAAAAGAGCTTCAACTGAAAAACTCAATCACAGAAATAAAAGAATGATGAATATTGAGTTTTTAATGATTAAATTACTTTAATGTACTATTTCATTAAGGCAAATCTGAAGACTAAACAGTGAACATCAAATGCACAGCAATTGGCCAATTCAATTACTGTGGCCGTGGCCACCACTAGAGGACGTCCAATGGCAGTAATTCAATTGTTCTGCCACCAAGCGGCCACGAAGGACACATTTTTCTCGCAGCCTCCAGAGGTGCAAGTAAAAATGTGTTGAAACTGGGCACTTTGGGCCCAAAGCATGGAGTTTAGATGGGATTAGCCATTTTAGACAGCTAAACCCTGTCTGTTATGTGCGATGTACATGGGCGCCCAAACACAATTGAATTGTGACTACTGTTTGGACATCTAAAAAGACCTGTTTAGACAGAATTTTTAGATACACAAAACAATTGAATCTGCCACACAGAACATAAAAACTAAACTTTTTTGTAAAAGAAGCCATAAGAATCAGGATCAACAGATTAAGGGGGAGATTCAATTACCCGCGTGAGGTAGCCTCAAGCGTTGTTATTCAATTAGACCCCAAACTTCTCACGATGTCCTTGTTAACGTACGCTAATTTAGTGCATTAATGTTAACTCACAGGGGGATATTCAATTGTTTGAAAAGTCGGTTGGGTGTCTGTTTTTTCCTATTAGAAAGGAAACAAAGGACACCCAACTGACTCCCTCATAGAGTCCATGAAAAGTTCAAAGATTTGTGTGTTAACGCTGTCACAGCACCCATTAACCATAAAGTTATTTGGGGGAATTTCAAGCCACTGAGGCAAGTAATTGGATAGTCCCAGGGGATTAATTAGCCTCCAGAAATCTAATTATTGTCCTTAAAAAGCAATAAAAATAAGATTTTACTTACCGGTAAATCTATTTCTCGTAGTCCGTAGAGGATGCTGGGCCTCCGTAAGGACCATGGGGAATAGACGGGCTCCGCAGGAGATAGGGCACTTTAAAGAAAGCTTTAGACTCTGGGTGTGCACTGGCTCCTCCCTCTATGCCCCTCCTCCAGACCTCAGTTAGGGAAACTGTGCCAAGAGGAGATGAACAGTACGAGGAAGGATTTTTGTAAATCTAAGGGCGAGATTCATACCAGCCACACCAATCACACCGTATAACTTGTGATAAACTTACCCAGTTAACAGTATGAACAACAACATAGCCACGGTTCCACCGAAAAACTATAACCTAACCCTTATGCAAGCAATAACTATATACAAGTCTTGCAGAAGAAGTCCGCACTTGGGACGGGCGCCCAGCATCCTCTACGGACTATGAGAAATAGATTTACCGGTAAGTAAAATCTTACTTTCTCTAACGTCCTTGAGGATGCTGGGACTCCGTAAGGACCATGGGGATTATACCAAAGCTGCCAAACGGGCGGGAGAGTGCGGATGACTCTGCAGCACCGATTGAGCAAACAGGAGGTCCTCCTCAGCCAGGGTATCAAACTTATAGAAATTTGCAAAGGTGTTTGTCCCCGACCAAGTAGCTGCTCAGCACAACTGTAATGCCGAGACCCCGCAGGCAGCCGCCCAAGAAGAGCCCACTTTCCTAGTGGAGTGGGCCTTAACCGATTTCGGTAACGGCAATCTTGCGTAGAATGCGCCTGCTGAATCGTGTTACAGATCCAGCGAGCAATAGTCTGCTTTGAAGCAGGAGCGCCAACCTTGTTGGCCGCATACAGAACGAACAAAGCTTCAGTCTTCCTGATTCTAGCCGTTCTGGTCACATAAATCTTCAAAGCCCTGACTACATCCAGGGACTCGGAATCCTCCAAGTCCCGTGTAGCCAAAGGCACGACAATAGGTTGGTTCACATGAAAAGATGAGACCACTTTTGGCAGAAAGTGAGGGCGAGTCCTCAACTCTGCCCTATCCACGTGAAAAACCAAGTATGGGCTTTTATGTGATAAAGCCGCCAATTCGGAAACACGTCTTGCCGAAGCTAACGCCAACAACATGACCACTTTCCACGTGAGGTATTTCAACTCCACAGTTTTGAGTGGTTCAAACCAAGGTGACTTGAGGAAACGTAACACCATGTTAAGATCCCAAGGCACCACCGGAGGCACAAAGGGAGGCTGAATATGCAGCACTCCCTTCACAAAGGTCTGTACTTCAGGAATAGAGGCCAATTCTCTTTGAAAGAAAATGGATAAGGCCGAAATCTGGACCTTTATGGACCCTAATTTTAGGCCCAAAGTCACTCCTGTTTGAAGGAAGTGAAGTAGACAGCCCAAATGGAACTCCTCCGTAGGAGCAACTCTGGCCTCACACCAAGAAACATATTTCCGCCATATACGGTGATAATGTTTTAATGTCACGTCTTTCCTAGCCTTGATCAGGGTAGGAATGACTTCCTCCGGAATCCCTTTTTCCGCTAGGATCCGGCGTTCAACCGCCATACCGTCAAATGTAGCCGCGGTAAGTCTTGGAACAGACAGGGCCCCTGTCGCAGCAGGTCCTGCCTTAGAGGAAGAGGCCACGGATCCCCTGCGAGCAACTCTTGCAGCTCCGGATACCAAGTCCTCCGTGGCCAATCCGGAACAATGAGTATTGTTCTGACCCTGCTTCTTCGTATTATTCTCAACACCTTGGGTATGAGAGGAAGAGGAGGAAACACATAGACCGATCTGAACACCCAAGGTGTCACCAGAGCGTCTACCGCTACCGCCTGAGGGTCCCTTGACCTGGCGCAATACCGCTTTAGCTTTTTGTTGAGACGGGATGCCATCATGTCGATTTGAGGCAGTCCCCAACGATCCGTGATCTGTGCGAAGACTTCTTAATGAAGTCCCCACTCTCCCGGATGCAGGTTGTGCCTGCTGAGGAAGTCCGCCTCTCAGTTGTCCACCCCCGGGATGAAGACCGCTGACAACGCGCTTACATGGCCTTCCGCCCAGCGTAGAATCCTGGTCGCTTCTGCCATGGCCATTCTGCTCCTTGTTCCGCCTTGGCGGTTTATATGAGCCACTGCCGTGACATTGTCTGACTGAATCAGAACCGGTTTTCTCCGAAGCAATTCCTCCGCTTGACGCAGGGCGTTGAATATGGCCCTCAACTCCAGGACGTTGATGTGGAGACAAGACTCTAGGCTTGACCAGAGACCTTGGAAATTTCTTCCCAGTGTCACTGCTCCCCAGCCTCGGAGGCTTGTGTCCGTGGTCACCAGGACCCAGTCCTGAATGCCGAACCTGCGACCTTCTAGTAGGTGAGCACTGTTCAGCCACCACAGGAGAGATACCCTGGTCCTGGGAGACAGGGTGATCCTTTGATGCATTTGTAAATGGGACCCGGACCACTTGTCCAAGAGGTCCCATTGAAAAATCCTCGCATGGAACCTGCCGAAAGGGATGGCCTCGTAGAAAGCCACCATCTTCCCCAGGACCCACGTGCAATGATGCACAGAAACCTTTTTTGGTTTTAATAGGTTCCTGACCATGGCTATGAGTTCCTGAACCCTATCGATCGGAAGAAAAACCTTTTTCTGGTCTGTGTCTAGAATCAGCCCCAAAAAGGTCAGACGCGTTGTAGGGACTTGCTGGGACTTCGGTATATTGAGAATCCAGCCGTGTATCTGCAACGTCTTCATGGACAGAGACACGCTGTCCAGCAACCTCTCCCGAGATCTCGCCTTTATGAGGAGATCGTCCAAGTATGGGATAATTGTGACCCCCTGCCTACGCAGAAGCACCATCATTTCCGCCATTACCTTGGTGAAAATTCTCGGGGCCATGGAAAGCCCAAACGGCAACGTCTGAAATAGGTAGTGACAGTCCTGCACTGCAAATCTCAGGAACGCCTGATGCGGGGGGAATATCGGAACATGAAGGTAAGCATCCTTTATGTCCAGGGACACCATCCAATCCCCCCCCCCCTCCAGGCTGGTGATTCCATTTTGAACTTGAACCTCTTCAAGTACAGGTTCAGAGATTTCAGGTTTAAAATGGGTCTGACCGAACCGTCCGGTTTCGGGACCACAAACATGGTTGAGTAATATCCCTCTCCTTGCTGGAGATGAGGAACTGTGACAATCACCTGTTGAATATACAATTTTTGGATTGCTGCCAACACTAGCTACCTCTCTGACGGGGAAGCCGGCAGAGCCGATTTGAAAAATTGGCGAGGAGGCAAGTCTTCGAATTCCAGCCTGTATCCCTGAGAAACATTCTCTAATGCCTAGGGATCCACCTGCAAGTGAACCCAGACGTGGCTGAAAAATCGAAGACAAGCCCCCACCATATCTTCCTCCCCTCAGAAAGCCCCAGCGTCATGCGGTGGACTTTGCAGACGCAGGGGAGGACTTCTGCTCTTGGGAACTAGCTGTGTGCAGCTTTTTTCCCCTGCCTTTCCCTCTGGCAACAAAGGATGATCCACGTACCTTCTTGTTTTTATTGGAACGAAAGGACTGCATTTGATAATGAGGTGCCTTTTTTGTATGCTGCGGGGGGACATAAGGTAAGAAATTTGACTTACCAGCCGTAGCCGTAGAGACAAGATCCGAGAGGCCGTCTCCAAACTCCACCCCTTTGTAAGGCAAGGACTGCATACGCTTTGAATCGGCATCTCCCGTCCACTGTCGGGTCCACAAGAGCCGCCTAGCAGAAATAGACATAGCATTTATTCTGGAGCTTAATAAACAAATGTCTCTCTGAGCATCCCTCATATACAAGGCAGCATCTCTGATATGCTCTATGGTCATTTGAATGGCGTCCCTATCTAAGGTGTCAATTTCCGTAGATAAGGAATCTGCCCATGCCACAACCGCACTACAAACCCAGGCCGACGCCATAGCCGGTCGAGCAATAGTACCGGAATGATTGTAAATGTGCTTTAAGGTAATCTCCTGCCTGCGATCAGCAGGTTCCTTGAGGGAAGCCGTATCCTGAGAAGGCAGTGCCACCTTTTTGGACAAACGTGTCAGCGCCTTGTCAACTTTTGGCGAAGATTCCCAGCATATCCTATCAGTTTGTGGAAAAGGATACGCCATGAGAATCCTTTTGGGAACTTGTGGTCTCCTATCCGGAGATTCCCAAGCCTTTTCGCACAAGTCACTTAATTCAAATGAGGATGGAAAAGTGACTTCAGGCTTTTTCCCTTTATACATGTGTACCCTCGTGTCAGGGACAGGGGGTTCCTCAGTAATATGCAAAACCTCTTTAATGGCAATAATCACGTACCGTATACCCTTAGCCACCTTTGGCTGTAATTTTGCATCTTCATAGTCGACACTAGAGTCAGTATCTGTGTCGGTATCTGTGTCATCGATCTGGGATATGGTGCGCTTCTGAGACCCCGAAGGACCTGGCGTCCCAGGGACAGGCATGGACTAGCTACCTGACTGATCCCTAGCTTCTGCCTTGTCTAATCTTTTATTCTGAAGACAGTATCCCTGTCAAGGCCCTTTGGAGAGACAGAAAGAGTATGCCAGCACACACCCCAGCGCAATAACCCTGGAGACCAACACAAAATGTTTTTCCCCAACAGCGCTGTATAATATGTAAACCGCCAATTATGTGCCCCCCCCCCCCGCCTCTCTTTCACCGTGTGTAAGCAGGGGAGAGTCCAGGGAGCTTCCTCTCAGCAGTGCTGTGGAGAGAAAATGGCGCTGGTGAGTGCTGAGGGAGAAGCCCCGCCCCCTCGGCGGCGGGCTTCTGTCCCGCTCAAACTTAGTAAAATATGGCGGGGGCTCTTTTACATACATGTAAATGTACATGTATATAGTCTTTTTGCCATGCAGAGGTTTATATTGCTGCCCAGGGCGCCCCCCCCCTCCCCCTGCGCCCTGCACCCTTACAGTGACCGGAGTATGTGAGGTGTATGGGAGCAATGACGCACAGCTGCAGTGCTGTGCGTTACCTCAGTGAAGCTGAAGGCTTCTGCCGCCTGACGACTTCTGTTTTCTGTACTTCTAGCTCTGTGAGGAGAACGGCGGCGCGGCTCCGGGGGTGGACGCCCAGTAAGAACCTGCGTTCACCCCCTCTGGAGCTAATGGTGTCCAGTAGCCGAGGAAGCAGAGCCTATCTTTGACAAGAAGGTCTGCTCCTCTCTCCTCAGTCCCTCGATGCAGGAAGCCTGTTGCCAGCAGTGCTCCCTGTGAAAAAGTAGTAAAATCCAAACAAAAATGCTTCTAGGCAGAGAACTCTGGAGAGCTCTCTGCAGTGCACCCATCTTGCTCTGGGCACAGTGTAAAACTGAGGTCTGGAGGAGGGGCATAGAGTCCAAAGCTTTCTTAAAGTGCCCTATCTCCTGCGGAACCCGTCTTTTCCACATGGTCCTTACGGAAGCCCAGCATCCTCAAGGACGTTAGAGAAATGTAAATGTATTTTTAATTCCTCATTTACTACTCAGCAATAGAGATAAATTGACTATCAATACAATTTTCTTGATATTCTTATTTTATTACTGGCCATCAAATGCATGATTGGAGTGGGGAAATTACAAATTGCAATTTGCCCTTTGCTACTAGGAGGAGATGCTGGAAACTATGGCTAATTGGTCTTCCAGATGTATTCAATTACAGCCCACGATAAGCCTGCATGCTGCACATAATGTAGATTTCTGTTCAAGCGCCTGTAGTAGGGTCGAAAAGAAATATGCTGTAGGTGCCCTTATCGCGGGGGCCACAAATGCATTAACCCATAGTGCTGGGTACATTCCCCGGAACCTATAAGTTAACGCGTGTTTGCAGAAAATTTACCATGTGAGAAAAATGAACTGTAATTTAATAGCATCGGGCATAAAAGCCAGAGGCTGGCACCCTTTTCCCCATGCCGTACATTACCGCAGCTAACTGAATCCAGCCCTAAGTTGGTCATATACTTATGAAAATGTACAAGCTACACTGGCACTATGAACAAACCAGCACTGCGAGATGTCAGGTAACGGACTGCTCCTGTCTCTCCTTCCATTTATCAATGAGCAAGTAGCAGGATCATGAAGCAGGACATTTGTTACATTAGAGTTTGTGGAGCTTGAGGTCTGCTATACATTTGTCAATATACCAGAATGGACAACCTGGCAAACTAGCCAACAAAAAAAATGAAGAGTGGAGCAGGTGGTGGCCTTATTTATCAGGTCGTGAGGGATCCTGAGATCATGGATCCCGAGATCTTCCTATGAGATTTTGTTGTTTCCCCCTTTCTGTGCAAATGATTATATGTTTTAATAGAGGCTGCCAATGGAATCACGAATTAAAAAGCACCAGGGTGTTTTAATAGAGGAGGGGGCCCGTGTGCATCTCTGGGTGGGCCCCTCCTCTGCACGGCGCAGCAGTGTCTGGCACTGTGCCGGAGTCTACTGACTGTACAGGTCTCCAGAAACATGCCAGACCAATCTGACTACTTCGCATGAGCGGCGGACATTTTGTCTGTGATTGCAGCACCCGACACTGGACTCGAGAAAGGTAAGTTTTAAAATATGGGTGCAGTGTGGGCCCCCCTGGATCCAGGGGCCTGTGAGTACCGCACACATTGCACTCATTCTAGAAACCCCAATGAAAAGCACAACTTAAATTCAAATAAAACTCAGACCTGAAATAAAACAAAGCAAGTAGCAACTTCTCCAAAATCCCTAATGCATGACCTATTGGCTGCAAATGGTAGAATTTTCAATTCCAAACTTTTTCCAACTACAGCTTAACCTATTCTAGATTTATGTGCAACGCTACCCAATAATTAATACACCAATATTTTATCATCACCTATAAAAATATTCTCTTAACGTTTGCTCAATCTTCACTCAAACATCCCACTGCACTAACATTAAAGAATAGCAACATTGAAACATTTTCAATTTGCTTATTCAGTACAAAGTTACAGTTGTACAGATGAATATATATTTAGCAAGCAAATAAAGATGGATGTGTTCTTGGGTAAGTTGCAATTGTGCAATCACCTTAGAAAAGCTTTAGCAGAAAAAGAGGAAGTACTCACACTAAAAGTAACCTCCCTTAAAGATTATGCAGATCTTATATTTCCAACATGATACTATCATGCTCGTACATGTAATTTTCACGCACTAGTAGGTTGACAAATCAACCATGCAAACACCGTCAAATACAAAACACACCTCTTGAAAAACTTTATAGCAGTCTGTTACGATGTGGTTGCAGTGGATATTACATATCCACATTTTAGGAGTCTGAACCTGTTTTTAACACAACTAATTTCAGCTCTACTTACTGTATACTACAGAATTTCAACAGCACCCTTGTCGCTGGGCAGTACTACATAAGAACGTCATGCATTCTCCAGTCTAGGTCTACTACAAACCTCTATAACCTCGCAATATTCAGCAAACAATTTATCTATTTTATTAAAAATTACAATAATATGAATTTTTATTTAAAAAAAAAAAATGAAATAAAAGCAAGTATATGTAAGGCCTTACACTGAAGTGCTATGGGATCTTACTGACTAATTCATCACTGGAGTTTTTCAGTCATCCTCTTTGCATCTTTAAAAGATTAATCTAGATTCTCTGACCATCAACTGTGGTATGTAAGTCAATAGATACAATTCACTGAAACAACAGATGGCTATCAAATCATTACAGCAGCCTTATTTTAAATGAAAACTTTTTGTAAGGATGATTTTGGATTGATATTGGTCAAGGAACTGTATATTTCTACATGCTCTGCAGGTGTTGTAGTTGTCCTCCTTATAATCTATTAAAAAAAATAAGTGTTCTAAATATAAAAAGTTGTGTTTGATATTAAATTATTACATTTCATTCTACCACTTCTTAACACTAGTAAATCACTGCACTTGGTAAGCTGTGGAAAGTCATGTTGCAATATCTAGAAACATCAATTCCAATTAACAGCTGCCCAGACCAAATATACCCGCGGGGAATTGTAACAGCCCAATCCGTTCTCGTGCCATCTGTCCATTTAAATTGGTCGACCCCAACGTAACATTTCTCAAATTCATTTGTCAAATCAGGGTTTCCTCATTTCATTACATCACTAGCAATCATTAAGAACCACATATTATGCAAGACACAAATCTAATGGTTGATAGACGGACAAATAGATAATGGACATAAATCCATTTGCGGAACAAAAATATAAATTTTCCATATGAAAATTACATATTTATAATTTGAGCGTGGCCCCTTGGATTTAGGGAGGCTGGTCATGCTTAGACTGTGCAGCAAGTCAACATAGAAACATAGAATTTGACGGCAGATAAGAACCAATTGGCCCATCTAGTCTGCCCCTTTTTTTTTATCCTTTAGGTAATCTCAACTCTTTTTGAACCTTAATTCTTTGTAAGGATATTCATATGCCTATCTCAAGCATGCTTAAATTGCTCTACAATCTTAGTCTCTACCACCTCTGATGGGAGGCTATTCCACTTATCCACTACCCTTTCTGTGAAATAATTTTTCCTTAAATTTCCCCTGAACCTGTCTCTCTCCAGTTTCAGTGTATGTCCTCGAGTTCTAATACTTCTCTTCCTTTGAAGAATGTTTCCCTCCTGAACTTTGTTAAAACCTTTGGTATATTTGAACGTTTCTATCATGTCTCCCCTTTCCCTTCTCTCCTCCAAACTATACATATTAAGATCTTTTAGCCTTTCCGGGTAACTTTTGTGATGTAGGCCATGCACCATTTTTGTTGCCCTTCTTTGTACACTCTCTAATGTATTTATATCCTTCTGGAGATATGGTCTCCAGAACTGGATACAGTATTCCAGATGAGGCCGCACCAATGACCTATACAGTGGCATTATTACTTCTCTTTTCCTGCTACTGATTCCTCTCCCTATGCAACCAAGCATCTGACTTGCCTTTCTCATTGCTTTGTTGCATTGCTTTCCTGCCTTCAAGTCACTTGAAATAGTGACTCCTAAATCCCTTTCCTCGGGGGCGTGGCTATGCTGGGCATGGAGTAGCACGTACTGTGCTGAGCTCTCCTGCCTGAATATCCTTAAAAACATCCTGAAGTCTTCCCCCCCCGGGGTTAAGAGGAGCCCTGGACCTGCCTTACCGTCTGGTGCACCCATAGGAGTGTTTCTGGCCCGCTCCGTTGTCCTGCTCGTGTGCCTGGCCGGCGGGACGGCTCCGGCCTGGCTGCTATCACGCCACGTGGGACGCGGTGTCCGTGGTGGCGGGGATCGGCGCGCTGCATCTGCACTGCCTGACGGGCTCCCGGGGAGAGATCTACGGCGGTAAGCGCTCCCTGCTCTCCTCCTTCCTGTTGCCGCCTGAGCCCGCTACCGTAAGTGCGGTCTCCCCTGCTCCGGCTGCGGCTGGCTCTGCTACTTCCGGTCGGCGGCTGGGAGACGCGCACGGAGCGCACCATCAGAGTCTGCTGCAGTCCGCTGGGCTGAGCGTGTCCCCCACTCCTCCTGACACTCTCTGCCTGTGGCTGGCGCCGGAGGGGCCGTGCTGCTGCTGTCACTGCTCTCCTGCTCCACAGGATAGAGCACTGTGGGGGGAAATAAAATAAAAATAAATAAAAAAAAAAAAACCGAACTCTATCATAAGCTTCCGGCTGCAGTATCTGAAAACCCCCTGCTGGGGCTAATATATAACATTCTAGTGTGGGGCTTGGGAGATTAGGAATTAGGCTCCTACCCATTGTCCTTATAACTGCTCGGTGCTCCTGGATCTCGGCCCCCTCTGCTGCTTATTCCCTGACAGGAATATATTACTGTGACTTTTTCTCTTTTCATTATATATATCCAGCTGGAAGCTGCTGGGCTACCACTGTGTGATTCCTGATTTGTTGATGTGGCACTGACTGGAGGCTTACCTGCTTGGTTTACCATAACTCTCTCATATAGTGCTGCAACTCCCTGTAGGGGTGACTATAACGAATACTATGGGGAAGACTTCTCAGGCTGCGGCCAAGCTTGAAAAATACGCTAGAAATCCTCCCGCGCAAAATAAGAGAATGGGGGGGTCGCAGGATGGTTCCTCTCCCCCCTCTCCGGCTACAAGTGCGGGCTCCGGCCCCCCAGAGGCTTCAGAGGATGCTATCCAAAGGGTACTGGATGCAGTTAATGCCAGCGAAGGCAGGCTGGCCGAAAAGATCACTCAGGTGCAATCAGATCTTTCCTTAATCCATCAGGATCTACAACGAGTTAGAGAGAGAGTGGGGGAGGCGGAAACCCGCATTTCTACTGTCGAGGACACTGTGGCCCCGCTTGGCCGACGCACCACTGCCCTTGAATCCCAGATGACGGAGGTGCAGAAAAAATTGACCGATATGGAGGGGCGTCTGAGACGGAATAACATTCGGTTTGTGGGCTTGCCGGAAAAGGAGGAAGGTGATGCACCTGAGCAGTTTTTGGAGAAGTGGCTTACAGATTTCTTTGGGACGGATGCTTTTACATCACACTACGCGGTGGAACGAGCACATAGAATCCCTATGCGGCCATTACCGCCGGGGGCTCCTCCCCGTACATTTATAGCTAAATTCCTCCACTTCAAGGATCGGGACAAGGTACTCACCCTGGCACGCACCAAAGGCCCACTTAAATGGAATGGCACCCGGATCTCTGTGTTTCCCGATTTTGCGGTCGACGTCCAGAAGGAGAGAGCCCAGTTCCTTCCAATTAAGAGACGTCTCCGGGAGCTCAATCTCCCTTATGCTATGCTCTTTCCCTCAAAGTTGCGGGTGGTCGCAGGAGGAGAGACTAAATTTTTTTTGACCCCGCGGGAGGCGGCGACGTGGCTTGACCGGCAGTTCCCGGCAGGGCGCGCTCTGGCAAATGACTGAATGTCGCGGCTGCCCGCTGGCTGGGTTGCGATTTATGTCATTAAGTATTTGTGTATACAGCTATTGCATTACTGTTTGTTGACTTTTTTCCTACTAGGGGGTCGATACAGCCTTTATTGGTAGTATACTAAATGTTGCACTTAATATCGGGTCCCTGCATGTTCGGGGGTTGGGTGCTTATTTGGCCCTGGGGGGGTTAGGTTATGGCGGGGGAGCAATGCCTGCTTTTGACCGCTGTATTTTTTGTCCTCTTTACTAGTCGTTTAGTTGTTGGGAGGGTTTTTTGGGATTAGGTATGCCACAGTTCGGGCCGGTATACAGGGTGGGGGGTTGTATGGGGGGGAAGGGAGGATTTAATGGGTGGTTGTTTTATAAGCATTGCTGTGGCGACATGTTTAGAGAAATTTTTCGCAGGCGGTTACTTTTCTGTCTCTTTCAAATACCTTCAATGTTGTGGGCACATTTAGCACTTGGTGCTATTATGTATTATGGCATCACTTAGTCTAAAAATTTTATCCTGGAATGTGCGGGGCCTTAATGATAAAATTAAAAGGGCCCTGGTGCTTCGGCAGATTAGGCAGTACTCCGCAGATGTTGTTTGTCTTATGGAGACGCACCTGGAGGGAGCCAAAGTTCTATCTCTTAAAAAGCCATGGATTGGGTGGCTATACCACTCCACTCATACCTCCCATTCCAGAGGCGTCTCCATCCTGATCCGCAGATCTGTCCCGTTTATTTTGGGCCAGGCCCAAGTAGATCAGTGGGGAAGATATATTTTTCTTAAATGTCAGATAAATTCCATGTCTTTGTTATTGTTAGCTATTTACATTCCTCCACCGTACTCCCCGGAGGTTCTACGCAAGGCTGCTGATTTTATGTCCCTTTACCCCAATATTCCCACTGTCTGCATTGGGGACTTTAATAATGTCATGGATCTTAGAGTGGATAGATTCAGCACCAATGCTACTGTGCCTCGCCCACGTCCGGGTAACTTTGCTCTGTTAGTGGAGGGTATGGGTTTGGTGGACGTCTGGAGGGCGCGGCATCCAGCTGCTCGACAGTTCTCCTGCTTCTCCCCTACTTACTCCTCCTTTTCTAGGATTGATATGGCCCTGGTCTCCCCCTGTTTAATTCCCAAGATTGTTGATATCCAGTATGCAACTAGAGGTATCTCTGACCACTCACCAGTACTGTTGAATCTGGATACTGGGGGTACCCGGGGACAGTTGTTTTGGAAATTTAACTCATTCTGGGTTTCACAGATGGGCACTGGAGCGGAGCTTGAGCTTGCTTGGCGGGAGTTCTTGGAGCTAAATGGGGGTACTGTTGGACCAGCAATCCTCTGGGACGCATTTAAAGCATTTATACGTGGTTCCCTAATTAGACGGGTTGCTACTTTAAAAAATGGCTACAAACGCCAAGAAATGGAACTTGAAGCGTCCTGTAGGTCCATAGAAATCCAATATTTGCAAGATGGACTGGTTGCCTCCAAGGACGCATGGTTGCTTGCGCAGTCCAAATGGAGGAACTGTCTGTCTGATAAAGCTAAATACCGTTTGCTGTATGCCCAACACTCTTATTATGCTACAGGCGATAGACCTGGTACTTATCTAGCACATTTAGCGGCGGCAGATAAATTCTCTAATACTGTCCTTGCGATAGGTGGGGATGACGGTGTAACTTATGTAAAAACTCCGGAAATAGCGGACCAATTTGTTGCTTATTATAAAAGTCTGTATAGTACGAGACTATCGGCTGATTTAACCGAAATAGATGATTATCTTGCTGGTATACCATTGCCCTCGCTCTCTAATGTGGCGGTTGAATTCCTGGACTCCCCTTTGTCATTGACGGAGATTGAAACAGCCATCAAATCATTTCCTGGAGGCAAGGCACCAGGGCTAGATGGAATTCCTATTGAGCTATATAAGAAGCATATTGACTTGTATGGCCCTAGATTACTTACTCTGGTTCAATGACTTGTTGGAGTTGGGGTCGCTGCCGGATTCCATGACTGAGGCTTTGATAATAGTGCTATTGAAACCGGATAAGAACCCAGAGCGGGTAGATTCATATAGACCTATCTCGCTACTTACAACTGATATCAAGGTGTTAGCAAAGATCCTGGCACTTAGACTCAACTCCGTTATTACCCAAATTATACACACAGATCAGACTGGTTTCGTGCCGGGGCGGTCCACTCTAACTAACCTTAGGCGCTTGTTCACGCACTTACAGGGCCCTCGCGGGGACGCCGACACTTCTGTTGTAGTGTCTCTAGACGCTGCTAAAGCTTTTGATTCAGTGGAGTGGGCGTTCTTGTGGGGGTCTATGGCCCGCTTCGGTATTGGACCACGCTTTATACGGTGGGTCAAGTTACTTTACTCCGCCCCATCAGCCAGGGTCTCGATAAATGGATTCATTTCCTCTGCATTCCCTCTGGCCAGGGGTACAAGACAGGGCTGCCCGCTATCCCCTATCCTTTTTGCTCTAGCAGTGGAGCCCTTGGCGTGCTTGCTGCGTTCTGACTTGCGGGTGGGGGGGTTCCGGGTGGGCCCCACCACGGACAAGATTGCTCTATACGCGGATGATATTCTGCTGTTTATATCAGACTACTGCAATACCATGCCGCACGTGTTGCGTATTATTGACACCTATGGTGGGTATTCTGGCTTGTCCATGAATTGGGATAAGTCATGCATATTGCCCTTTCGGGGTGCTTGTCCTGGGGTTCCGCCCGTGGCCCTCCCTCTTCGCTGGGTGGACTCATTCAAGTACTTAGGAATCTGGGTCACAAATAATCCTTCTCAATACTTTTCCCTAAACATAAAACCTCACATGGATTATTTGCACTCCCGTATTGCGGTGTGGGGGACTCTACCTCTAACTATAACGGGTAGAATTAATTTAGTGAAAATGGTGGCCCTGCCTAAGTTGCTGTATGCGCTACAACACTCCCCTGTTTATCTCCCATTAAAAACCTTTCGGAGAATAGATAGTCTTCTGTCCTCTGTCGTATGGTCTAAACGCCGGGTCAGAATAAAATTAGACACCCTCACGCGCCCACGTGACTCTGGGGGCCTGGGCCTCCCTAAATTCAGATTATATTATCTAGCGGCACAAATGGTACATATTAGTAAGTGGTTACATGATCCTGGTAGAGATGAATTGATCTCCCGAATTCTCTATATAACCGATCGGAATTGCACCCCATTACAACTACTGTTGAGTGACAATGTATCGCTACTTGACCTTCCCGTTGTCAAGCAAGCAATTATGGTATGGAGACAGACGCATAGATTGCTCCAGGGAGAGGGTTGGGATCCGGAAACGCCTCTAGCCTACGCACATTCTTTTAACGAGCTTACATCGTTGCAGATGAGGGAGGTCTGGAGCAGCCGGGGAGTGCAGTCTCTTGGGCAATTGTATCATATGGGTGTATTTAAGTCTTTCCAACAATTGCAGGAGGATTATAATATTCCTACCTTCTATTTTTATCGATATCTACAACTCCGCCATGCTTGTCAAACTCAATTTGCAAACGCTCCCCTGATGCTCCGGGACACACCAGTTAGGGAACTATTTGTTAAGCTTCAAAACTGTACTATTTCCATATTTTATTCGGCTCTACAGCGTGCTTATCATTGTGAGACCCTTCTTTCTCTTAAATCTAGATGGGAAAGTGATCTGGGGCCCATATCTAATGATACCTGGGAGGATGCACTGGGTGCCTCTAGACTGGCGACCACAGCGGTCCGTTACCAACAGGTGCATCTTTTTGTTTTACATAGAGTCTATATTACTCCTGAGAGGTTGATGAGATTCGGAGGAAGAGTGGATTCTAAATGTCCCAAGTGTACTCTAGATGAAGGCACCTTTTGGCACATGATTTGGTCCTGTAGGATAGTTAATGCCTTCTGGCAGGATGCACTCAAGATTATGGTTTCCACTGGTATACCTGCTGATGTGCTGACCCCCCCTGTGTGTGTGCTGGCGGTGGTGGATGAGGAGTTGCTGGATGCCCCCTCCAGGCGTTACGTTATCAACTTGTGTGCTCTTGCACAGGTTTCTATAGCCCGATCGTGGATGGCACCTGTTGGCCCAGATATTGACTCATGGATTGCTTTAGTGAATACTACAATGGCGCATGAAAGATTTGTCTATGTGTCCAGGAAAGCCATTACTAAATATTATGCAATATGGGATAGATGGTTGTCATCACCATATGTTGGGGGTGCCTGCATTACAGTATCTGCGGATGCAAGTTTAGCTTCAACATAATCACCCCGAAGCTACCTGATGAGGCTAGGAAATTGTACTGCTTGCACAATATTGGTATTTACTATATAGCTCACTCGAGGCACTACTTCCTCTATTTTTATATGGTTGTATTCAGCGGCTCTTGCTTCCGGGTTTAATATCAGATGTCAACCGATTATAACTATATGTCTGTGTATGATATGCTATATGTTACGTGATACTATTGTCGGCAGCAATGCTTTAGGTTTATGTTGTATTTTTGTTTTGTAACCTGAACAAAAAAGAAAAAATCTCAATAAAAATTGTTGAATTATAAAAAAAAAAATCCCTTTCCTCCTCAGTAGTTTCCATTATAGTACCCTTGATACTAAATTTAGCCTTTGGGTTTTTGAGACCCAAGTGCATGATTTTGCATTTTTTAGCATTAAACTGTAGTTGCCATGTTCTTGACTATTTTTCAAGCCTAGCTAGGTCATCAATCATTTGTTTTACCCCTCCTGGTGTGTCTACCCTGTTGCATATCTTTGTATCATCTCAACCATTAGAGATATATATTTTTACATCCTTCAGATACAGCTTTTAGACCACATAGCTACACATCCTATTAGCATTTTTAAATTCAAGGAGGAGATTATATCAAACCTTCTAAGCAATGGGGAAGTGAACAAATGCACAAGTTTCCCTTAGACACCAATCAGAGGGATGTGTATATGATCCAGACAGTCAGAATCCCGACGGTTCCCGGCAGTAAGTACTGGGGATAGTGTTAGGGGATTTTGACCGCTGGTATGCTGCTATTGGCATTTTGACCATTGGGATTGTGAATGCCAGGATTTTGTACCCAGATTCTACCTATTATTTTATAGAATGTACTTGATAAATGCTATCTAGAAGTTGATTAGTGGAAATGGTCTATTTAAGTGAAATTAGGCACACACAAGAAGTCAGCTCAATTCTTAACACTAAATATCTGCCCAATGAGATATGAAACAGAAATAGATAATATAGAAAGCGAAGGATCAAAGGCGAGAACAGTCACACTAGGATACAATAAGAGATTAAACAACCCGTATGGTTCTTATTATCTGTATTGTGCACAAAAATCTTTCTCACAGTTGTTTAGGAAATCCGAAGAAACATGGAATAAAAGAAAACGAAGAAAACAATGTGTAGCATTGCTTTAAAATCTCAGTCAGAGAGTGTGTACACACGGTGAGATCCATGCTATGTCCGATTTTGACTATGCAATTTCCCTTGAACTTCCCCAGAGCTCAGATAGCACAGATTGTACAGATTTTGACTATCTGTGCTTGAGATTTTGTCTATGTACGATTTTGACTAAGTGCCAATTTTGACTATACTTTGTACTAGATTGTACACTAGATAGTCAAGATTGACTTGCCTGCACAGTCTATCTAGCCTTACGATACCGAAACCCACGGGAGCGCGCATCGGGATCGAATCTGTATCGCAAGCTGCCTAGCACCATGAGATATGCACTAACTTTTCATAAGATTTTGACTATATAGTCAAAATCTCACAGATTTATCTCACCGTGTGTACACACCCTTATAATTAAATCTACACGTGTTCGGAACTGGAAAGAGGATAGTATCCCGTCAACCAGGTAAGTATAGATTTTCGCCATCACTGGAATTACAACAGGAAAGTACCAACACTCACTTAAGTGTATATGGAGGGAAACACATAAAGGTATCTTTTCGCCAGGTACTTTAGTGACCAGACTAAGGTATCACCACAAAATTAAAATAGGCGTACCCAACCCACTTATAAACGGAGTGGGTTCCACATATCAAGGTTTCTTTAGACACGCATTCCACACCAATGGAAACAGGAAACCAAAAAGCATTTATTTCAAAGTGAATAAAATTTCCATAAAACATTTCCATAAACTCAAAAGACAAGAAATGTTCCAAGATTATTCACACACGGAGCTATATTTCCCAATTGTGATTAAAAAGATGGCAAAATATATATGAAAAGTCCATAAACAGGTAAGAAAGTCCGGACTCAAACCTGTATTGGAAAATCCAAAATATATGCCAAAACTGGATAAAGGCTAGTCTCTGGTGTAATCCTTGATTTGTCTACTGGTCTCACTTCAGCACCAACGCCGTTTCGATCGACAGGGCTCTTTTTCAAGGTTTCAAGGTGAGGGCTCAACCAGCAGAAACAGATATTTAAGTTTTATTGTGTATCAAACACCACCTTCCAGGTAGAATGCTTGTGCTAAACAGACTTTGTTGTCACTATAGGCAGCCTTGAATAACAGATAATGTCCTAAAAAGAAAATATTCTATTTCTATATTGCTACCTACATGAATAATGCATGTCTGCACTGGTGCAGGAAGGCAGACATGGTGAAGGGGGTGAAGTACCCAGAACAACCCCCAACCCCCAATGGATCAATTTCCACCAACCCTTAAATTGGCTGCATGAAGCAGGGGCAATATAAATAGTCCCATCCCCATGAATGGCAGCATTATACAATGATGGAACTGGGCCTAATGATGCAAGGTGCCCGACCCCATCAGCAACTTGCAGCATCTACTGCATCAACAGTATATTATGTATGTATACTGTGTCAGTATGCTTATATATATGTATTTGCTACTGTGTGCCAGTGTTATATATAATGTGTTAGCTACAGTACATTAATATTTTTTTGCATTTGTGCCCTACATACGATTGTACCACTTGAACCATAGTATTGTTCTAAAGTGCATTACATTATTTAAAAAATAAAAAATAAAATAAAAACAAACCTAAAAAAAGTTGTATTAAGAGATCCAAACATTCATCACAACAAACTGTTATTGATTGCTCCAGTAAACTACTAATCCCCATAAGGATATGTGAAATCAGCCTAGAGTTTACCCTGGGAATTGAAGTACCAGTAACATAGAAAACATCATAACAATAAGGTATTATTTTGATAACCTCCTTGTGCACACAATTACAAAGCTCTGTGATTACTAACTGGCTGATTTTAAATGGAATTATATATGCTTGGTGTATGAGGACAGTTCATGAATTTGAACAATAAAATAAAATAAAAATCTAATTTACATTAATATTTAAACATAGCTTTAATGAAGTTCTATTTATTATTTATTTTGGGAAAGGCAATAAAAAGCCACATTAACAACAATTTGCTGTTAGAGCAGCACATAAATACTCTGCAATTTCCAGAACTATATGTGGGTGGGCAAACTGCAGTGATCTGATCTGACCTGGGGTGTGGTTCGTTTTATCGACAGTATCTAGGTCGACCACTATAGGCCGACAGTCACTAGGTCGACATGGATGGAAGGTCGACAGGGTTTCTATGTCGACATGTGCTAGGTCGACAGGTCTAAAGGTCGACATGAGGATTTTTTTTGTGTGTGTGTCTTTTTCTTCGTAAAGTGACCGGGATCCCAAATTAGTGCACCGCGTCCCCTCGCATGGCTCGCTTCGCTCGCCATGCTTCGGGCATGGTGCCTTCGCTTCGCTCGGCACACTTTACCATTCCAATCGTAGTCCACGTGGATCGTTAAGTATGAAAAAATAAAAAAATAAAAAAATGTGAAAAACTCATGTCGACCTTTAGACCTGTCGACCTAACACATGTCGACCTAGAAACCCTGTCGACCTTCCATCCACGTCGACCTAGTGACTGTCGACCTATAGTGGTCGACCTAAACATTGTCGACCTAGACACTGTCGATCTTCAGACCGGATCCCCTGACCTGTACCTCTTCTTAACTATGGCTCCCCACAAGCAACAATGTTAACTGTAGACTGTGCTTTACTAGGAATTTGTAGATTCTAATTTCTAGATCTAGATAGACGTTCAACTTCCATCTTGTCTAAGGAAATCTAATTCAGCAGATTAGGTCCATTAGATTCCTAATCAATTATGGCACCTATACAGACCAATGAAAGGTTTGAACTGTGCTTCAGCATTTAATGAACTGAATGGAGCAAAATATTTTAGTTTGTAAAACAAAACTGAGGTACAAAATTCAGGACAGATTCCAAGTCAGCAGATTAAATGTAAAGGTGTTGTCCCATTATGAATGAGACTTTTTGGACTGTCCATAATGAAGCAAATAAGCCACCCAAATCCAATCTCTTTTAATGGAATTTCAGTTTTTTGAATTTATTTATGATACTTTACACTTAAAAGTGTGGAATGAAAAACAAATGAAAATAAATCCAATAGCTTTGCTTCAATAAAATAGAAACAAATGACTAAAATATAATCATGCAGCAATTATATGTGTACATACTAATGATATACAGTCAGGTCCATAAATATTGGGACATCGACACAATTCTCATATTTTGGGCTCTATACACCACCACAATGGATTTGAAATTAAACAAATGAAATGTGATTTAACTGCAGACTTTCCACTTTAATTTGAGGGTATTTACATCCAAATCAGGTGAACGGTGTAGGAATTACAACGGTTTCTATATGTGCCTCACACTTTTTATGGAACCAAAAGTAATGGGACAAACTAAACAATCCTAAATCAAACTTTCACTTTTTAATACTTTGTTGCAAATCCTTTGCAGTCAATTACAGCCTGAAGTCTGGAACGCATAGACATCACCAGACGCTGGTTTTCATCCCTGGTGATGCTATGCCAGGCCTCTACTGCAAATGTCTTCAGTTCCTGCTTGTTCTTGGGGCATTTACCCTTCAGTTTTTACCCTTCAGTTTTGTCTTCAGAAAGTGAAATGCATTCTCAATCGGATTCAGGTCAGATGATTTACTTGGCCATTGCATAACATTCCACTAATTTGCCTTAAAAAACTCTTTGGTTGCTTTCGCAGTATGCACTGCACTGTGAAGCGCCATCCAATGATTTCTGAAGCATTTGACTGAATATGAGCAGATAATATTGCACAAAACACTTCAGAATTCATCCTGCTGCTTTTGTCAGCAGTCACATTATCAATAAATACAAGGGAATCAGTTCCATTGGGAGCCATACATGCCCACGCCATGACACTACCAAAACCATGTTTCACTGATGAGGTGGTATGTTTTGGATCATGAGCAGTTCCTTTCCTTCTCCATACTCTTCTCTTCCCATCACTCTGGTACAAGTTGATCTTTGTCTCATCTGTCCATAGGATGCTGAAGACTAGTACCCGAAATTGCACTTGGTAACCAATTCACCACGCTCCACAACGTTTCACACACACAGAGTACTTCCGGTATGGTCCCCACCACCTCGAAGCAATGCATGACATCACCACGTGACAATGTCCTCTAATTCACAGCCAATGCATTTCTACTTCGAAGAACTATGGTGACAAAATGCGTTGGGCATAGGTTAGAGGACGTTGTGATGTGGCTTCAGCTGCACAGGTTCATCCGGGAAGTACTCTGTGCTGTCTCAAATGTAAAACAAGATGGAATATTCTGGATATATATTATAAGCCATTAGTATACTTTGGGGTCAATTCAATTCAATGCGGATTGAATAGCGCCAGGAGGGAGCCCCAATGAACTATTCAATTCAGCGCAATGCTAAGTCGGAGAATGCCGATACCCCTGGACTAAACAAGGTGTTTAGTCATTCTACGACTAAACTGTCACGCCATGATGCTTTTTGCATGGCGCTAGGTGACAAAACAGCATCGTGGACCTAGTTTTGGTCGGATCCTCTAGTTGGAGACAGCATTGCGCTGAATTGAATAACTGTGGGAGCTCCACCTTGCGCTATTCAATCCACATTGAATTTAACTGACCCCTCTGAAGATTAAAACAATTGTATATCTGAATAATGCTGCTTAACAAAGTTCTTTCCACAGTAAACAGGTGAAGTTCATTTCTACTTCAGTAAACCTGTGGAAATTTTCTTTGCATGTTTGTTTGCTTACTGTGACGAGCAGCTGTGAAAATTGTCCTGAATTCACATACAAAAAAAGTAAACTTAATAAACTCGTACTAGACTGACTAACAGAAATAATTCTGCTATAGTTTTCTATGTAGTACATAATAAAAACAATGTTAAAATATATCATTTGTTTAAAGCTGTTGAAAAAAAATAAGAATTTACTTACCGATAATTCTATTTCTCGTAGTCCGTAGTGGATGCTGGGGACTCCGTAAGGACCATGGGGAATAGCGGCTCCGCAGGAGACTGGGCACAAAAGTAAAGCTTTAGGACTACCTGGTGTGCACTGGCTCCTCCCCCTATGACCCTCCTCCAAGCCTCAGTTAGGATACTGTGCCCGGACGAGCGTACACAATAAGGAAGGATTTTGAATCCCGGGTAAGACTCATACCCGCCACACCAATCACACCGTATAACTTGTGATCTAAACCCAGTTAACAGCATGATAACAGAGGAGCCTCTAGAAAAGATGGCTCACTACAGCAATAACCCGATTTTTGGTAACAATAACTATGTACCAGTATTGCAGACAATCCGCACTTGGGATGGGCGCCCAGCATCCACTACGGACTACGAGAAATAGAATTATCGGTAAGTAAATTCTTATTTTCTCTGACGTCCTAGTGGATGCTGGGGACTCCGTAAGGACCATGGGGATTATACCAAAGCTCCCAAACGGGCGGGAGAGTGCGGATGACTCTGCAGCACCAAATGAGAGAACTCCAGGTCCTCCTCAGCCAGGGTATCAAATTTGTAGAATTTTACAAACGTATTTGCTCCTGACCAAGTAGCTGCTCGGCAAAGTTGTAAAGCCGAGACCCCTCGGGCAGCCGCCCAAGATGAGCCCACCTTCCTTGTGGAGTGGGCATTTACAGATTTTTGGCTGTGGCAGGCCTGCCACAGAATGTGCAAGCTGAATTGTACTACAAATCCAACGAGCAATAGTCTGCTTAGAAGCAGGAGCACCCAGCTTGTTGGGTGCATACAGGATAAACAGTGAGTCAGATTTTCTGACTCCAGCCGTCCTGGAAACATATATTTTCAGGGCCCTGACAACGTCTAGCAACTTGGAGTCCTCCAAGTCCCTAGTAGCCGCAGGCACCACAATAGGTTGGTTCAGGTGAAACGCTGAAACCACCTTAGGGAGAAACTGAGGACGACTCCTCAATTCCGCCCTGTCCGAATGGAAAGTCAGATAAGGGCTGTTACAGGATAAAGCCGCCAATTCTGACACGCGCCTGGCCCAGGCCAGGGCCAACAGCATGACCACTTTCCATGTGAGATATTTTAACTCCACAGATTTAAGTGGTTCAAACCAATGTGACTTTTGGAACCCAAAAACTACATTGAGATCCCAAGGTGCCACTGGAGGCACAAAAGGAGGCTGTATATACAGTACCCCTTTTACAAACGTCTGAACTTCAGGGACTGAAGCTAGTTCTTTTTGGAAGAAAATTGACAGGGCCGAAATTTGAACCTTAATGGACACCAAATTCAGGCACATAGACACTCCTGTTTGCAGGAAATGTAGGAATCGACCCAGTTAAAATTCCTCCGTCGGGCCTTACTGGCCTCGCACCACGCAACATATTTTCGCCAAATGCGGTGATAATGTTTTTCGGTTACATCCTTCCTGGCTTTGATCAGGATAGGGATGACTTCATCCGGAATGCCTTTTTTCCTTCAGGATCCGGCGTTCAACCGCCATGCCGTCAAACGCAGCCGCGGTAAGTCTTGGAACAGACAGGGTCCTTGCTGGAGCAGGTCCCTTCTTAGAGGTAGAGGCCACGGATCCTCCGTGAGCATCTCTTGAAGTTCCGGTTACCAAGTCCTTCTTGGCCAATCCGGAGCCACGAATATAGTGCTTACTCCTCTCCATCTTATAATTCTCAGTACCTTGGGTATGAGAGGCAGAGGATGGAACACATACACTGACCGGTACACCCACGGTGTTACCAGAGCATCTACAGCTATTGCCTGAGGGTCCCTTGACCTGGCGCAATACCTGTCGAGTTTTCCCAACGGTTTATACTCATGTGGAAGACTTCTGGGTGAAGTCCCCACTCTCCCGGGTGGAGGTCGTGTCTGCTGAGGAAGTCTGCTTCCCAGTTGTCCACTCCCGGAATGAATACTGCTGACAGTGCTATCACATGATTTTCCGCCCAGCGAAGAATCCTTGCAGCTTCTGTCATTGCCCTCCTGCTTCTTGTGCCACCCTGTCTGTTTACGTGGGTGACTGCCGTGATGTTGTCCGACTGGATCAACACCGGCTGACCTTGAAGCAGAGGTCTTGCTAAGCTTAGAGCATTGTAAATGGCCCTTAGCTTCAGGATATTTATGTGAAGTGATGTCTCCAGGCTTGACCATAAGCCCTGGAAATTTCTTCCCTGTGTGACTGCTCCCCAGCCTCGCAGGCTGGCATCCGTGGTCACCAGGACCCAGTCCTGAATGCCGAATCTGCGGCCCTCTAGAAGATGAGCACTCTGCAACCACCACAGGAGGGACACCCTTGTCCTTGGTGACAGGGTTATCCGCTGATGCATCTGAAGATGCGACCCGGACCATTTGTCCAGCAGGTCCCACTGGAAAGTTCTTGCGTGGAATCTGCCGAATGGGATTGCTTCGTAGGAAGCCACCATTTTTCCCATAACCCTTGTGCACTGATGCACTGAGACTTGGCTCGGTTTTAGGAGGTTCCTGACTAGCTCGGATAACTCCCTGGCTTTCTCCTCCGGGAGAAACACCTTTTTCTGGACTGTGTCCAGGATCATCCCTAGGAACAGAAGACGAGTCGTCGGAACCAGCTGCGATTTTGGAATATTGAGAATCTAACCGTGCTGCCGCAACACTACCTGAGATAGTGCTACACCGACCTCCAACTGTTCTCTGGATCTTACCCTTATCAGGAGATCGTCCAAGTAAGGGATAACTAAAACTCCCTTCCTTCGAAGGAGTATCATCATTTCGGCCATTACCTTGGTAAAGACCCGGGGTGCCGTGGACCATCCAAACGGCAGCGTCTGAAACTGATAGTGACAGTTCTGTACCACAAACCTGAGGTACCCTTGGTGAGAAGGGTAAATTGGGACATGAAGGTAAGCATCCTTGATGTCCAGAGACACCATGTAGTCCCCTTCTTCCAGGTTCGCAATCACTGCTCTGAGTGACTCCATCTTGAATTTGAACTTCTGTATGTAAGTGTTCAAAGATTTTAGATTTAAAATCGGTCTCACCGAGCCGTCCGGCTTCGGTACCACAACAGTGTGGAATAATACCCCGTTCCCTGTTGCAGGAGGGGTACCTTGATTATCACCTGCTGGGAATACAGCTTGTGAATGGCTTCCAAAACTGCCTCCCTGTCAGAGGGAGACGTCGGTAAAGCCGACTTTAGGAAACGGCGAGGGGGAGACGTCTCGAATTCCAATTTGTACCCCTGAGATACCACCTGAAGGATCCAGGGGTCTACTTGCGAGTGAGCCCACTGCGCGCTGAAATTCTTGAGACGGGCCCCCACCGTGCCTGAGTCCGCTTGTAAAGCCCCAGCTTCATGCTGAGGGCTTGGCAGAGGCAGGAGAGGGCTTCTGTTCCTGGGAACTGGCTGATTTCTGCAGCCATTTTCCTCTTCCTCTGTCACGGGGCAGAAATGAGGAACCTTTTGCCCGCTTGCCCTTATGGGAACGAAAGGACTGCGCCTGATAATACGGCGTCTTCTTATGTTGAGAGGCGACCTGGGGTAAAAACGTGGATTTCCCAGCTGTTGCCGTGGCCACCAGGTCTGAAAGACCGACCCCAAATAACTCCTCCCCTTTATAAGGCAATACTTCCATATGCCGTTTGGAATCCGCATCACCTGACCACTGTCGTGTCCATAACCCTCTTCTGGCAGAAATGGACAACGCACTTACTCTTGATGCCAGTCGGCAAATATTCCGCTGTGCATCACGCATATATAGAAATGCATCTTTTAAATGCTCTATAGGCAATAATATACTGTCCCTATCTAGGGTATCAATATTCTCAGTCAGGGAATCCGACCACGCCAACCCAGCACTGCACATCCAGGCTGAGGCGATTGCTGGTCGCAGTATAACACCAGTATGTGTGTAAATACATTTTAGGATACCCTCCTGCTTTCTATCAGCAGGATCCTTAAGGGCGGCCATCTCAGGAGAGGGTAGAGCCCTTGTTTTTACAAGCGTGTGAGCGCTTTATCCACCCTAGGGGGTGTTTCCCAACGCACCCTAACCTCTGGCGGGAAAGGATATAATGCCAATAACTTTTTAGAAATTATCAGTTTTTATCGGGGGGAAACCCACGCTTCATCACACACCTCATTTAATTTCTCAGATTCAGGAAAACTACAGGTAGTTTTTCCTCACCGAACATAATACCCCTTTTGGTGGTACTCATATTATCAGAAATGTGTAAAACATTTTTCATTGCCTCAATCATGTAACGTGTGGCCCTAATGGAAGTCACATTTGTCTCTTCACCGTCGACACTGGAGTCAGTATCCGTGTCGGCGTCTGTATCTGCCATCTGAGGTAACGGGCGCTTTAGAGCCCCTGACGGCCTATGAGACGTCTGGACAGGCACAAGCTGAGTAGCCGGCTGTCTCATGTCAACCACTATCTTTTGTAAAGAGCTGACACTGTTAATTCCTTCCAACAGTTCACCCACTCAGGTGTCGACCCCCTAGGGGGTGACATCCCTATTACAGGCAATTTGCTCCGCCTCCACATCATTTTCCTCCTCATACATGTCGACACAAACGTACCGACACACAGCACACACACAGGGAATGCTCTGATAGAGGACAGGACCCCACTAGCCCTTTGGGGAGACAGAGGGAGAGTTTGCCAGCACACACCAGAGCGCTATATATATACAGGGATAACCTTATATAAGTGTTTTTCCCCTTATAGCTGCTGTATTGTTAATACTGCGCCTAATTAGTGCCCCCATCTCTTTTTTAACCCTTTCTGTAGTGTAGTGACTGCAGGGGAGAGCCAGGGAGCTTCCCTCCAACGGAGCTGTGAGGGAAAATGGCGCCAGTGTGCTGAGGAGATAGGCTCCGCCCCTTTTTCGCAGACTTTTCTCCTGCTTTTTTATGGATTCTGGCAGGGGTTAAAATTCATCCATATAGCCCTGGGGGCTGAATGTGATGTATTTTCGCCAGCCAAGGTGTTTTTATTGCTGCTCAGGGCGCCCCCCCCTAGCGCCCTGCACCCTCAGTGACCGAAGTGTGAAGTGTGCTGAGGAGCAATGGCGCACAGCTGCAGTGCTGTGCGCTACCTTGGTGAAGACAGGATGTCTTCTGCCGCCGATTTTCCGGACCTCTTCTTGCTTCTGGCTCTGTAAGGGGGCCGGCGGCGCGGCTCTGGGACCGGACTCCATGGCTGGGCCTGTGTTCAATCCCTCTGGAGCTAATGGTGTCCAGTAGCCTAAGAAGCCCAATCCACTCTGCACGCAGGTGAGTTCGCTTCTTCTCCCCTTAGTCCCTCGATGCAGTGAGCCTGTTGCCAGCAGGTCTCACTGAAAAAAAAAAACCTAAAACTAAACTTTTCACTAAGCAGCTCAGGAGAGCCACCTAGTGTGCACCCTTCTCGTTCGGGCACAAAAATCTAACTGAGGCGTGGAGGAGGGTCATAGGGGGAGGAGCCAGTGCACACCAGGTAGTCCTAAAGCTTTACTTTTGTGCCCAGTCTCCTGCGGAGCCGCTATTCCCCATGGTCCTTACGGAGTCCCCAGCATCCACTAGGACGTCAGAGAAATATATATACAGTATATATATATATATATATATATATATATATCCAACTTTTTTTGTGTGTGTAACATAAAAATAATATATATATATTATTTTTATTTTACACATATAAAAATAAGTTAGATACTTCTAGAAAGACTAAAATAAAAAGAGGACAAGTAGACGCCAATAGTTCGCCATACCATAAATGTATAAAGAAGATACAACAACTTATATCAAATGAATAAGTAATTTGGATCCTATGGATCACAAAAGAATAATCATTGTAATATCTGATTTCGTGAAGAGCAGAGCAAGGCCGTAGGAAGACGGACTGCATCACCAAACCCATAGTTTGCTATGGGAACCAGCAATGTAACTTATCCAATGAAACGGTTTTTAAAATCCTTCTTTGGCTTCTGTCAATAATGCTGCTCCCAAACCCGGGCATGATGGGCAATTACTGAGCAGCGGAAAACTTTATGTCGCTTGTTCACAAACACATAGGGGTCAATTCAATTCGGTAACTTATGAATAGCGCCGGGAATTAGCTCCCGACGCTATTCAATTCAGCTCCAGTTAAGTCGGCGATGTCCCGTTCTCGCCGACTAAACAGGTTGAATTGTCGGGAGAACGGGCATTCTCCGACTTAACTCCCCGGCGCGAGGCTGATTCCCGACAGAATCAGCCTCGCGCCGGCCGCGAGGCAGCACTTTTGTCGGGTTTCTTCTCTCATCCCCCGGGGATGAGAGAAGAATTCCCGATAATTGCGGGTAACTAGCAGCTGAATTGAATAGCGTCGGGAGCTAATTCCCGGCGCTATTCATAAGTTGCTGAATTGAATTAACCCCATAGTATCATCGGTGAATGGCAGCACAACGGTTACATAACAGTCCCTCCGAACATTCTCACACATGCTCCGTCCAATCACAATAAGATCTCCTTTTTTTGTCTTCCTTTTACGCATGTGCAATGCGGCCGCAAAGTAGCCATTCTATACTGCTTTAGCACTAGGGGGTAAATGTATGAACCAGTGATAACAGTGGAGAATGTTACTTCAATGCTGATTTGTTGTGATGGGCAACTTCTCCACTCTTATCACTGCTTCATACATTTACCCCTAGGATAGAGATCAACAGAGAGGTGAGTTACCGCTACACCTCTCTACAGGGATGCTTTTAATAAATTTAAGTGCTTAGGCATCAATAAGCGGCAATACAATATGTCTCTTAGCTCAGTGATAATGGGCATGTTAGTACATTGCCCAATAGTCTTAAAGGCTTTGGTGGCAATATATCAGAAAAGCCCTCCGCCCTGTAAAAATTCGAACTGGGATTGTATGATTAATTGTGTTAACCCCTTTTTGCGACAGACTATTCATTACTATAAATGGTCTGTTACAGTTGGTGTTAAAAATCAAATTCTAACTAATAAACAAAATAAACCTAATGTAAACAATATCGCTCATTTTTACTCTCCTGAGCGATATTGTTTACAGCGATGCCCGATGTACGCTTCCGGCCTCCACTGTCGGCTGTATATGTAGCTCAATCTGACTATATCGTCAGATGCTGCATGTTCAGGCTGGCTGCGGCATGACATCACTGTGCAATATCGCATAGTGTATATGCACTGTGTCAGCGGCCCGGGAGGGGAGGGGAACACTATACGATATCGCTCATGGAGAGTATCACATAGTGTTCACCCCCCATAACTAATTAGTTACTTTGAAGTTGCTCTGTTTATAATCATACACACAAACAAGATCAGGGCCGCAGGGAGGAGTGCGCAAGTGGTGCCATC
Source organism: Pseudophryne corroboree (assembly GCF_028390025.1). Lineage (NCBI taxonomy): Eukaryota > Metazoa > Chordata > Amphibia > Anura > Myobatrachidae > Pseudophryne > Pseudophryne corroboree. Next base: position 792,383,347 of record NC_086444.1, on the reverse strand, counting down.
GCCCAGGACATAAAGTCTTGGGGATGGGGCAGTGATTGCCAATGCCCCATGGCTCCTACTGTACATGTGGTTTACAGAACGCCCAGTGCAGCACCCTATGCAAAGTAGTGCAGGCATCTCTGCACATTTCCTGCTGCCAGCCCTGCCACCTTCCTGTGACATCACTTGTTAGTAGCTGGGCCTGCACAGGGCAATAGTAATACCCGCTCCGGCACTGAAGACATTATCCTCATACTTAAACTACTGTAATGGTGGGTACAAACGGCAAAATGTGTCAAGACACATCTTGCTCGGCAAGGGAAGGGGGGGTCAGCATAGGTTAAGTGCATACACACTTGCTGATACCAACGGCGACAATCAGCGGCGGGGGTGGAGCGGGGGCCAGCATCGCTAGCGACAGCCTCAGATCTTTTTGCATGTATAAAAGATCTGAGACTGTCGCTAGCGTACTGCAGGTGCGCGCATCAGCATTGTCAAACGATTTGAACGATTGGTCGTTCCCAACGACCGGGAACGCCCACATTGTTTGTCAAATCTATCCGTGTGTATGCACCTTTACTTTACAAAGGACACTGTTCCTGGTTTATAAACACTGGAGGCCATGTACAAAGCTCACCACAAAATGTCTTCGGTTGTTAGTGTGGAGCCTGGAGAGTATGTGCAGTGCACTCACTCTGAAGTTCTCTTTTCTCATGGGAGAACATGCCAGAATTGTGCAGAGAGGGAAAAAGCTCCCAACATGAACTGTGCAGAAGTGTTAACATCCTATCACTTAGGTATCACTCTTTTTCTAAGGTATTCAATAAAAACATTGCTCAATTTACACACACATTATGGTTTACATTAATATGAGTGAATATGATATGGGGACTGATATTACATATGTACTGAAACACTGCACACCTCAGTGGAATCTTAATATGCTCAGGGGAACACAGATCTAAAGAGAGTTTTTCATTACACAGCAGACAAATGACACCCAATGTGTGCGCTATTATCTCTGATCTTTGGGCCTAATGCAGACCTGATCGTAGCAGCAAATTTGTTAGCAGATGGGCAAAACCATGCGCACTGCAGGGGGGGGGCAGATATAACATTTTGCAGAGACAGTTAGATTTGGGTGTGTTATTGTGTTTCTGTGCAGGGTAAATACTGGCTGCTTTATTTTTACACTGCAATTTAGATTTCAGTTTGAATACACCACACCCAAATCTAACTCTCTCTGCACGTTATATTTGCCCCCCCCCCCCCCCCCACACACAGTGCACATGGGCCCTCATTCCGAGTTGATCGCTCGCAAGCTGCTTTTAGCAGCAGTGCAAACGCTAAGCCGCCGCCCTCTGGGAGTGTATCTTAGCTTAGCAGAAGTGCGAACAAAAGGTTAGCAGTTCTGCTACTAAAAAATTTCATGCAGTTTCAGAGTGGCTCGATACTTACTCCTACCTTGCGATGACTGCAGAATGTTTAGTTCCTGGTTTGATGTCACAAACACGACCTGCGTTCGGCCAGCCACTCCCCCGTTTCCCCAGCCACTCCTGCATTTTTATCAGGCACGCCTGCGTTTTTCAGCACACTCCCTGAAAACGCTGAGTTGCCTCCCAGAAACACCCACTTCCTGTCAATCACACTACGAACACTCGAGTGACTGAAAAGCATCGCTCGAGCTTGTGTATAAATGCATAGTTTTGTGTGAAAGTACTTCACATGTGCGCGCTGCGTACTATACGCAGAACAGCCGATTTTTAGCGATCAAACGGCAGCGAGCGATCAACTCGGAATGAGGGCCATGGTTCTGCCCATCTGCTAACACATTTGCTGCTACGATCAAGTCTGAGCATAACATTTTCCTCAATCTAAGCAGTTCTAGGAACTTCCTTTGCGTGGTAAGCAATTATAAACTTTGCTGTATGACTTTTGTGTTTGTACACACTCCTAAGTCAATCTGTAAACAGATAGTCAGCCAATGCATGACATACTGTATGCTACTTTTTCGCAACATTGTGCCATGTGCAAGATCAATCTGAAGAATAAAAACTTGCAACAGATTTTTATTTAGATTCCTTTACTCAAGTAAAAATATGGCAGTCCATATAAAAGCTAGATTATTCCTATTTATGATCGTATGATACTCGCATTTAGCCAAATGCAATTACTTTCCAATGGAGAAGTTTATGTTACAGATGTTGCATAACATAGCATGCCAGGCTGCAACTATCTGCAGCTGGCGATCGCTCCATTAATTCCTAATTGCGAATTGTCACAGCCTGGCACGCCATGCAGCATTGCGGTAAGATGAGCATGGCTACATCTGTATTTTACTGTCTATTGAATTACCTGTGGGTAAAAGGACTATTAGGGTTTTTACTCTAACCCTGAAGTTATCAAGACTTGCCTCTCATGACACATTTTTACCGGCATTGTAATGAGGAGCATTTGCCTGACAGAGTCAATAACACAATTAACATAAGTCATTTCACACGTATAAAAACAAACATGTCCCTACTGCAGCATTTGGAATGCCTACAACTGGTGGCTTCCATGTGCGGCTGCTTGGGAGGAAATGTTACCACACTGCTCAGTTTTGTGATGCTGGCCTCTATTGTTGCAGTTTCAAAAACTAGAAAATGCTCGAAGAATCTTTAAAAATGATTTATTCACTAGCAATATATTGTAATAGAAGAGCAAATCATTGTTTTTGAAAGATCAGTAAATAACACTTGACTTCTTTAAAACTAGTGATGCAATCAATAAATCTAGAAACAGGAATGCATTCTGCTTGCAAACCACGATGTGAGCATAACTTTTAATAGAAAAGTAACTAGACTCCTTGTGGACAGCAGGACAAGCAGCGACAGACTGGTGAGCACTTGGTGCCCTTTTCCCAAGCTGACGGACAACAGGTGTCAAAATCACAAGATCATCTACCAGCAGAATACACTCCTACAAGTTGTAAAACAATGCCATGCACAAGATAAAGGAACAGCAGCAGAACAGAAAATGCTGACCAATAATAGGCAGACTTCAAAAGACAAATTAACTTACACAAGGTAAAAAGAAAAATCTGTATGTCTGTGCTGCATCCAATTTACTGTAATTAGAACAGTGTACATACAGATTGTAATGCAAATCTCATTTACATATGCGCCCTCGTACATCTAGCCTCAACACCCCCATGCAGCGTGAGATGCCTGGCGTGTGTGAGCCGAAAGGTCTCATATAACTCTGCCAGAGTTGGGTGCCTTTCTTGGCTGAAACTGTGTCTTAGTCACAACGCAATGTGACCGGGAGACTGTGCTGATTCATTTGATATGCCACAATCCTGGTGCATCCTAGCCGCATCGCATTCCGACTAAGACGTATTTTTGGCAAAAAATCTCCCGATACTACAAGAGTCTCACGGGACCTGGCACACCAAAAGGGGCAGTTTGGAGCGACTGCAGCATTGATGTATGAGGACACATCTACATACAGTTGCAAGGTATAGATAGTTTTAGAGAATACAATATCTTACTTAATATACATGGTATTTGGATACCTAAATGAAAAGGACAAAGTCCATTTTGCAAAAAATGTGCAATGACAGTCTTCCCCCATAGTGACAGTATATATTGAATATGGGCATTTCTATATTCCTCATTTGCATTTTTATCGTAGGAGAATAGTGGAGAGACCCTAAGGCGTAGAAAGAAATCACTGTTCCTTATACAAGACTAGGATGACAGAAATGGGGGAAATAGAACATGCTCTACAATTCCCTGTTCCTATAACCCTTGTGTAAAGTGATTTTCTGCTTTGCACCAGTGTACCTCCATAGACATTAATGAAGATTTCCACTACTCCTAATCTGTCCTATTTAAAAGCAAAACAAAACAGATTATTGGAATATTATGTGTTAATATGCAATCATTTGTTAATGGATAATATACAACATTTTACACATCCTACCCAGCTATCACATGGCAAATGTGGAAAATCTGGAAACGCTCTGTAAGGTAGGCAGCTGGCTCAGTCACTTGCATTTCACTTTGCTCAAAAATTAAATATTGCTTATATATTGTGGCCATGTAATAAATCAAAACATTTCTCAAGAAATACCTTCTGAGAATATCTAATATTTATCCAACACAATCAGAAGGCAATGACAGAAGCATCTTATTGCAACCCTCTGCCTCATCTAAATGATAATGACTCTACAACTGAACTGTGACTGATTTGAAGCTTCAAACACGATAACATTAATATTCCAAAAGCCAGCATATTCTTCATTTCCCATTGTTTTTGCCCTCTTCTGTAACATGTTGCTAGGCAACCTTCCAGGAACACAGTTTAACTGCTGAGCATTACAAGGAATGGAAGATTGTATAAAGACCTGAGCAGGGGAACCTGCAACGTCATCTTCAGCAGTTTAAACCTTCAACAAAAGAATAGAACACATGAACTGTCATTGTGCAATACCACTGGGAAACAGACACACACAAAAAAAGATGACTTGAACAGTGAACCTGTCAAAACTTCCAATTGCAAATTAAATGTATATATTTGTTTCTCTCAGTGATAGTTTTTCTAATATGTACAAAGCTGCAGAATGCAATACAATCTAGAGCTTGGATGCTATGGGCAACACCATCTTTAAAAGAACTCCCGGGTCCTAAACACGGAGATCCTTCTATCACAAAAGGACAGCTCTTACTGGGAGAGCTGTCCTTTACCATTTTTATCACGCATACGCAGTTAATAAACGCTGTTATTTTAGCGATGACGCCAAAATGTGATGCATCATGCATTCCGGCCAAACTTTCATAATACATTACTATAACAATGTCACAACTGAGGGCTGAGGCTGACCTAGGGAAGCCTCAGGTGTAGGGGCTGGCGTGTATGTGAACCGTGAAGGTAGAATAGGGTTCCTGGACATACAGAAGATCTAGCACAGTCGGCCCGAAGGCGTGACCACAACAACGGAGTATAAAAATAAAGTCAATTTATTGAACACACAGTATGAACACCTTGGTAATGCAATGACATCAACAGTAGATGTACAGAAGGATATAGTAGTACAGTTCCTAGAAGCGCAGAGGTAATAAGTGCGGTGGCTATGCAGAACAAGATGACAAAAGTCCTTGCAATACCCGGAGGTGGTAATCCGTAGGCCACAGCTAACCACTGGGATGAGGAACAAGCTGGTACTGCCCAGCAGGTGATGCACAGGAGGCTGGGATAAACACAGGTGCACAGGGGCTGAAGTGGTACTTGGAAGAACTGTCCGAGACTACCGGATGAAACCGGTGCAAATGAAAGGTGTGCTGAACTCAACGCTGAAGTTAGAGACCGATGGTGAGTATCGATGGAGACTGTGGTTCGATGTTGGGTGGTAGAAGATGCAGGACGATATTGGAATACCGCTGGTGACAGAGAGTAGTACTGGAGATGATGAGAACACCGCTTGTAGGCAGATAGTGACACAGGAGCACTGCTGGAAGCTGGAAGCGGTGTTGCAAACAATAGAGCTAGGTACAATATCAGGACACCGCTGGAGGCTGGAATCGGAGCAGGACCAACGCTGTAAGCCGGTGTCAGATCGCAGGAGATAACCAGGAGCAATGCTGGAACACTGCAGAAGTCAGGCTGCACTGCAGGATGGTAACTGGTGCGGGTCTCTTAGTGGAGCAAGATCACAAGAGCTGGAATACCTGGAAACACAAGCTGAAGAATCCACAAACAGGAGAGACATGTGTACAAGGTTAGACAACCAAAGCACTGACGATTAGCTAGCCCTGGAGCAGGATATTTATACCAGCTGGTAGGCAGGTATTGGCTGGGTAATTAGGCAGAGTCCAGAGTCCAGCGGATAGGCTGTAAAATAACATGTGATGGGAACAAACATGGCTGCACCCATGTTTGAATCTGGAGGGAAAGTTTATTTATACTTTACATGTGGTAATCCGTGGTAATGGCGGACGAGGCCGCGGAGGGCAGGAGACGCCATTCATTAAAACAAGTGGGATTAACTGTACAGCTGCCATGACAGCGCTGCTGGGATCACAAAGAAGAGACTTGAGGCAATGTTGTATAGCGCGCTGCACACAGACAGCGCAGGAGGAATCCTGGCTTGAAGCATTGGGCCAGCCTCAGGAGACACTTGGAAGGTAAGAAGTGGTGACTAATTACCCGGATCGTGACAAACACATTTATAAAGCTATGGGACTTATGCATCAACACTTGAAGGGAAGTGGTCACACGCATCCCTTATGCCTCCGCTCTGAGCACTCTGGGACCGTCTTTTGGTTCATGCATCCGTTTCCTGGTTACTGTTGCTACTTGTTGCCGAGTCGTGAGAGGGCAAGTAACCTGGGGTTGCAGCATAGTATATAGAGGAGGGGGTGCCATAAATATATAGGAGGCACTATATGGAGGGGTATAGGGGGTGCAGTGTTTATATACAGTAGGGGCAGTATATTGTAGGGGGTGCAGAATATAGAAGAGGATTGGAGTGCAGTGTATATAGGGGCAGTATATAGTGGGGGGTGCAGTGTACATAGTGAGAGAGAGTGTGTGAGTGTGAGAGTGTGTGTGTGCGAGTGTGTGTGTTTGTGTCACACAAAGGTGACTATATTGAAAAAATCTGCATCTCTTTCCACTGTCCCTATCTGCCCCTACCACTCCATTTTCTCCCCATTGCCCATTTATCAAAACCCTACCCCCTAGAACTACCCCCCATGTCCTATCTACCCTACCCCCCTCTCCTCAGTCCCTACCTGCTCCAAGACTCCTGCCCTCTTTCTTTCTTCCCCAGTCCTTATCTGCCCCTACCCTACTCTCCACGCCCCAGACCCTATCTGCCTCTACCCCCAGCTTCTTTTCTCTGTAAACAGAAAGTGTGAAACAGTCACATCAGTATTATTAATATTACCAGCAACAGGTTAGAAGGCTGTAACATCTCACTGCAGTTTCACTTTCAGTTTGAGCTGTTTCAGCTAACAGAGGTGAGGAGCAGAGTTGGCTTTTATTATATAGGATTCTTTTTTTCTGAATGAGAAAGGAAACATATGTGATACTGCACTCCCTACTGTAGAATACATGGATATTAGTTAAAGAGGTGTGCATATTCATATACAATCACAAGGGGGTTTTAACACAGATCATGGAAATTCAAGGATTTCCGAAGGAACAGGGAAGTGTGCCAACATCAGAATAACCAAATTTAAGTGACAATATCAGAACTTGCTGCTTACACATATATTATTTACTGGAGTAGAATATAAAACAACTCTGGTGCACAATATGGCTTTAATCTCATATGCACGAGTTATTGACAAGGTATAGAGTAAGTATATAAAAGTTATGTCAGGCTCTCCATTATGAAGAAGTGTTGGTGTTATAATGAAGTATCCGCTCACTATCTTCAGTAAAAAGAGCAATGTGTTGAAACAAATATTCCATAGCTCCATTATGCAAATGCAAGGAGTTAATCTGTATGCAATTCATCTACTAATGCCACATATACATGGAATGTTATGTGATAATGAGAGATCCGAGGAAACATCTGTGTCACTTAGAAGTACAGTGTTTCCTTATGATAACCTGTCATCTAGCCACAGGGATAATCACCATCCGTTCCATTAGCAGGGGACTGTGTAGACTACTCTGAAGAAAACCTAAAAGAGCTTGAAAATAATAAAAATGTTTTTCTATTTGTAAGTATTATCCACATAAGAGATGTCATTGACATGTGAGATGAACCAGATAGTACACCGATCTAGCAAGGATTGACTTGCCTGCACAGTCTATCTTTTCTTGCGATGCCGACCTGGCGGGACCGCGCATCGGGATCGCAAGGTGACTTTTACCTTGCGATCTGCACTTACTTTTCTTACGATTTTGACTATATAGTCAAAATCTTAAGAAAAAATCTCACCGTGTGTACACACCCTAAGGTGTGAATTGCAGCATTATAAACTTTTTTTTTTAAATGTGTGAAAAAACTAAGACAATAAACAAAAAGTGGCTCTAACAGGGATAACAATTCAAAAAGTACCAGCAGTCATTCTATGGGACATACTTATACTTATTAAAGTATATTTGCAGAATATCCCCAATTTTCAGGTGCCATTCTAAAATAGTATGGTTCTCCTGGCTGTAACAAGGAGGAACCTCCATTTCTGACAGCCACAGAAGCCCCATTGGTTTACATGGCAGGCTGCTGTACTGCCAGATTTACCAAGCTCCGGAATGCAAAGCTGGAGTATGCCTATAGTATTGGATAACTATTGGATATAGTGTTCACTCTAGGAGTGAAAAGGGGCATGGCGCCGGACTCCGGGGGCATATGTGCGCGCGCGGCTTCCGAAACGGGGGCGCGACCACGCAAATTAGGGGGCGTGGCCACGCCTACGTCATTTTAGGGGGCGGTGCAGCCCACAGACGCTACTATAGAGAGCGTCTGTGGAAGGCGACGTCATTGTTGGGGGCGTGCCCAGCACCTCCGTCGGTGCTGGGCTTCCCCCAGCTCTCTCCCAATGCGTGAATGGATGCCGAGCGCATGCGCACGATATCTATACACGCCGGGAGGGCAGGAAGCGGGCGGCTGTTCTAGCAGGGCGCCGCAAAAGGGGCAGGGCAGGTTTTGCCTGCTAAAAAACGGGCAGGGCGCGGTGCCCTGCTAAAACAGCCTAGAGTGAACACTAGGATAAATATTGGATAACTTTTGCAGATTTTCTCAGGAGAGGGATCTGAATGATCTCTGCCTGGAGGTATCTTTTAGTATATGCACCAACGGACGTCTGCGCATTTGCAGTAGTGCAGCTGTGGCGCTAATTAGGAAGAAAAGTGATTGCCCAGCGTCTCAGTAATGGTATATCTAGGTGAATAAAGGTTCTTTGTTGCTGCAAATTGTGGCGATAAGGAATCATTATGTTTCAAAGCTGGCTGCAAAAACAGAAATTTGCCCTTAAACTCTAGCAGACCATGCCAAACTGCCACCCCAGTATAGCAAAAAGCCAGTGAATGGAAATGCTGTCTTACACTTAGTCCCTCACCTTTAAGATTGTAAGGTCGCAAGAGCATGGACTGCTTTCCTCATGTGCCTTTCCTTTTCTTATTTACACAATCTTATACTGCTTATTCCCTTTGAGGACACCTAACCCCGGGTTTTCTATACCTGTCCTATATTGTCTTGTACTGTAAGTGCTGTTTTCTTGTTTGCTCATTTGTGTACTGTGTAATGGACGCTGCGGATCCCTTGTGGCGCCATATAAATAAAAGGATAATAATAATAATAATAAAAATAATAATACTACACCTTCAGCAGGTTGGGACCTTTATAACAGTAAAGGAGGGGGAAGGTCCAAACTTGGGAACCGTCAGTCTGTGTGAAGCCTCAGAATTTAGCTGATTTGTTAAATACTTTAGGGTTAGGTTTAGGCATAATCACAATGACAACATTTTGCAATGCGACACAGCATACATGTCAACATTCTCATTGTCAGCAAATTCTACCAGACCATCATTTCCTCCTGGAAGAAGCTCTGCTAAACACTTTTATAAGCAAGGGAAGGTCAGAGCAGGGCCGTTTCTTGGGGCAGGCGAGCAGTGCAACCGCACTGGGCGCCTGCCGCGGCACTAACTGTGGCTCCCTGCTTCCCCCTCCTATTTCTCCCCAAGTAACCCGCTCGGGGGGTGTAGTTTCACGGAATGACACGGTTGCGCCGTTATGTCACGACGCAACCCCATCACTCCGCGAAACCCCCTCCCCGAGCGGAGTACAGAGGGGGATCCAAGTTAGGAAGAGGGAAAGGCCGGCGCGAGGAGCGACTGGTGAGGCGGGCCGAAGAGCGTTAATCGCCTCTGTAAGTATTCTCTCTCTCTCTCAATGTGTAAAATGGGGACACCTGCCGTAATGTGTGAAATGGGGACTCTTGCCTGCCGTAGTGTGGGGATTTAATGTATCAAGGGCATTGCGGTGTGTGGCATAATATGGTGCAGGGGGCATTACTGTGTGGGGCTTAATATGGTAGAATTTTTTTTTCCTGTGGTGGTCGTGATCTGTTGGAGCAGGGTCAAAAACTGGATTGTGAGGTAGTCTTTTCAGATGAGGCCATGCCCATTTAAATTAGGCCACACCCATTTAGATAAGGCCCCGCCCCCTTGCCGGGAGCACGCGCACATTTTGTTTTTTTATCTAGGTGTGTGTGTGTGGGGGGGGGGGGGGGCACTTTTTTATGTCATGGGGGGGCGCATTTTTAAATCTCGCACTGGGAGCCAAATTGGCTAGAAACAGCCCTGGGTCAGAGACCTTGTGCTGAAATACAGTATTCCCAATTATGGAAAAACTCCCCAAGGTCTAAACATTCCCAAAATTGCTATACCTATAAACTGTGGAGCTGATTAGCTACATTTGACTAATAATCATCAGACTGCTGTGCAACAGGCAGACAAACTGCTATATTGTAAGGAAGATACTTAAGGAATCACTGTGGTAATATTACAGACAATACGTATACGTACACCTGGCTTCTAACAAGGAGCAGTGACTGATTTAAAAGGCATCAGAATTTGAACAATAGATTTGTTATGCTATTTTTCGGTGGATGCTGATATTTTAACACCTATCATGCCGAGAGAGAGAGAGAGAGAGAGTGAGAGAGAGAAGATATAAACTGGGCAGCTTTAAGCTAAGCACTAACAGAAAATATTCAATAAGACATAAGCAGAACAAAAGACTAAAGGACCAGATGGAAGTCAAAACCATGCCTTGTAAATAATTGCCGCTTTAAAAAAATGTCTGAGTTTGTCTGGCAACCCACACCTGCGTCCAACTCAGATGACATTACATCCGCCCTTAATGTTGATTTTAAGTATATTCTGAATGACCAATTGAAACTAGATTACTTCAGTCAACACTTGGATCTGAGGTTTAACTTGTACACACCTTTTCTATAAATAAAATTATCCATATCCGAAATCAAAAGATCCTAAAACAATTATCTTTTTTTCTCCAAAAGGACGAGGCACTTAACAGGGTATCCGGTTGATAAATAGACAGTGTCTAGTTAGACAGTCAATAGATAGACACCATATGTTAGACAGACATTAGGTGGACAGGATCAAAAGGTCGACAGGATCAAAAGGTCGACAATTTTTTTTTCAATTTAACATGTTTTTGGACTATTTCATACCTTATCTATCCATGTCGGCATAGAGTTGGTTATAAGCCTTGTGGCGAGCGCAGCGAGACACCGAGCCCAAAGCGTGGCGAGCGAAGCGTGGCGAGCGAAGCGAGCCCCGCAAGGGTTTGCCTTTTTACAATTGGGGGTCCCAGATGACAAAACTATCCACACAAACCACAAAAATGCAAAAAACATGGTGTCTACCTTTTTCATGTCGACCATTTTCATGCCGACCTTTTGACCCTGTCGACCTTTTGACCCTTTCGACCTAATGTCTGTCTAACATATGGTGTCTATCTAGACACTGTCTATCTTTTATACCACACCCACTTAACAGATAGTATTAACGTAATACAGCAAAGAAACTATGAACACAGTAAACATATAGCTTTGCGTGAAATACAAAGATCATGGCGATAATACAGAGGGTGAGGCTGCCATTTTGGGTCATCAGTTGCATGAAGGATCCAGGTGAGGCAACCATTTTAGGTGCACTACTGGGGATTACACCGGGCAGGATAGCAATGCTTGGAACTGATGACACATAATGGGAGAGACAGAAATACTAGGCAAAGTCCTTGCAAATTCCTCAGAACCATGTAATTTTCATTCTACAGAGAGCACCAGGCAAGGCAGCCATGTTGGGCTCAATACTTTGGCTACAATGTGTATGTAAGCACAACATGGAGTTAAGACAAACAAGGATAAAATGAACAGTGAACTAACAGGATACCCACTGCATAAATATTCAGCATGTTGCTTAGCTTGTCCTTAACCGTATCAGGCAAGGGAGCAATCTAAGACCACTGCATAGGCTACAGAGGGCGGAATAAGCAATTCCCAGGAGTGTAACAAGCAGTAGAGAACAGATTGAACATTTTTACAAAACTATAAAAGGTATCACAAACTTCATGTAAATTCACATTTTATGTAACACCAATTGCTAAGTCAGAGCAAAAATACGTAAAAAAAAAATAGCCAAAACAAATTTTAGGTTTTTTTTAAATGACCAGAGCCATATCAAGTGGCTTTGAAATTCTTAATGAGGGCAGTATATTGGTGGTTAAAGACCGAACTACACTTGGTACAGAAAATGCAGCCGTTTTGGGGCTTGGAGGCAAGGGGGTCTTGCAATGTCAGATGCTGGCCATCCCAAGGCTCTCCACTAGACCATACATGATCAGAAGAGGCCTCCGTTATAGTGTTTTCACAGTAAAACAAAAAATAGCTTGCCCCTACTCAAATTCTGCAACGAGGCCTAGTGATGCACTGCTATGCCTTTTTGTTTGTGACATACATAACACAGTGAGGGTATTTAACATCTTTAAACACAGAATAAAGACAATGGGGCATATGTAATAAGTATACCTCCCAACGTGACCCTCTCCAGCAGGGATAAAGTGTTCTTCTTCTGGACTTGCCTCTTAATTTGTGATTACCAGCCCCTGTTTTGAACAAGTTAGTGCATAGGTTCTCAAACTCGGTCCTCAGGACCCCACACAGTGCATGTTTTGCAGGTCTCTTCACAGAATTGCAAGTGAAATAATTAGCTCCACCTGTGGACCTTTTACAATGTGTCAGTGAGTAATTAATACACCTGTGCACCTGCTGGGTTACCTGCAAAACATGCACTGTGTGGGGTCCTGAGGACCGAGTTTGAGAACCTCTGAGTTAGTGGTTAAGAAAGGTGTTTCATTTCAACACAGGTGTCGGCAATCATAAATTAAGAGGGAAGTCCAGGAGCGGAGCATTCTATCCCTCCTGGAGTGGGTCATGTTGGGAGGTATGAATAAGGTGTGAGTTGGCCGGGGGTGTGGGATGCCGGCCGATCTCAGTGTTTTTTTTTTTTAAAGTGCCAATCATTTACAAAGCATGATTTTGCCGAGATCAGCCGGCATCCTGCACCTCAGGCAAACCCGGACCCCATTACATTTGCCCCAATATGTGTAGCAGACTTTTTATTTACACAGATACATGTTCAGGAGTTGCCTCACTGGTCCTCAGAAAATGCCATTGTTGAGCCACAATGCACATATTGGTTTACTATTTAAATCTTGCATTCTCAATGTTACTTACAAGCTTACAGGAAATGTCCAGCTGCTCCTCGCTTGTACTTTGCAAATAGCAGGCACATAAATATCTGTGATAAAACAAATGTAAAACAATACCCAATATTTACCCTGAAGCACAAAGCATTGTTCTTTTGTAGCATGTTCAACCAAAGTGCTGTTAAAAATAAAGCATGAAGAAAAGGCGGTAAGAAGTCACTTAACCAGTGGTTACCCAGTATGACTGATTCATTTTAATTATTTTATCACTCTCCAAGGCTTGATAAATCTGGGCCATACCCTGTCAGTATAGTCACACTAAGGAAGTTACCATCAAAGCACCAGTTACAATTTGTATTGATAGTTATAAGTGATGTTAAATTGAGTTTTGCAGAGGATCAGTACACCTTGCAGGTGTCAAGTTATGACACTTGGCCTTATGTAAGCAAAAAAAAAAAAAAAAAATGAACACATTTGCTCAAACACAAACCATGTTGCAAATGCATTTTTTTAGATTTTTATAAGCAGGGAAAATACTGCCTGCTTTTGCATGAAGCACAAAAACACTGGATAGCTTCATTTATTAAACCGAAATTTACAATTGCACAAACACATAACCCCTTCCCAACGGAATTGTATAGTTTTGATAATGTTGTTCTACTTTACTGTACTGGCAACCACCACACCTAATAGGCGATTCATCAGGCCCTGCGTGCGCTGTTCACGCCGTTGCAAGGGGCTTCGACCCCTTAACCATCACACGCCCTTTGTCCGTGCAATATTTAACCACTCACAATTATGATTGGAGGTAATACTCCAAATAAAAATATTGCACGCCACAAGGGTGTGCAAGGGTTAAGGAGGCGTAGCCCCTTATGACGGTGTGAAGAGCGCCCGTAGGGCGCGATGAATCACCTAATTATATATATATATATATATATATATATATATATATATATATATATATATATATATATATATATATATATATATATATATATATATAGTATTTGTATTCGGCACTCATGAAATAAACATCACAGTGAGCTTGCCCGGTGCCCTCTAAATCAACTTTGCAGGTTGAGGATATAAGCACAATGAAGCGGCACTCCAGGACTTAATTCAAATAAACGGGTCCAGTCTCCCGATTTTGATGTGCAACGTTTCGGTTTTAATCACAAACCTTCGTCAGGCATATGCCAATCTGATTGGTTGCTACAGGCAACATCTCCACTTCTGAAATCCGGCACTTTAAGAAATATACCCCTTACTGAAATTTCTGTATTACTGATGCGTACCACAAAACTTAACTCAAAAATATTCATTTTGCTTTTCTATTAAACGTTATTTCTGCAATAGCTCAGATGTATTCCAAGCAAAGGGCTCTGTGATTACCAAAGAAATGTTGTAAGTAAAACTATCCACTAATTGATTCACAAAGACAGGAGGGTGTTCTTATTGTGGGTGGTCACTACTTGCACACAGATATAGATAGACAACAAGAAACAACAGCTTTTATGGTTGTGTGCATTGTTTATTTCTGCATTATTAGGAGTCATCTGAGGCTACAGTGCTTTTATTAGTTAGGTTTTAAAGTATCACTTTATATTTCCTGTGAGTACTAGCTAATGAACCTGCACCAATCACAAAGCAATGTTATGAATGAAATCTTATTAGGTCGGAAAAAACTTTTTTTAGTGCACAAATTATTTTCTTAAGAGCATACACATTTTGTAAAATGTCATGCTGCCTTATATTTTCCATCTGTATTACGACTGCAGTAAATGCATTAATATGAGAGGCATTGTTTCACTCCATAAGTTTGTACACCTGTGTTTTTTAGGCCAGGACATTCCTTGCTTCTTCACCCTGTGCTCCTCATAACATAGGCAAAATAAGAGCCAAGTTCCTGTCACATCAGCATGGACACGCTCTGAATGCTGCTTGCAATGTACACTGCTGCTATGTGCAGGAAAACTGGAAGGCTTAAAACCATGAGTACACAAGATATTCTTTACTACTACAGGTTGAGTATCCCATATCCAAATATTCCGAAATACGGAATATTCCGAAATACGGACTTTTTTGAGTGAGAGTGAAATACTGAAATCTTTGTTTTTTGATGGCTAAATGTACACAAACTTTGTTTAATACACAAGTTATTAAAAATATTCTATTAAATGACCTTCAGGCTGTGTGTATAAGGTGTATATGAAACATAAATGAATTGTGTGACTGTACACACACTTTGTTTAATGCACAAAGTTATAAAAAAATATTGGCTAAAATTGACTTCAGGCTGTGTGTATAAGGTGTATATGAAACATAAATGCATTCTGTGCTTAGATTTAGGTCCCATCACATGATATCTCATTATGGTATGCAATTATTCCAAAATACGGAAAAATCCGATATCCAAAATAGCTCTGGTCCCAAGCATTTTGGATAAGGGATACTCAACCTGTACCACAAACCTGTAAAATGTACCAAACCATACAAAACCTATAAGATTGCAGCCAATAAATTCAGATTATTGTCCAAACTGATTATATTTGAGGCAAAGTTATAATTAGGAGATTTGTATTTTTGTCCCGAATACTGAAGGACACTGCTGTCAGAATAATAGCTACAGAATAGCAATTTTATTGTTGACTTCACTGTACATGGAACAAATGCAACAGGAATGCAGGATTCACACATGAATGTCATCTGCATGAAAAATAGCTTTCTATAACTATCACGTGACAATCAAATGCATTCTGAACTTGGTAACCTCAGTTATATGTACGTAAACACAAATAAATATTAATTATTTTCACAATTTTCACAATTTCCCTTCCATTGATATACACACAAAGGGAGGAATTCAATTGTTTATTCGTGCCCGACCTCCAGTTTATGTTCCCCCATTTCATGCTGATCGCGTCCATTAGAGTCAGGTTTAGGAGCGCAAAGCACTTAAGCTTGACTAAACTAATGGGCGCGAGTGTGAAAAGGTCTGTTTAACCACCCAAACGGGTCTCTTTATGAGCATTTCAGCTCACCACCACTGAGGGTAGCGAGCTGAAATTAAATCATAGCGCCTGTCGGCAGCAACGTTTCAATAGCTGCCGGCGGGTGCTCGTGGGTGCGGGGGCCTGCGATAAGATTTTAATTCCCTCCTAAGAATCTTTCAATTAAGTCTCGTAAAGGACATTTGAGGTAGACTTTTGCCATCTGAATAACAGTCTTTTGTATATATTTGATAATTGTTGCAAGAAATTTATACTAATAAATCAACTTTTTTGTAGATTTAGTGGTTTTTTAAGACTATCCGGTCTACACGAAATTCTCAGTAACCACTGTTCATAATTTACTAGGACTTCAACAGTCACCCTTACCGTGAAAATAGTCATCCACAGATACTGTAATAAAACGGGATAAGTACGAGTTGCAGGCGGACGGGATGCCAGCGGTCATGATCCCGACAGCGGGAACCTGTCCAGGTACTAGTCAGTAAATGTATGTAGTGTTGCCAGCCAGGATGAACAGTGATCAACATTGTTAAGATGGGAAATAGTTGTAGCACTAGAAATTTTTCTCTCCCAGGCCAGAAAAATGTTCTGCCTCCCCCAAATTGCCATTAGTAAAGTGAATCATTTGCAGCACGCCCCCCCACCCAAAAAAAGTGGGCATGGCCTCACTAAAATGGGTGAGGCTTCACTGCAAGGGGAGTGGCATTGCAGGAAAAATAAGAATTTACTTACCGATAATTCTATTTCTCGTAGTCCGTAGTGGATGCTGGGGACTCCGTCAGGACCATGGGGAATAGCGGGCTCCGCAGGAGACAGGGCACATCTAAAAAGCTTTTTAGGTCACATGGTGTGTACTGGCTCCTCCCCCCATGACCCTCCTCCAAGCCTCAGTTAGGTACTGTGCCCGGACGAGCGTACACAATAAGGAAGGATCTTGAATCCCGGGTAAGACTCATACCAGCCACACCAATCACACCGTACAACTTGTGATCTGAACCCAGTTAACAGTATGATAACAAAACGAAGTAGCCTCCGAAAAGATGGCTCACAACAATAGTAATAACCCGATTTTTGTAACAATAACTATGTACAAGCATTGCAGACAATCCGCACTTGGGATGGGCGCCCAGCATCCACTACGGACTACGAGAAATAGAATTATCGGTAAGTAAATTCTTATTTTCTCTAACGTCCTAGTGGATGCTGGGGACTCCGTCAGGACCATGGGGATTATACCAAAGCTCCCAAACGGGCGGGAGAGTGCGGATGACTCTGCAGCACCGAATGAGAGAACTCCAGGTCCTCCTTAGCCAGAGTATCAAAATTTGTAAAATTTTACAAACGTGTTCTCCCCTGACCACGTAACTGCTCGGCAAATTTGTAATGCCGAGACTCCTCGGGCAGCCGCCCAGGATGAGCCCACCTTCCTTGTGGAATGGGCATCTACATATTTCGTCTGTGGCAGGCCTGCCACAGAATGTGCAAGCTGAATTGTACTACAAATCCAGCGTGCAATAGACTGCTTAGAAGCATGAGCACCCAGCTTGTTGGGTGTATACAGTATAAACAGCAAGTCAGACTTTCTGACTCCAGCCGTCCTAACTATATATATATATATATATATTTTTAGGGCCCTGACCACGTCTAGTAACTTGGAGTCCTCCAAGTCCCTAGTAGCCGCAGGCACCACAAGAGGTTGTTTCAGGTGAAAACGCTGACACCCCTTTATGAAGAAACTGGAGACGAGTCCCAGTTCTGTCCTGTTCAAATGGAAAATTTTAATATGGGCTTTTGTAAGACAAAGCCGCCCATTCTGACAATCGCCTGGCCGAGGCCAGGGCTAACAACATGGTCACTTCCCATGTGAGATATTTGTCAATAGCATGGTCACTTTCCATGTGAGATATTTCAAATCCACAGATTTGAGCGGTTCAAACCAATATGATTTTAAGAAATCCCAACACTATGTTGAGATCTCACGGTGCCCCTAGGGGCACAAAAAAGCTGTATATGCAATACATCCTTTACAATCTGGACTTCAGGAACTGAAGTCAATTCTTTCTGGAAGAAAATCTACAGGGCCGAAATTTAAATGTTAATGAACCCCAATTTGAGGTCCAAAACACTCCTGTTTTCAGGAAGTGTAGAAATCGACCTAGTTGAATTTTCGTCGTGGAGCCTTCCTGGCCTCACCCACGCAACATATTTTCACCACATGTGGTGATGACGTTGTGCGGTCACCTCCTTCCTGGCTTTGACCAAGGTAGGTATGACCTCTTATGGAATGCCTTTTCCCCTCAGGATCCGGCATTCAACCGCCATGCCGTCAAACGCAGCCGCGGTAAGTCTTGGAATAGACATGGTACTTGCTGAATCAAGTCCCTTCTTAGCTCCCCAGGCCCTTAGTCCTCTGTGAGCATTTCTTGAAGTTCCGGGTACCAAGTCCCTCTTGGCCCATCCGGAGCCACTAGTATAGTTCATACTCCTCTATGTCTTATAATTCTCAATACCCTGGTTATGAGAAACAGAGGAGGGAACACATACACAGACTGGTACACCCACGGTGTTACCAGAACATCCACAGCTATCGCCTGAAGGTCTCATGACCTGGCGGAATACCTGTCCCGTTTTTTGTTCGGGCGGGACGCCATCATGTCCACCTTTGGTCTTTGCCAACGGTCCACAATCATGTTGAAAAACTTCCCTATGAAGTTTCCACTCTCCCGGGTGGAGGTCATGCCTGCTAAGGAAGTCTGCTTCCCAGTCGTCCACTCCCGGAAAGAACACTGCTGACAGTGCTATCACATGATTTTCCGCCTAGCGAAAAATCCTTGCAGTTTTCACTGCCCTCCTGCTTCTTGTGCCGCCCTTTCTGTTTACGTGGGCGACTGCCGTGATGTTATCCCACTGGATCAATACCGGCTGACCTTGAAGCAGAGGTCTAGCTAAGTTTAGAGCATTATAAATTTGCTCTAAGCTTATTTATGCGGAGAGAATTCTCCAGACTTAATCACACTTCCCTGGAAATTTTTTCCCTGTGTGACTGTTCCCCAGCCTCTCAGGCTGGCCTCCGTGGTCACCGGCATCCAATCCTGAATGCCGAATCTGCGGCCCTCTAGAAGATGAGCACTCTGTAATCACCACAGGAGAGACACCCTTTTCCTTGGATATAGGGTTATCCGCTGATGCATCTGAGGATGCGATCCGGACCATTTGTCCAGCAGATCCCACTGAAGAGTTCTTGCGGGAAATCTGCCGAATGGAATTGCTTCGTAATAAGCCACCATTTTTACCAGGACTCTTGTGCAATGATGCACTGACACTTTTCCTGGTTTTAGGAGGATCCCGATTAGCTCGGATAACTCCCTGGTTTTCTCCACTGGGAGAAACACGTTTTTCTGGACTGTGTCCAGAATCTTCCCTAGGAACAGTAGACGTGTCGTCGGAAAAAGCTGCGATTTTGGAATATTTAGAATCCACTCGTGCTGTCGTAGAACTACTTAAGATAGTGCTACTCCGACCTCCAACTGTTCTCTGGACCTTGCCCTTATCAGGAAAGCGTCCATGTTTCTTTTAAGAAAAATCCTCATTCCGGCCATTACCTTGGTAAAGACCCGGGGCGCCGTGGACAATCCAAACGGCAGCGTCTGAACTGATAGTGACAGTTCTGTACCAGGAACCTGAAGTACCCTTGGTGAGAAGGGCAAATTTGGACCTGTAGGTAAACGTCCCTGATATCCAGTGACATCATATCGTCCCCTTCTTCCTGGTTCGCTATCACTGCTTCGAGTGACTCCATCTTGATTTGAACGCTTGTATGTAAGTGTTCAAATATTTCAGATCTCACCGAGCCGGTTGGCTTCAGTACCACAATATAGTGTGGAATACTACCCCCTTCCTTGTTGTAAGAAGGGTACTTTGATTATCACCTGCTGGGAATACAGCCTGTGAATTGTGTGAGGGGGAGACGTCTCGAATTTCCAATGTACACCTGGGATATTACATGTAGGATCCCGGAGTTCCCTTGCGAGTGTTGCTGAAACTCTTGAGATGACCCCCTACCGCACCTGAGTCCGCTTGTACGGCCCCAGCGTTATGCTGCGGACTTGGCAGAAGCCGTGAGGAGCTTCTGTTCCTGGGAATGAGCTGCTTGCTGCAGTCTTCTTCCCTTTCCTCTCCCCCTGGGCAGATATGACTGGCCTTCGCCCGCCTGCCCGTATGGGGACGAAAGGACTGAGACTGAAAAGACTGTGTCCTTTTCTGCCAATATGTGACTCGGGGTAACAAAAGGTGGATTTTTCAGCTGTTGCCATGGCCACCAGGTCCAATGGACCGCCCCTTTATACGGCAATACTTCCATATGCCGTCAGGAATCTGCCTCACCTGACCACTGTCGTGTCTTCGTCTGGCAGATATGTACATCACATTTACTCTTGATGCCAGAATGCAAATATGCCTCTGCGCATCACACATATATAGAAATGCATCCTTAAAATGCTCTATAGACAATAAAATCCTGTCCCTGTCAAGGGTATCAAAATTTTCAGTCAGGAAATCCGACCAAGCCCCCTCAGCGCTGCACATCCAGGCTGAGGCGATTGCTGGTCGTAGTATAACACCAGTATGTGTGTATATACTGTTATGATATTTTCCAGCTTCCTATCAGCTGGCTCCTTGAGGGCGGCCGTATCTGGAAACGGTAACGCCATGTTTTTTATAAGCGTGTGAGCGCCTTGTCCACCCTAAGGTGTGTTTTCCAACTCGCCCTTACTACTGGCGGGAAAAAGGGTATACCGCCCATAACTTTCTGTCGGAGGAACCCCACGTATCATCACACACTTCATTTAATTTATCTGATTTAGGCAAAACTACAAGTAGTTTATTCCCACCCTACAAAATACCCTTATTTGTGGTACTTGTGGTATCAGAAATACGTAACACCTCTTTCATTGCCCTTAACATGTAACTTGTGGCCCTAAAGGAAAAATACGTTTGTTTCTTCACCGTCGACACTGGGGTCAGTGTCCGTGTCAGTGTCTGTCGACCGACTGAGGTAAATGGGCGTTTTTACAAGCCCCTGACGGTGTCTGAGACGCCTGGACCGATACTAATTTGTCCGCCGGCTGTCTCATGTCGTCAACCGGCTTGCAGCGTGTTGACATTATCACGTAATTCCATAAGTAAGCCATCTTCTGGTGTCGACTCCCTAGAGAGTGACATCACCATTACAGGCAATTTTCTCCGTCTCCTCACCAACATTTTCCTCATACATGTCGACACACACGTACCGACCTACAGCACACACATACAGGGAATGCTCTGATAGAGGACAGGACCCACTAGCCCTTTGGGGAGACAGAGGGAGAGTTTGCCAGCACACACCAAAAGCGCCATAATGTATATAACAACCCTAGAAGGTGTTGTTTCTATATATGGGCTCTTAATATATAATTATATCGCCAATTTATGCCCCCCTTCTCTTTAACCCTGTTTCTGTAGTGCAGGGGAGAGTGGGAGCCTTCCTCACCAGCGGAGCTGGTCAGGAAAATGGCGCTGAGTGCTGAGGAGAATAAGCTCCGCCCCTTTCACGGCGGGCTTTTCTCCCGGTTATTAGGAAAACTGGCCTGGGTTAAATACATACATATAGCCTTAATGGCTATATGTGATGTATTTATTTGCCAAATAGGTATTTATATTGCTGCCCAGGGCGCCCCCAGCAGCGCCCTGCACCCTCCGTGACCGTGTCAGTGAGCCGTGTAGCAACAATGGCGCACAGCTGCAGTGCTGTGCGCTACCTCTCTGAAGACTGTGAAGTCTTCTGCCGCCTGTTTCCGGACCTCCGTTCCGCCGTCTTTCTTCAGCGTCTGTAAGGGGGATCGGCGGCGCGGCTCCGGGACGAACCCCAGGCTGACCTGTGTTCCGACTCCCTCTGGAGCTCAGTGTCCAGTAGCCTAAGATCCCAATCCATCCTGCACGCAGGTGAGTTGGAGATCTCTCCCCTAAGTCCCTCGTTGCAGTGATCCTGTCGCCAGCAGGAATCACTGATTAGAAACCTAAAAAAAAAAAAAAACTTTACTAAACAGCTCCTTAAGAGAGCCATCCAGTTTGCACCCTTCTCGGACGGGCACAAAAACCTAACTGAGGCTTGGAGGAGGGTCATGGGGGGAGGAGCCAGTACACACCATGTGACCTAAAAAGCTTTTTAGATGTGCCCTGTCTCCTGCGGAGCCCGCTATTCCCCATGGTCCTGACGGAGTCCCCAGCATCCACTAGGACGTTAGAGAAAGACTACGTTATACACAAGTTTTGCAACCTGCACGCCCAGACATTGGCCCCATACACATTATGCCACACAACACAATGCCCATTACACAATATGCCACACACCATGATATCTGTGGCATTATGCCACACCGCAATCTCTGTGATACATTATGCCACACACCACAATGTCCGTGATACAGTATATCACACGCCGTAATGCCTGTGATACGTTTCCAGGGGGTAATGCTTGTTGCCAGGTGTTTTATGCGCTTGGTGTCATGCTCGTTGCCAGGGGGTAATGCCTGTTACCAGGGGTTTCATGCTTGTTTCCAGGGGGTAATGCTTGTTGCCAGGAGTTGCATGCACTTGGTGTCATGCTCATTGTCAGGGGGTAATGCTCGTTGCCAGGGATTTCATGCACTGTGTGTCATGCTTTTTCCAGGGGGTAATGCTTGTTGCCAGGAGTTGCATGCACTTGGTGTCATGCTCATTGTCAGGGGGTAATGCTCGTTGCCAGGGATTTCATGCACTGGGTGTCATGCTTTTTCCAGGGGGTAATGCTTGTTGCCAAGGGGTTTTTATGCTCCTTGCCATGGTGTAAGGCAGCTGTTGCAACGGCTGCCAGTGCAATGCACTCACGGGTCCCGCAATCACTTCCCGGCAGTCAGACGCTAAAGGTCAAGTATGACTTCTAGCATGTCTCCTCCATGACAGCGGCCATTTTGGGAGGGACATTTAGCAGACTGACATGCGGACGGCTTGTTCGCATGTCAATCTGCAATGAATCAGCCGCGGACCCACCGCAGCCCTGCACCTCCAAGCCTCCGCAGTGGCTGCGGAGGCGGTAGTTACGCCACTGAGTTGTAGGTCTGTACAATATAAAAAAAATAATAATAATGTACAATTTCAGATCTTATGCAGAAAGAATTTTAAACCAGTACCATTAATTATCATGCCTTAAACTATGTATTCCAGACTTGAAATTCAGAGCAGCTACTGTACTTGATAGTTTCAATTATATGTGTATACTAGCTAATGGAATCAGTAGTAACTGGGACAAGACCTGGGGCTAAATGTAATAGCCTGTGAGTTGCCGTTGGTGCAAGACTTTGTGCGAGTCTGCCTGTTTTTTTTTTAAACAGCAATCATTTAAGGCAAAACAGGTTGGTTTTGCCTTGTAAATGAGTGCTGCTTTAAAAAATTGGGCAGACTCGCACAAAGTCCTGCACCAACGGCAACTCACAGGCTATTACATTTAGCCCCAGGTCTGTTAGTAGGGACCCACTTACTCGTAAATCAATCTGGAATTGAATGAATAATCTGAAACTTTTCATTAGTCAGGGCATGACTGGGAGGCAAGACCGAGGTGAGACGTAAAGGGGATTTTCTCTGTCTTTTGTAATATACTGTAGCAGGTTGCCAAGGTCACGGGAATAAAGCCAAGTAATACATTTCATATAAAACCCCAAAAGATAATTTTATAGACCTGTAAAAAATATGAAGCAGCTTCCTTAAGATTTTGAAATGATTTGGTTAGATTCATAAAAAAGAAAAATAACCATGCCACAACTGGAAGTAAAAATTATTTATCAATTAAGAAATACGACAGCCTCTGTGTCCTGATGAAGGCATCCGAAACAGGGTGTCCCAGTCCCCTCATCTTGCCCAGATTAGGTAGGATTTATCTCCAGCTATGTAATCTTACAATTACAGCTTTCTTATGTTTGATTAAGCCTATACACAGAAGCAGGGAACGTTACAATTACCAAGATTACTGTGCGAGCTATTACATACTACCAGTCTTGCTTTATTGTTTTACATGGCCACCTGCCCCCACCACAAGTGTTAAAAATCCATAAGTGACAGAAAAAATTATGAAAACTATAGTCCATTATGATCCCTCTGTCACCTCATTCCATCAATGTAACAAAGACAAGCATCACAAAGATTACTGGATGTGCATGATGAATGACATAACATGACAGCTTATACAGAAAGAAAAAGTCATTTCCACATGTAATTACCAAGTACTCTTATTATTGGCTCAGCAAAAGGAAAGCCATTTGTGTGGTTTGTGCCAGGCATGTCTGTGGGTGTTGTCGTGAGCAGATTCTCATTAAATACTAGTACCTAGGCTAGGCTATACTGTTTTACAGTTCGCCCACACATTTTATAGGGACGTTACCCAGCAGTGTTTTATGGGTTCACTACGGCTGGCCGGCGGTCGGGCTCCCGGCGACCAGCATCCCGGCGCCGGGAGCCCGACCGCCGGCTTACCGACAGCTTGGCGAGCGCAAATGAGCCCCTTGCGGGCTCGCTGCGCTCGCCACGCTACGGGCACGGTGGCGCGCTACACTATTTTATTCTCCCTCTATGGGGGTCGTGGACCCCCACGAGGGAAAATAATTGTCGGTATTCCGGCTGTCGGGCTCCCGGCGCCGGTATACTGAGCGCCGGGAGCCCGACCGCCGGCAAACAGAAGACCACCCGTGTTTTATGTATGCAGCGGCAATATACCTAACATTAGAGAAGCTAGAAAATTTGATCTCTTTTGAATTCAAACATTGCTTTTAATGTGACACTAAAAACAAAGTTCAGGAAAGAAAGGATGTACTTGCCCATTATAAAATGCATTTGAAAATAATATGTCACTTTCAGTAGATGAGCATCCATTTACATACACTGAAGCTGCATGAAGGCTAATGCTGCTCTGAAACACATCATCTTAAGAGAACACACTGCTGGCAGTTCCAATGCTTAGATAGACAGTGTCTAGATAAACAGTCAATAAGTCGACAAGGTCAACATGACAGTGATCGACACACATACTTTTTTTTTTGAGGGTTTTCACATATTTTTCTACTTTTGCTTCATTTACCATTCATGTGGACTACGATTGGAAATAGTAATCTGTGCAAAGGGCAGCGGAAGCGGAGCGAGGCACCCTGACCAAAGCATTGTGAGCGAAGTGAGCCCACGATGGTATACCTTTGCAATAGCTGTGGTCACATATGATGAAATATAGAAAATGATAGCCGAAAACCCTTAAAAACTTGGTCTCAACCTTTTGTGTGGCAACCATTTTTATGTTGACATTTTGACCCCGTCTACCTTTGTATTCATCCACCTTTGCAGGTGTCTACCTTTCCCATGTTAACCTTTTGACCCTGTCAACCTTGTGCATGTCGACCATATGGGGTTGACCTAGTGACTGTAGATCTTCTACACCACACTCGCCAGTTTCCAGGGACTGGCAAAGCAGACACAGGATACTGTATTGTAAGTTAAAACCAATTTCCTTAGTCACCTCAAACTGCAAGTTTGGGTTTAAATACCATCGCACAGAAAATATATCTATAAAACGGTTACTCTCATACTGCCATAACAATATCCCTTTTGGAAAAAAAAAAAAAGCATAAGGGTACAAAAAATAATTATCCTGCACTACATATAAACACACAGATATCATGACAGGTTGGGTATGTGTGACCAGCGGTCAGGGATCCCAGATGTGAGATGGCCGGCAGGGGGGGTGGGGGGTAGAGGGGGGGGCAAGCGCAATAAAGCCCCTTGCTGGATCGCTGCACTCAGTGGGCTCGGTAGCTCGCTGCGCTCGCCACAAGTTCTATTCCCATTCTATGGGTGTCATGGACACCCACAAGTGGGAATAGTTACTGTTGGTCAGCATGCCGACCGGAGGGATTTTGATCAGTGTTCTGTATTGTGACTGGCGGTCTCCTGACTTCATCCCATCATGACTCCCGTTTAGATTTGTCTTTTTAATAGTCAGCTCTCAGGAGAGCAGGATTTGCCTCTAATATCTATATTTGCTTTCTTTGTTTAGTTTACAACAGCAATGAAGAAAAAGGTTTACAGGATACATTTTCTATAACAAAAATATGCTAAAACAGGGCTATCCACCTGTCCTTTTATTCACAGCAGTCAACATACTAGACAACATCCATATACTACAGTATGTTGTAGGTAATGTACATCATCACGCAGTCCTCCACAGGGTATACATTTCATTTGCCGGCTGTCAGGATCCCAGCGGTCAGGATACCGATGCTGGAATCCCAACAGCTGGCAATCCTAGCAGCCGGAATACCAGCACAACAGGACTATTCCCACTCGTGTGTGTCCACAACACCCATAGAGTGGGAACAGAGGGGGTGATTCCGAGTTGTTCGCTCGCTAGCTGCTTTTAGCAGCATTGCACACGCTAAGCCGCCGCCTACTGGGAGTGAATCTTAGCATAGCAGAATTGCTAAGGAAAGCTTCGCTAATTTTCTCGTAACGATTACCCCGCAGTTTCTGAGTAGCTCCAGACTTACTCAGCTATTGTGACCAGCTCAGTCCTTTTCGTTCCTGGTTTGACGTCACAAACACACCCAGCGTTCGCCCAACCACTCCCCCGTTTCTCCAGCCACTCCAGAGTTTTGCAACTCGAACGCCTGCGTTTTTCCGCACACTCCCATAAAACGGCCAGTTTCCGCCCAGAAACACCCACTTCCTGTCAATCACACTACGATCAGCACAGAGATGAAAAAGCTTTGTTATGCCGTGAGTAAAATACCTAACTTTTGTGTAAAATAACTAAGCGCATGCGCTCTGCGAACCTTGCGCATGCGCAGTAAGCAACTAATCGCAGTATAGCGAAAATCGATAACGAGCGAACAACTCGGAATGACCCCCAGAACCTGTGGCGGGCGCAGCAGACTCTTTGCGCTTGCCCCATTAACGGCATACTGGTGGTGCATAATGGAGGAATTGTATGAAGCCCTAGCTTTATATGCAGTGAACCCATTACAGGACACTGTAGACATCAGAATGAATTAAACTTAACCTACCCTAAAAGGGTGATCACTCCGCTGCCACCTACTGGACATCATTGCCAGTATTCCGGCTGCAGGCATCGCCAGCTGTCGGGATTCCGGCATCGGCATTCTGAGCACCGGGATCCCAACAGTCTGCAACTTAAACGTATACCTGTGGACATTGCAAGCATGCTGTTAATCTATTATCAATTATCAAGCCTCATATACCTTTTACATTTCATGTCAATTTTGTGTGCCGTACGTCACAGGAAGTTAAACAGATCTAAGAAGAAATGGTATCTACTTCTAACGACAACTTGCTTCCAGCATCCCCAAGGTGGGGAAAAAGCACACACACCCTTCTCGGTTTGCTGTGACCCCTCCCCCTTTTCTAGCACCTGGTAAGTATCTCCAGCGTGATTGAGCTGCTACCATTGTTTGTTTTTATTACATATACAGTTCGAGTATCCCATATTGAAAATGCTCAGGACCAGAAGCATTTCAGATATGGGATTTTTCTGGATAACAGAATACCTGTCCAGCATGTTGGCGGGAGTCGGCAGTAGATCCTGGGAGTAGTGACTGTGAGGGAATGGCTGCAAAGCCACTCCCCCACCTGTATGTGATTGGCCGCGGACTCCATTGACATCATGACATCACTACAGGCCCGTCATGACGTCACTACAGGGCCGAAATATACCGGCTCTCGGAATAGTTCCGTTAATGAGTATCCGGATTCCTGACTTGTATTAATGTTCCCTCACTCCCTTGATTTATGATATTTATGAGGCTTGACAAAAAAAAAAAAAAAATTACACAACTTTACATTTTTACAGAGTCTGGACTTTAAAATAAAATGTTATTCTTTCCACAAAGTGCATTCCCAGCTGGAGAAATCTTTTGCAAAAGTAGACGCAGAGGGGCAGATTTATCAAAGAGAAATAAAGTGCCAACCAATCAGCTCCTAGCTGTCACTTTACAGGCTGCATTGAGTTAGGAGCTGATTGGTTGGTACTTTATCTCTTTCAAAGCTTTGAGAAATCACCACCAGACTGCCTTCCGATAAAAATATAAAAGTCCTATATACTGTATAAAGCAGCAGATAAATAGGTACAAATGCACAAAATTTCCACAGCTAGTACCTATTCTCCTATATAGGATATCTTAGGTGTAGGTTTAATGTTCTGCTGCCGTAGGTGGGTACTAGAAAGTCACCTCTTTCATCCAAACAGATCTATAGTTTGGTGTCAACTATATAGACACTAGATATTACTCTTTTATATATTATTAGATCCACCACCAATGTAATAAGAAATAATAATAGTTACTTATATAACACTTTTGAAATTCTGTACGTTTTGCTGTCACTGCACAAAGCCTGGCAAATGTGACAACAGTCTTAAACCCGTTTCAGACCGCCACCTATGAACACGGGTTATTGGCATATTGGCACATCAGCGCGCATAACCCGTGTTCATGTGCGGTCTGAAAGGTGCCAGGGTTG
Organism: Pseudophryne corroboree; assembly: GCF_028390025.1. Lineage (NCBI taxonomy): Eukaryota > Metazoa > Chordata > Amphibia > Anura > Myobatrachidae > Pseudophryne > Pseudophryne corroboree. The sequence goes on along the minus strand of NC_086444.1, from coordinate 792,354,535 downwards.
AAATACCAGGTCGAGCGACCCGGAATTCGAACTAGGGTAGCGAGCAGGGTTGAAGTCATGTTCAACCCGGCTCGCTGTGCGGTATGAACGGGACCTGGGTCGATGCGACCCGTTTCCCGTTCACCGTGTGTGGACGGGCGGCGCTTGGAGCACCGCCGCGTCACCAACCCAGCAATATCCCGGGTTGCTTACAGCGGCGGCGGGGCGTCTGAGGCGGGTCGCACCCTGGGAGCTCCCGTGTCAGGCTCCCGCGTGCGACACGCCTCAGGCGGTCTGAAAGGGGCATCATTCTGCCTCAAACGCAGAGCACCCATGATTATAGCAAAAGAAAGATTACTGTACTTAAAAAGCTTTAAATACGTTTTTCAAATTCCTTTGAGTTCTAAGTTTGTCTAAAGTAAAACTGAATGGAGTGAGTGTATGAAACACACGCACAACGTATGTCTAGCATAGGTCCTAAAAAGGCTTGTATAACATGGACGATAAGGAGCCTACAAAAGCCAAACCTTTTTCACAAATAAATTCAGTGTTGTGCAAAACAGGTGACAAGAACTAAACACTTAAACTTACATTTTGTGAACAAATACAATAATTGCACTTCATTTTTATGGATTCTTTGTGCAGCCTGGTCTATTGGATTGTTGTACCTGTTCACCCACAGTAATTTCATGCAGTAGGCCAACCTTGCGTAATATGTAATGTACACATAATAAAAACATAACACTATGGTATTCAATAGCTACTTATTAATATTTACAATCTGCTTTATTTGCTTAACCTCATGTTGTTAGCTTTACTATGCATTAGTTCTCAATGATTGCTTACTGCTCTAGTTATCACATCCATGCTCTAATTAGTGGGTCATTTGTAAGATTTATTCCATGAGTAAATCTCATTCAGACTATTGCTGCTATTCCTGTTATGTTATTATTACAAACTTGTTCTATCAAATTGCATCACTGGTCTTATAAGAATCAGCTTTTTAAAATGATTGGTGACGCTAACATTACCTATGTCTATATCTATTGTGTCTGCGCACAAGCACTCACAGAGCTGGCCATCTCGTGAGGATGAATGATGATGTTTGACGTACGTTTTGTAGTAGAAACTATACACAAGAAAGGACAGGTGACCATACATATCATGATTTAGTTCTTTTCTTAGGAGTCATGTAACAGTTAGCCTTACATTTTAATGTTCAGCCTTGTACCAACTGGTCATTTAAATCTTTAAAATGGTGAGAAATGTGTTTGATCCACAGAGATTTGAAGAGTTAGAAAAGCACCAGCATTCCCAAAGCTGAAATCAAACCATATGGACACTGAAATGACAAGGGATCATTGTGAAGTCATTGCATGCAGCATCTTTAGAGCATAAAATGTTCCCATGTGACAGGGATGAGCATTCCCCAGTCACTTCAGTATGTCAGCAGAGCAACGTGGGTGTTATCAATGCTAGTGTTTCTTAGTTAAAATAGGCTTGTGCCCTCACACTGAGGGGACCATTAAATTATCTAAAGTGACTGGGAGATAATTCAATTGTCTTGGCCAACCAGTCCAGAGGCTGCACTTATCTTGGATTTCTGCTTGCTCTCTCCTGAAGTGCAAGCAGAAATCTGCATAAAGTAGTGCTTTGGGGTTGGTCGCGATTGCCAGTCCACCGTAACCACAGCAAGCCTGGTACTTAGCACAGGAAAAGATTCTTAACGCAACTAAAATTGGGTACACAATATGCCGACAGATCGACCAACATAGCATACGCACTTACTAATCGGCCGGACGATGTGTCCATCCAGATGTCAAAACTGGGTGGGCATTTGAATTTGACCACCCAGCAGTGAAATCAGTCCCCACAGGCAGCGTACGAGTGGTTGATGAGTCGCCCGTACCTTATATATATATCTGCAAGATTTATCGGCTGTGCTGAAGGGCCGACCAGATGTCTGAACGTTGTTCACAGACATATCTGGTGTACACACCCGCCAATGCACTACAGCTCTTTATCTATTCATGTTTATCCTGCTTAAGCCCATGCATTAGGAGCGAGAGAAATCCCTGGGCTAGTCGCGCAAACAATTAAATTAGCTCTTGATATCGCATGCGGCAAGGGATTGTTCGGTTCCTTCATTACATCATTCTGATGTGGGTACGATAGGTCGACCCGTCAGCCGGCATATTGTCCAAGTACACAACTTTCTAGTGTACCCTGCCTAAGCCTTGAAGAGCGATAACTTGCAGAGAGAGAAAGTATATACCAATCAGTTCCGGTCATTTTTTGAACACAGCCTGTAACATGGCAGGAGCTGATTGGCTGATACTTTACCTCTGTCCAAGGGGCATATGTAATAGGGTCCTAGTTTGCTGAAGGTGCGGGATGCCTCCCAATCTTAGACTTTTTTTAAAAAGCGGCAATCATCTACAAAGCAAACCCGTGCCCCCCAGGCTTACTAAATAGACCCTTAATTATCTCAAACAATTGAATTGCCCACTGATGCCCCGTTCACACTGCACAAATAACCTGGTATCGACCAGGTATTTTGCCGGGTCGACACGGGTCACTGTGCAGTGTGAACGGGTCACTGCCGAATTCCCAGGTCGCCTGACCCGGTAATTCAACCCGGGAATAAAGAAGGGTTATTCCCGGGTCAGGAACAGTGCCGCCGATCAGCGTGCATTGTCGGAAACTGGGCCAAACTCGACAGGTTTTAGCCCCGTTTCCGACAATCTCAATCCGACTTTAAAAAAATTGAGATATGTGATCTGAGAGAAGGAGACTGGGAGAAGCGGGGAGAGCAGGGACCCAGCGGCAGCGGCCACCCGGCTCCAGCAAGCGACATCCGCTTGTTGGAGGCGGGTGGGCGTTGCTGTGATCCTCCGCTGCTGCGGCCACTGCTCCCCCGTCTCCTCCTCTCTTCCGCTCCATCTCCTCCGCTCCTCTCTCCTCCCCCCCCCCCCCCCCCCAGCGCCACAGACATCACCTCACCTCCGGCGCAGCATCCCGCTTCCCCCTCAGCTCCGGCGCCGGAGCCGGCACCCCCCTCACCCCCGGCGCTGCTGACCGCTCCCCTCTACCCCCGGTGCCTCTGACCACTCCCCTCTACCCCCGGCGCCGCTAACAGCTCCCTCTGCCGCTGCTGTCAGCGCACCCGCAGCGCTGACAGCAGCAGCAGCAGGACACGGGAGCGGCCAAATCCGACAGTCGGAGTTGGCCATTCTTTTGAATAGGGGTTGTCGGGTCCATTCCGACAACTGCATGTCGGAATGGACCCGACTTTTATTGAAATTTTAGTGAACCTGTGACTAATGAGACTTTGTGGAACTACACTTAAATCTGCAAACCATGAGTTGAACAGCCAGGAACAGCTTCAATATGTGCAAAACTGTATTTTTCCCCATACTAAAACAATTTCCTAACAGACACTAAATCAACATATACCACCTTCACTTACCCATTGCCTTCCCAAATTAAACTAAAAGCTTGCCAACACACCCATTAAGCCAAAAATGCCATCAACAAACTTTATAATTATATCTGCATCTCAATAGATGCCTATAATACACACAAATAAAGATTTAAAATGTGTGTCACCATGGTTTTGAGACGCAATCAAAACTGAACTACAGAGTACCATTTTTGAAAATATCTGTCATTATACAATGTGAGTGGTCACACCTTCTAATCACAGGAATAGGACACCAGGAAAGCCTGAAGTTGATTGTATCCAATTTGGCTAACTACATGTGTGACCAAACGGTGTGTGTCACACCGTGTGTGACCATGCTAATTGCTGTAATCTTGCGTTTTTTTTATGCACTGAACAGTGCCTTCCAGCAAAGAGGCTTGTGTAAATCATAGAGATTTCATAACTGACTACAATTCATCCAGAATTCCCAGCATACTTTAACAATATGGGGTAAGGAAATACTAAATAAATTAATTTGTACATCAAATTACAAGTATACCAATAAAAAAAGTAAAATGGATGAGACAAACACTGAATACAGACAAAGGTCCACATTTATTTTCAAGCACGCAATGTGGCCCCAAATGCAGAATCAATTAGGCTTACAGAGTATAAACAGATGCAAATTTGAAAACATGCAACTTTCAGATGTAAAGGTTGCGTGCATCTAAAAGTGACCATACCCAGGACATCATGCCTTTAACTGTGAGCACCAAAGCAGCTGACATTGTGGCAGAGCCGTAATTAGACATTTGGTGCCCTGTACAGCCCCCACCCCCCCATAGTGAAAACAGGGACAGTGCACGCGGAAAATATATAGGTGCGTGGCTACATAGGGAAGGGGCATGGTCTCAGAATAATACTAATTCATATTATGCGGCACAGTAGTCTCCATTATTCAAATTACACCACACAGTAGTGGCACTTATACATATTGCACCAGGCAGAGCGCCATATATACGAGAGCCTCGTACATTACGCCAGGTGGAGTCCACTTTCACACATTACACCACATTAGAGCAGAGCCCCTTATACAAATTACACCAGGTAGATCACCTTATATACATTACACCAGGTAGAGTCTCCTATGCACATTACGCCAGGTACAGTCCCCTTTTATATACTGCACCAGGTAGAGCTCCCTTTTACACACTGCACCAGGTACAGCCCCCTTTCCTTTTACACACTACACCAGGTACAGTCCCCTTTTACATACTGCACCAGGTAGAGCTCCCTTTTACACACTACACCAGGTACAGCCCCCTTTCCTTTTACACACTACACCAGGTACAGTCCCCTTTTACATACTGCACCAGGTAGAGCTCCCTTTTACACACTACACCAGGTACAGCCCCCTTTCCTTTTACACACTGCACCAGACAGAGCCCCCTTTTACAGTGTGTGTGTGTGTGTGTGTGTGTGTGTGTGTGTGTGTGTGTGTGTGTGTGTGTGTGTGTGTGTGTGTGTGTGTGTGTAATACTTACGACTGCCTCCGGAGCAGATGCTTCCATCTGCCGGCCTTTCACCAGTGCTCTCTTCTTCTCCTGCTGTGGGAGCACAAGAGGATGTCGGGCGGAGCATAGGATGTATGAGATACTGGCAGTATCTTGTGTGAGCAGCAGTAGCCACAATAGTATGGCAGCGGAAGCACAGTCATTGGGGTGCTGCTGGCGGTTCTGTGCCCACATTGCATTTGCGCTGTGGGCAAGGCACCGGTAGCACACAGCTGGTTACGGCCTTGCATTTTAGCACATGTACAGTAGGTTGCCTAAAGTGAACAACTTTACCAAAGACATTTGGCCCCCCAGCTCATCTGGTTTATCCCCACATATATTCTTATTGTAATAAAGCTGGTTTTATCAATATCAGTTATTTTATTCAGCCCAAGTAAACACCATGATCTCAGGTTTTTGAAGGCACACAGAATATGTAATGAGGCAGCTTCTATGGCTAGGTGTTCCCGTTAGGCTGTTTTAGTGGGGCGCCGTGCCCTAACCGATTTTACAATGGCAAAAAGTGCCCTGCCCTTACGGCAGAGCCCCGCTGAAACAGCCTGCTCTCTGCCCTCCCAAAAGTTGTGGCGCAGCGCTTACTGCCATTAATGGATGTCGTGTGCATGTGCACGACATCTATTCACAGTGAGGGGAGAGCTTTTGGGTAGCCCAGCATGTCCAAAAGTGCTGGGCACACACCCCAGGGGCATGTCACAAGACCACACCCACTCCCCGAACACTCACGTTCCCTTTTCAGGAGCGCCTTTGGCACGCACTGATGTTCCCTCTTTGCCAGCTGGTGCACTGCCCGGAGTTGACAGCACATTGAACAATAATGACAGGACAGACCTTTCCTGTTGGTAATTGAATCAACCAGGTTTCAAAAAGGGAAAAAGAGAAAACACAGCACTTTCCTTGCACCATTTATCATCACCAGGTAAGCAGGTGATTCGGAACGGATGTGACTGAGGAAGCAGGAGGAGACTGTTGATTTCATTGTAACTGCTGTTATATTTTTGATTTACTGCATATTTTTTAACATGTGTCAAAAATAATGAAATTTATGTTGTGAGAGAAATGTGTGTATGAGGGTGATTAGCACTTCGATTAGTTTCTTCCCATATACAGGCTGATCAGAGTGGCTGTACCACTATGCAATTTGTTATACCCCTCTACCAGCTAAAACCTGGACCCGACCCAGGTAACTGAACGCGGGTTCCAAGCCGTGCCACAGCTGCTTGAAAATCCCGTTCACACCGCAGACTAGACCGTGGTTAGTGGCGGGTTGTCCCTCTGCCGGTACTTGGAGATGACATCAAAGTGTTTTAACTGGACCCGCATCGCATGACCGGGGTCACCCGTTTATATTTCCAAGGTCCTGCCCTGGTAGCTACCTGGGTTGGATTCCTGGGTAACTGCATAACTAGGGTTATTTTTCAGGGACCCTTTCCTACTGAGTCGCAACCGCAGTAGACCTGGTAATAATCCAGGTTATTGCGGCAGTGGAAAAATAAGATTTTACTCACCGGTAAATCTATTTCTCGTAGTCCGTAGTGGATGCTGGGAACTCCGTAAGGACCATGGGGAATAGCGGCTCCGCAGGAGACTGGTCACAACTAAAAGAAAGCTTTTAGACTACCTGGTGTGCACTGGCTCCTCCCACTATGACCCTCCTCCAAGCCTCAGTTAGGATACTGTGCCCGGAAGAGCTGACACAATAAGGAAGGATTTTGAATCCCGGGTAAGACTCATACCAGCCACACCAATCACACCGTATAACTCGTGATATTTAACCCAGTTAACAGTATGAAATACAACTGAGCCTCTCAACAGATGGCTCAACAATAACCCTTAGTTAGGCAATAACTACATACAAGTATTGCAGACAATCCGCACTTGGGATGGGCGCCCAGCATCCACTACGGACTACGAGAAATAGATTTACCGGTGAGTAAAATCTTATTTTCTCCGACGTCCTAGTGGATGCTGGCAACTCCGTAAGGACCATGGGGATTATACCAAAGCTCCCAAACGGGCGGGAGAGTGCGGATGACTCTGCAGCACCGAATGAGAGAACTCAAGGTCCTCCTCAGCCAGGGTATCAAATTTGTAGAATTTTGCAAACGTGTTTGCCCCTGACCAAGTTGCAGCTCGGCAAAGTTGTAAAGCCGAGACCCCTCGGGCAGCCGCCCAAGATGAGCCCACTTTCCTCGTGGAATGGGCTTTTACTGATTTAGGATGCGGCAATCCAGCCGCAGAATGCGCCAGCTGAATTGTGCTACAAATTCAGCGAGCAATAGTCTGCTTAGAAGCAGGAGCACCTATTTTGTTGGGTGCCTACAGGATAAAAAGCAAGTCAGTTTTCCTGACTCCAGCCGTCCTGGAAATAAAAAATTTTAAGGCCCTGACTACGTCCAGTAACTTGGAATCTTCCAAGTCCCTAGTAGCCGCAGGCACTACAATAGGTTGGTTCAAGTGAAAAGCTGATACCACCTTAGGGAGAAACTGGGGACGAGTCCTCAATTCTGCCCTATCCATATGGAAAATCAGATAAGGGCTTTTACATGACAAAGCCGCCAATTCTGACACACGCCTGGCCGAAGCCAAGGCCAATAACATGACCACTTTCCACGTGAGATATTTCAAATCCACAGTTTTAAGTGGCTCAAACCAATGTGATTTTAGGAAACTCAACACCACGTTGAGATCCCAAGGTGCCACAGGAGGCACAAAAGGGGGCTGAATATGTAGCACTCCCTTTACAAATGTCTGAACTCCAGGCAGTGAAGCCAGTTCTTTCTGGAAGAAAATCGACAGAGCCGAAATCTGGACCTTAATGGAACCCAAGTTTAGGCCCATAGTCACTCCTGACTGTAGGAAGTGCAGAAAACGACCCAGCTGAAATTCCTCTGTTGGGGCCTTCCTGGCCTCACACCACGCAACATATTTTCGCCAAATACGGTGATAATGGTTTGCGGTTACTTCTTTCCTGGCTTTTACCAGCGTAGGAATGACTTCCTCCGGAATGCCCTTTTCTTTAGGATCCGGAATTCAACCGCCATGCCGTCAAACGCAGCCGCGGTAAGTCTTGGCACAGACAGGGCCCCTGCTGTAGCAGATCCTGTCTGAGCAGTAGAGGCCATGGGTCCTCTGATATAATTTCTTGAAGTTCTGGGTACCAAGCTCTTCTTGGCCCATCCGGAACCACGAGTATCATTCTTACTCCTCGTTTTCTTATTATTCTCAGTAATTTGGGTATGAGAGGCAGAGGAGGGAACACATAAACCGACTGGTACACCCACGGTGTCACTAGAGCGTCCACAGCTATTGCCTGAGGGTCCCTTGACCTGGCGCAATATCTATGTTTAGGCGGGACGCCATCATGTCCACCTGTGGCCTTTCCCAACGGTTTACCAACAGTTGGAAGACTTCTGGATGAAGTCCCCACTCTCCCGGGTGTAGGTCGTGTCTGCTGAGGAAGTCTGCTTCCCAGTTGTCCACTCCCGGAATGAACACTGCTGACAGTGCTAAGACGTGATTTTCCGCCCATCGGAGAAGCCTTGTGGCTTCTGCCATCGCCATCCTGCTTCTTGTGCCACCCTGTCGGTTTACATGGGCGACTGCTGTGATGTTGTCTGATTGGATCAGTACCGGCTGGTTTTGAAGCAGAGGCCTTGCCAGACTTAGGGCATTGTAAATGGCCCTCAGTTCCCGAATATTTATGTGTAGGGACGACTCCTGACTTGACCAAAGTCCTTGGAAATTTCTTCCCTGTGTGACTGCCCCCCAGCCTCGAAGGCTGGCATCCGTGGTTACCAGGACCCAGTCCTGTATGCCGAATCTGCGGCCCTCTTGAAGATGAGCACTCTGCAGCCACCACAGTAGAGATACCCTGGTCCTTGGAGACAGGGTTATCAGCCGATGCATCTGAAGATGCGATCCCGACCACTTGTCCAAGAGGTCCCACTGAAAGGTTCTTGCATGGAACCTGCCGAATGGAATTTTGCTTCGTAAGAAGCTACCATTTTTCCCAGGACTCATGTGCAGTGATGCACCGATACCTGTTTTGGTTTCAGGAGGTCTCTGACTAGAGATGACAGCTCCTTGGCTTTCTCCTGCGGGAGAAACACTTTTTTCTGTTCTGTGTCCAGAACCATCCCCAGGAACAGTAGGCGTGTGGTAGGAACCAGCTGTGACTTTGGAATGTATAGAATCCATCCGTGCTGTTGTAGCACTTCCCGAGATAGTGCTACTCCGACCAACAACTGCTCCTTGGACCTCGCCTTTATAAGGAGATCGTCCAAGTCCGGGATAATTAAAACTCCCTTTTTTCGAAGGAGTATCATCATTTCTGCCATTACCTTGGTAAAGACCCTCGGTGCCGTGGACAGTCCAAACGGCAGTGTTTGGAATAGGTAATGGCAATCCTGTACCACAAATCTGAGGTACTCCTGGTGAGGATGGTAAATGGGGACATGTAGGTAAGCATCCTTGATGTCCAGGGATACCATGTAATCCCCCTCCTCCAGGCTTGCAATAACCGCCCTGAGCGATTCCATCTTGAACTTGAATTTTTTTATGTATGTGTTCAAGGATTTCAAATTTAAAATGGGTCTCACCGAACCGTCCGGTTTTGGTACCACAAACAGTGTGGAATAGTAACCCCGACCTTGTTGAAGTAGGGGCACCTTGACTATCACCTGCTGGGAATACAGCTTGTGAATTGCGTCTAGCACAGCCTCCCTGCCTGAGGGAGTTGTCGGCAAGGCAGATTTGAGGAAACGGCGGGGGGGAGACGCCTCGAATTCAAGCTTGTACCCCTGAGATACTACTTGAAGGATCCAGGGATCCACCTGTGAGCGAGCCCACTGATCGCTGAAATTTTTGAGGCGGCCCTCCACCGTACCTGGCTACGCCTGTGGAGCCCCCGTGTCATGCGGTGGACTCAGAGGAAGCGGGGGAAGAATTTTGATTCTGGGAACTGGCTGACTGGTGCAGCTTTTTCCCTCTTCCCTCGTCTCTGTGCAGAAAGAAAGCGCCTTTGACCCGCTTGCTTTTCTGAAGCCGAAAGGACTGTACCTGATAATACAGTGCTTTCTTAGGCTGTGAGGAAACCTGAGGTAAAAAAATTTCTTCCCAGCTGTTGCTGTGGATACGAGGTCCCAGAGACCATCCCCAAACAATTCTTCACCCTTATAAGGCTCTATGTGCCTTTTAAAGTCAGCATCACCTGTCCAGTGTCGGGTCTCTAATACCCTCCTGACAGAATGGACATTGCATTAATTCTGGATGCCAGCCGGCCAAATATCCCTCTGTGCATCCCTCATATTTAAGACGACGTCTTATGTTCGCAAAATAGTATCCCTGTTTGACAGGGTTACAGACCACGCTGCAGCAGCACTATCTGCAGGTCTCAGTCTAGTACCTGAGTGTGTAAATACAGACTTCAGGATAGCCTCCTGCTTTTTATCAGCAGGTACCTTCAAAGTGGCCGTATCCTAAGACGGCAGTGCCACCTTTTTTGACAAACGTGTGAGCGCCTTATCCACCCTAGGGGATATCTCCCAGCGTAACTTATCCTCTGGCGGGAAAGGGTACGCCATCAGTAACTTTTTAAAAATTACCAGTTTCTTATCTGGGGAACCCACGCTTTTTCACACTTCATTCACTCATTTGATGGGGGAACAAAACACTGCCTGCTTTTTCTCCCCAAACATAAAACCCTTTTTTTAGTGGTACTTGGGTTAATGTCAGAAATGTGTAACACATTTTTTATTGCCGGGATCATGTAACGGATGTTCCTAGTGGATTGTGTATATGTCTCAACCTCGTCGACACTGGAGTCAGACTCTGTGTCGACATCTGTGTCTGCCATCTGAGGGAGCGGGCGTTTTTGAGCCCCTGATGGCCTTTGAGACGCCTGGGCAGGCGCGGGCTGAGAAGCCGGCTGTCCCATAGCTGTTACGTCATCCAGACTTTTATGTAAGGAGTTGACACTGTCGGTTTATACCTTCCACCTATCCATCCACTCTGGTGTCGGCCCCAAAGGGGGCGACATCACATTTATCGGCATCTGCTCTGCCATCACATAAGCCTCCTCATCAAACGTGTCGACACAGCCGTACCGACACACCGCACACACACAGGGAATGCTCTGACTGAGGACAGGACCCCACACAGCCCTTTGGGGAGACAGAGAGAGAGTATGCCAGCACACACCAGAGCGCTATATAATTTAGGGATTAACACTATATTGAGTGAATTTTTCCCAATAGCTGCTTGTATATACAATATTGCGCCTAAATTTAGTGCCCCCCCCTCTCTTTTTAACCCTTTGAGCCTGCAAACTACAGGGGAGAGCCTGGGGAGCTGTCTTCCAGCTGCACTGTGAAGAGAAAATGGCGCCAGTGTGCTGAGGGAGATAGCTCCGCCCCTTTTTCGCGGACTTTTCTCCCGTTTTTTTATGGATTCTGGCAGGGGTATTTATCACATATAGCGCCTCTGGGGCTATATATTGTGATATATTTGCCAGCCAAGGTGTTTTTATTGCTGCTCAGGGCGCCCCCCCCAGCGCCCTGCACCCTCAGTGACCGGAGTGTGAAGTGTGCATGAGGAGCAATGGCGCACAGCTGCAGTGCTGTGCGCTACCTTGGTGAAGACTGATGTCTTCTGCCGCCGATTTTCCGGACCTCTTCTTGCTTCTGGCTCTGTAAGGGGGACGGCGGCGCGGCTCCGGGAACGAACACCAAGGCCAGTTCCATGCGGTCGATCCCTCTGGAGCTAATGGTGTCCAGTAGCCTAAGAAGCCCAAGCTAGCTGCAAGCAGGTAGGTTCGCTTCTTCTCCCATTAGTCCCTCGCTGCATTGAGCCTGTTGCCAGCAGGTCTCACTGTAAAATAAAAAACCTAAAATAAACTTTCTTTCTAGGAGCTCAGGAGAGCCCCTAGTGTGCATCCAGCTCGGCCGGGCACAGAAATCTAACTGAGGCTTGGAGGAGGGTCATAGTGGGAGGAGCCAGTGCACACCAGGTAGTCTAAAAGCTTTCTTTTAGTTGTGCCCAGTCTCCTGCGGAGCCGCTATTCCCCATGGTCCTTACGGAGTTCCCAGCATCCACTAGGACGTCAGAGAAAGGGTTATTAGTAAACATGGTGGATGACAACAAAAACCGCCCATAGTGATCATTTCCCAACCTTATTTATAGGAATGACTGGTTATATCTCAATCAGATTGTTATTAGGAAAAGCAACTATTTTGCTTTCCTAACCCTAGTTTGCTAGTTTATCTGTACAGTTCTGAGCAAGCTACATCAAGATACAAACAATGAGACAAGTCATTGTTTGTATACTCCCTTTTATGCTTTGCAAGTCATGTCTGTCTCCTGAAGCTTCAGCTTTCATCCAATATGACAATTTATTATATTCTGAGACATAAGGGTAGAAGATAATGAAGTCATGAGAAAAATATTATTTAGCTCAGGGCAAAAGGATGAACATGCACGTACTCTCGATTACTTCCGCAGCTCAGAGCATTGATAGATGTACACATTCAGTGGGTTAATGTGGCATCCTGCCATAGAAGGATATATTTCCATCTAAACACTTTATTAACAGCAAAGAAACCAACTTCGCAGTCTTTATTTGCAGAAGCTGTTGTCCGGAATAGGAAGTGGATGTTCTCCCTTGCCACATTCTAATAATATGAACTAAGCTACATACAGGGAGTTGCAACCTTTTAAAAGTCCAATAAATTAGTTTCTTTTTTATTTTTTTAAAACCTCAATGCCTCCTAGAAGCTAGTTATTAAATGTATAAAGAAACGTAATTGGGTTAGCTAGAAATGAGCATAATTAACACTTTACCGAAGGTAGTTCACCACAGAGAACTGCTCCTTACCGCTGATCTTTGATCACATTATAGATTACACTGAAAGCATGCATCAGATAAACGGGAACGTGTCACATTATGACAATATAGCAAAATTTGCAGCAAAATAAACCTGGTCACAGATAAGGGATGTGCTGCTTCGGGTTGGCTGCCAAACAGACTTGTGGCACAAAATGGATAACATAATTTTGTCCTAATTGGTTAGAGCTAGCCTAATAGCCAAATTAAATCAATGCAAGAAGTTACCAATTCTGGTCATGAAGTTAAATCCTACATGTAACTTTCCAATCTACGCTAATGTCAGCAGGTCATTTGTAGCACACAACATAGCACTCTGAGATCAATGGTTAAAAAATAACCAACTTGGAAAAGTAAATTTGTGTCATATAAAGACGAGCATAAAAATATATATTATTGAGACAATTATTCTTTTTTATGGGTAAAAAAAGGGATAAAACATTATCTCAAATATGAACACTGTACAGCGCCCCCTGACGCTGACGCCCAGATGGCCACAGCTTGACAGCACTGCGAGCAACAACGCAGGACCCATTCTGCACATGCACAAAACATGCACAGTCCACCTGCCATCTGAGTAAAACAAACCATTGGGTTTGCGTACTACTCTGAATCAAGCTTAGGGAGGTATCCAACTACTGTTGATAGTGCCGTGGGTGCAAAAATAAGATTTTACTTACCGATAAATCTATTTCTCGTAGTCCGTAGTGGATGCTGGGACTCCGTAAGGACCATGGGGAATAGCGGCTCCGCAGGAGACAGGGCACAAAATAAAAGCTTAAGGATCAGGTGGTGTGCACTGGCTCCTCCCCCTATGACCCTCCTCCAAGCCTCAGTTAGGATACTGTGCCCGGACGAGCGTACATAATAAGGAAGGATATTGAATCCCGGGTAAGACTCATACCAGCCACACCAATCACACCGTACAACTTGTGTTCTGAACCCAGTTAACAGTATGATAAACGCAAAGGAGCCTCTGAAAAGATGGCTCACAACAATAATAACCCGAATTTTTGTAACAATAACTATATACAAGTATTGCAGACAATCCGCACTAGGGATGGGCGCCCAGCATCCACTACGGACTACGAGAAATAGATTTATCGGTAAGTAAAATCTTATTTTCTCTGACGTCCTAGTGGATGCTGGGACTCCGTAAGGACCATGGGGATTATACCAAAGCTCCCAAACGGGCGGGAGAGTGCGGATGACTCTGCAGCACCGAATGAGAGAACTCCAGGTCCTCCTCAGCCAGGGTATCAAATTTGTAGAATTTAGCAAACGTGTTTGCCCCTGACCAAGTAGCTGCTCGGCAAAGTTGTAAAGCCGAGACCCCTCGGGCAGCCGCCCAAGATGAGCCCACTTTCCTTGTGGAATGGGCTTTTACTGATTTTGGCTGTGGCAATCCTGCCACAGAATGTGCAAGCTGAATTGTACTACAAATCCAACGAGCAATCGTCTGCTTAGAAGCAGGAGCACCCAGCTTGTTGGGTGCATACAGGATAAACAGCGAGTCAGATTTTCTGACTCCAGCCGTCCTGGAAACATATATTTTCAAGGCCCTGACAACGTCAAGCAACTTAGAGTCCTCTAAGTCCCTGGTAGCCGCAGGTACCACAATAGGTTGGTTCATGTGAAATGCAGAAACCACCTTAGGTAGAAATTGAGGACGAGTCCTCAATTCCGCCCTGTCAGAATGAAAAATTAAGTAAGGGCTTTTATATGATAAAGCCGCCAATTCTGACACACGCCTGGCTGAAGCCAAGGCTAACAGCATCGACACCTTCCATGTGAGATATTTTAAGTCCACAGTGGAAAGTGGTTCAAACCAATGTGACTTTAGAAAACTCAACACCACATTGAGATCCCAAGGTGCCACTGGAGGCACAAAAGGAGGCTGTATGTGCAGCACCCCTTTTACAAATGTCTGAACTTCAGGTACTGAAGCCAGTTCTTTCTGGAAGAAAATCGACAGGGCCGAAATTTGAACCTTAATGGACCCTAATTTTAGGCCCATAGACCGTCCTGTTTGCAGGAAATGAAGGAAACGACCAAGTTGAAATTCCTCTGTAGGGGCCTTCTTGGCCTCACACCACGCAACATATTTACGCCAAATGCGGTGATAATGTTTTGCGGTTACGTCCTTCCTGGCTTTGACCAGAGTAGGAATGACTTCTTCTGGAATGCCTTTTTCCCTCAGGATCCGGCGTTCAACCGCCATGCCGTCAAACGCAGCCGCGGTAAGTCTTGGAACAGACAAGGCCCCTGCAGTAGCAGGTCCTTTCTTAGAGGTAGAGGCCACGGTTCGTCCGTGAGCATCTCTTGAAGTTCCGGGTACCAAGTCCTTCTTGGCCAATCCGGAACCACGAGTATAGTTCTTACTCCTCTCCTTCTTATGATTCTCAGTACTTTTGGTATGAGAGGCAGAGGAGGGAACACATACACTGACTGGTACACCCACGGCGTTACCAGAGCGTCCACTGCTATTGCCTGAGGGTCCCTTGACCTGGCGCAATATCTGTCCAGTTTTTTGTTTAGACGTGACGCCATCATGTCCACCTTTGGTTTTTCCCAACGGTTTACAATCAGGTGGAAGACTTCTGGGTGAAGTCCCCACTTTCCCGGGTGAAGGTCGTGTCTGCTGAGGAAGTCTGCTTCCCAGTTGTCCACTCCCGGAATGAACACTGCTGACAGTGCTATCACATGATTTTCCGCCCAGCGAAGAATCCTTGCAGCTTCTGCCATTGCCCTCCTGCTTCTCGTGCCGCCCTGTCTGTTTACGTGGGCGACTGACGTGATGTTGTCCGATTGGATCAACACCGCCTGACCCTGAAGCAGAGGTTTTGCTTGACTTAGGGCATTGTAAATGGCCCTTAGTTCCAGAATGTTTATATGAAGAGATGTTTCCATGCTTGACCACAAGCCCTGGAAATTCCTTCCCTGTGTGACTGCTCCCCAGCCTCTCAGGCTGGCATCCGTGGTTACCAGGATCCAATCCTGAATGCCAAATCTGCGGCCCTCTAGTAGATGAGCACTCTGCAGCCACCACAGGAGAGACACCCTTGTCCTTGGCGACAGGGTTATCCGCTGATGCATCTGCAGATGCGATCCGGACCATTTGTCCAGTAGATCCCACTGAAACGTTCTTGCATGGAATCTTCCGAATGGAATCGCTTCGTAAGAAGCCACCATTTTTCCCAGGACCCTCGTGCACTGATGCACTGAGACCTGGCCTGGTTTTAGGAGGTTCCTGACTAGCTCGGATAACTCCCTGGCCTTCTCCTCCGGGAGAAACACCTTCTTCTGGACTGTGTCCAGAATCATTCCTAGGAACAGTAGACGTGTCGTTGGAATCAGCTGCGATTTTGGAATATTTAGAATCCACCCGTGCTGACGTAACACTACCTGAGATAGTGCTACTCCGACTTCTAACTGTTCCCTGGATCTTGCCCTTATCAGGAGATCGTCCAAGTAAGGGATAATTAAAATGCCTTTTCTTCGTAGAAGAATCATCATTTCGGCCATTACCTTGGTAAAGACCCGAGGTGCCGTGGACAATCCAAACGGCAGCGTCTGAAACTGATAATGACAGTTTTGTACTACAAACCTGAGGTACCCTTGGTGAGAAGGGTATATTGGGACGTGGAGATAAGCATCTTTGATGTCCAGAGACACCATATAGTCCCCTTCTTCCAGGTTCGCTATCACTGCTCTGAGTGACTCCATCTTGAATTTGAACCTTTTTATGTAAGTGTTCAAGGATTTCAGATTTAAAATTGGTCTCACCGAGCCGTCCGGCTTCGGTACCACAAACAGCGTGGAATAATACCCCTTTCCTTGTTGCAGGAGGGGTACCTTGATTATCACCTGCTGGGAATACAGCTTGTGAATGGCTTCCAAAACTGCCTCCCTGTCGGAGGGAGACTTTGGTAAAGCAGACTTCAGGAACCGACGAGGGGGAAACGCCTCGAATTCCAGTTTGTACCCCTGCGATACTACCTGTAGAATCCAGGGATCCACTTGCGAGTGAGCCCACTGCGCGTTGAAATTCTTGAGACGGGCCCCCACCATATCTGAGTCTGCTTGTAAAGCCCCAGCGTCTTGCTGAAGACTTGGCAGAAGCAGGGGAGGGCTTCTGCTCCTGGGAAGCGGCTGCATGGTGCAGTCTTTTTCCTCTTCCTCTGCCCCGGGGCAGAAAGGAGTGGCCTTTTGCTCGCTTGTACTTATGGGAACGAAAGGACTGAGTTTGAAAAGACGGTGTCTTTTTCTGCTGATGTGAAGTGACCTGGGGTAAAAAGGTGGATTTTCCAGCCGTTGCCGTGGCCACCAGGTCCGATAGACCAGCCCCAAATAACTCCTCCCCTTTATACGGCAATACTTCCATGTGCCGTTTGGAATCCGCATCCCCTGACCACTGTCGCGTCCATAACGCTCTTCTGGCAGAGATGGACATAGCACTTACTCTTGATGCCAGGGTGCAAATATCCCTCTGTGCATCACGCATATATAGTAATGCATCCTTTAATGTTCTATAGTTAACAAAATATTGTCCCTATCCAGGGTATCAATATTCTCAGTCAGGGAATCCGACCATGCGACTCCAGCACTGCACATCCAGGCTGAGGAGATTGCTGGTCGCAGTATAACACCAGTATGTGTGTATATACTTTTTAGGATATTTTCCAGCCTTCTATCAGCTGGTTCTTTGAGGGTGGCCGTATCAGGAGACGGTAACGCTACTTCTTTAGATAAACGTGTGAGCGCCTTATCTACCCTAGGGGGTGTTTCCCAACGCGCCCTAACCTCTGGCGGGAAGGGATATAATGCTAATAATTTTTTAGAAATTAGCTGTTTTTTATCGGGGGAAACCCACGCTTTATCACACACCTCATTTATTTCCTCTGACTCAGGAAAAACTATTGGTAGTTTTTTCACACCCCACATAATACCCTTCTTTGTGGTACTTGTAGTGTCAGAAAGGTTCAATGCCTCTTTCATTGCCGTGATCATGTAACGTGTGGCCCTACTGGACATTACGTTTGTCTCGTCACCGTCGACACTAGACTCAGTATCTGTGTCAGGGTCTGTGTCGACCCACTGAGGTAACGGGCGTTTTAGCGCCCCTGACGGTGTCTGAGACGCCTGGACAGGCACTAATTGATTTGTCGGCTGTCTCATGTCGTCAACAGTTTTTTGCAAATTGCTGACATTATCACTTAATTGTTTAAATACAATCATCCAGTCAGGTGTCGACTCCCTAGGGGGTGACATCACCAACACAGGCAACTGCTCCGCCTCCACATCATTTACCTCCTCATACATGTCGACACACGCGTACCGACACACAGCACACACACCGGGAATGCTCTGATAGAGGACAGGACCCCACTTAGCCCTTTGGAGAGACAGAGGGAGAGTCTGCCAGCACACACCCAGCGCTATATATATATATATATATATATACAGGGATAACCTTATACAAGTGTTATTCCCTTATAGCTGCTGTTATTATCGTTATTTGCTGCCAAAAATGCCCCCCCTTCTCTTTTTTACCCTGATTCTGAAGCAGGACTGCAGGGGAGAGTCAGGGAGCCGTCCTTCCAGCGGAGCTGAGGGAAAATGGCGCTTGTGTGCTGAGGAGATCGGCTCCGCCCCTTCACGACGTCCTTATCTCCCGCTTTTTTGTGTAAAAATGGCAGGGGTTAAAATACATCCATATAGCCCAGGAGCTATATGTGATGTATTCTTTTTGCCACCTAAGGTATATACTGTTATATTGCGTCTCAGGGCGCTCCCCCCCAGCGCCCTGCACCCTCAGTGACCGGAGTGTGAAGTGTGCTGAGAGCAATGGCGCACAGCTGCGGTGCTGTGCGCTACCTTAGTCTGAAG
Organism: Pseudophryne corroboree; assembly: GCF_028390025.1. Taxonomy (NCBI): domain Eukaryota; kingdom Metazoa; phylum Chordata; class Amphibia; order Anura; family Myobatrachidae; genus Pseudophryne; species Pseudophryne corroboree. The sequence continues at coordinate 792,335,790 of NC_086444.1, read as the reverse complement.
ACAGGATGTCTTCTGCCGCCGATTTCACCGGACCTCTTCTCTCTTCTGGCTCTGTAAGGGGGACGGCGGCGCGGCTCCGGTGACCCATCCAGGCTGAACCTGTGATCGTCCCTCTGGAGCTAATGTCCAGTAGCCTAAGAAACCCGATCCACTCTGCACTCAGGTGAGTCCGTTTCTTCTCCCCTTAGTCCCACGATGCAGTGAGCCTGTTGCCAGCAGGACTCACTGAAAATAAAAAAACCTAAACTAAACTTTTATTCTAAGCAGCTCAGGAGAGCCACCTAGATTGCACCCTTCTCGGCCGGGCACAAAAATCTAACTGAGGCTTGGAGGAGGGTCATAGGGGGAGGAGCCAGTGCACACCACCTGATCCTTAAGCTTTTATTTTGTGCCCTGTCTCCTGCGGAGCCGCTATTCCCCATGGTCCTTACGGAGTCCCAGCATCCACTAGGACGTCAGAGAAACTGAGTTTTTCATGTTTTTTTATCCCCTATCCAATTAGGTCCTACGAAAAACACATAAGTCCCACGAACAGCCGCGGACCTATGTATTTTTGTGGAACTTATCTTGCATGTATGGGGCACTTATTGCGGATTATGCTTTACGTGCCTCGCATAATCCCCGATAAGTGCTGCATCGGGGGGAGGATTGTGCCGCATCAGGGATAATTGGATAGCCCCCAGTGAGCCAATTAGCTGCCGTAAATTATCGCAGCTAATTGGATACTCCCCTTAATGTTGTTGTACATCTGTGGCTATTTATGTTTTTTACTGCATGTCTATTAAATCATTTTAATCATACTAATTAATCATAATGGGAGCTACTTACTTTTTTTTCCTGCATACTGTTCTTATTTTAGATCTAAAAAAAAACCCAAAAACCTACAATGTTCTCAAACGTATGTGCTGAACAGGATTGTTCCACAAGTCACCGTCCTATCTGAGTCTCTCTATGAGAATGCAGTTTTGTACATACGTTTACACGTCTGAACACCTCTCTTTCTGCCTGCCTATGCGCTGTCATCACATGAGTCAGCTTTAGGTTGTATGTGCCAGTATTTTTCTTCTGATTGTAAGCTTTTGTCATATATGCAATTTTTATCAATGTACTAAAAAAAAAATCCCAATTGTGTGCTCTTGCCCCCTCCTTACTTTACAGCCACCTTGCCATTCACAATGATCACTATTACACAACTAGTATACAATACAGCACTTGTATCATCAGTGCAGAGCCCACATATGCCCAGAAAGATGCTACAACTACCCAAAGAGTACTCATGTCATCTAGTGCTGCCAGGGTTCCCCGATCTCCAATTTGTGGTTATACTGCAGCAGAAGAGCGGCAGCTTGTAGCAATTTTTAACTGTAACCACAATATTTTGCTGTTGTCAAATAACCACTGCACCTGAAGCAAACCTGGAGGTAGCACATTACTTTACCTGCTCTAAAACTTAGGGTCGTTGAAAACTTGTGTAAACCAAAGAAAGTTTTATGTATTCCTTCATACAATATATTTCAGTATATTTTATTTTGTTAGGTAAATATAAACAACATGATGGATTTCAATTGATTCAAATTATTGGTTAGGTAGCTAATGAAACATGTCATTAGCAAATACTATGCACTGTCTGGCTCGGGTATAGTATGCCAGTTTTCATTATCCTCTTCTGCCCAACTGCAGCCCAACTGATAGCTTCATCCTCTGCAACATGCTTGGGAAGAAAGACAGCACTGCCTGATTAATGCAGAGTTCTTGGATGCTGTGGTCACTTAAGAGAGTTTGAGCCCTCTGATCTGCCTCCATCATAGAAGCTAAGGTACTCTGCAACTAATGTTTCCCTGCACCCATTGGGTGCGCTGGAAAGCAGGCATGACTTAATAGGTGGTGTTGTGTGAAGCCATACATCACCTTGTATTAAAAAGAAAAGAAATAATTATAGATATATTGCATTGTTGCATTTCTATAAGGGGCACATTCAACTAGCAGCAAGCAGCTGCCAGAAGCTTTCCAGAATAAGGATTATAGATTTTCTGCAGTATGAGAGATGCAAGACAAACTCAGCCTACCATAATTGTGCTTTGGAGTTCTCCATGTATAAAAAAACAGATCTGACCACCTCCAAAGACCTTAACATGGCACATCGATCGGCAAAAGGAGAGATTGCAGAAATAATGAATATCCCATTATATTTCACAATTTTTGGATGTAGTTCCCTAGATGCCCGATTCAAAGGTGGTCACAAGTAAAACATTGGGCACAAACGCCCGATGCTTTAATACTGTGCATGCGTCACAATGGTTACTGCTATTCAGAACTGCATAGTAAACGACATGGGGGTAAATTCAATTTGCTGACCATTAAATGGTGCCGGGAATTAGCTCCTGGCGCTATTCAACACAGCGCCACATGACACCCTGGGGATTGTGAGCAGAAAACTGACAAAAGTGCTGGCACGCGGCCGGCTCGAGGTTGATTCTGACGGGAATCAGCATCGCGCCGGGCAGTTAAGTCGGAAAATGCCCGTTCTCCCGACAAATCAACCTGTTAAATCCGGGAGAAAGGGCATTCGCCGACTTAACATGAGCAGAATTGAATAGCGATGGGAGCTAATTCCCGGCGTTATTCAACTGTCGGCAAATTGAACTGACTCCATGGTCACAGCTGCTACTGCTTTCGCTTCCACTTCTGAATCATGTCAACATTTGGACACTAATGGTGTGTACACACTAGGCGATGTGCTTAGTGAACGACATCGCCTAGTTTTTCCCCTCCCGGGCCGCCTGGCGATGGGCATACATACTGTACAGTGACATCATGCCGCGGGCAGCCGGAGCATGCAGCATTGGACGATGAGTCCAAATTGAGCTGCATGCCGAGACCGAGGGTTGTTAACAACCCACAGGGCAACACATATCGCTCGTCGTCTGCTACATACACACTGGGCGATATAGTAAACTATATCGCTCAGGAGGGGAAAAATTAGCAATATAGTTTACTATATCGCTAAGTGTGTACCCACCTTAACTGGGTTCCGGTATGAATGGTCGACCATGTTATTGTCGACAGTCATTAGGTCGACATTGACATGGTCGACATGTACACCTGGTCGACACGTGAAAAGGTCGACACATGAAAAGGTCGACATGAGGTTTTTTTTTACTTTTTTGGTGTCGTTTTTTGCGTAAAGTGACTGGGAACCCCAATTAGTGCACCGCGTCCACTCGCCATGCTTCGGGCATAGTGCATTCGCTTCGCTCGGCACAGATTACCGTTCCAATCGTAGTCCACGTGGATCGTAAAGTATGGAAAAGTTCCCCAAAAGAAAAAAAAAAGTTAAAAAACTCATGTCGACCTTTTCATGTGTCGACCTCTCATGTGTCAACCATTTTCACGTGTCGTCCATGTGTCCATGTCGACCATGTCAATGTCGACCAACTGAACGGATACCCCTTAACTGAATGGTTAGATTTTAGGCCTGTTCTGGGTATAACTCCACAAGCTCACATTTGAGCCAGTCTTACACTAACCAAAAAGTAACTTCCCTTACCTCTGCCTAATCCTAAAGCAACCACAGAACAAGCCACAACAGATTCAAAAATGCTTTCCAAAGCAATAAAGAACATTCATGTACATATAAAGTATAGAAGACAGAAAAAACCTGTACAAATGTAGATCACTGCTTGACAAGTTTTCTCAACAAAACACATGAAACCACACACTGTGCTTTCAGAACTTTAATCAGCAGGTTCACTTTGATCTTTCCTTTCCGATCTCTCATCTGCTAAACACTTCAGACAATTTTAGGTTACAGAAAGTACTTTATTTGCATGACATTTTAACAGTGCATTACCCTTCCCCCACTGCTACTTGCAATACAATGTACTTATTAAAAATAAAATAAAAACGTTTGTTATGTACAATAATCAAATTGCACTTAATGGAATAATAAAAGCATACTAAAGCAACACACGCTTTCTATGTTCTGTGTGAATGTTACAGTGCTTTACTATAGGCGACAGCTTAATATGACGAAGCAGCATTAGAGATGACTTATACCCCTAAAGCTAGAACAATGCTAGTCACCAAATCACAACATTGTTTTCACAAAGTGTAACAGTGCTAATGGTTACAATTATATGATCATTGCGGTTTCAATATTTGTTCTGTAGGGGTATGGGTCATTAGGTCGACCACTATTGGTCGACATTCATTAGGTCGATATGTACTAGGTCGACATGATTTTTTTTTTTACTTTTTTTGGTGTCATTTTCTTCGTAAAGTGACAGGAAACCCCAATTAGTGCAACGTGTCCGCTCGCCATGCTTCGGGCAAAGTGCCTCACAGGTTACTATTCCCACTCATAGTCCACGTGGATGGTAAAGTATGAAAAAGTAAAAAAAAAAAATGTGTGCAAAACTCATGTTGACCTTTTTCCATGTCGACCTAGTACATGTTGACCTAATGACTGTCGACCTAGTGACCATGTCGACCTATAGTGGTCGACCTAATAACTGTCGACCTAAGTCTTGTCGACCTAATGACCGTATGCCGTTCTGTAGTACACTGAGCTCAACATCTTCAGTTATTTTTCCTGGAATACCACAAGTTCACATCACTAGTAATTCCACTCTAGGTTTACAAAGATCCAAGCCTCAACCATGCACAACAAACAGACCCACAAATCCATCTTAAAGTTCTACAAAATATTTTACAGCATGCACTATGCTCTCTCCTATTTCCTCAACAGCATATAGAGAGCCACAATATGAAATACCAACTACTGTCCCTGGCGTTGCCTGGTCGGTACTTTTGTTTTTCCCCTTACTGTCTCACACACTCCTACACCTTTTCCTAGGGCCCTCTCTTCAAAACCCCTTCTGTATAGCTCTCCTTTCAACCTGGGTGCAGAAGTGGAAGGGTAGGAAGGTGTTAGCATGTGCACATTAGATGCAGCATGCATGTAAGCAGGGGCGGATTGGGTTTGAAAACCAGACCAGGAAATTTCTGGTAGCAGCCTTAATGGGGGTGGAGTCTGTTATCGGCATCTGGGGGAGGGACAGGAAGCACTCTTCTCAGAAGCAAGACTGTGCATTTTTCCCCAGCAACCCCACATTCCAGCACAACCGTACACCTTAACAACTTCCTCTCACAACACCATCTGTAAACAAATACAACTGCAGTGCAGTACAGCAGCGCATCCCAGCCTCACTGACAGCGGCGCATCCCCGCCTCACCGACAGCGGCGCATCCCCGCGTCAATGACAGCAGCACATCCCCGTGTCACCGACAGCAGCACATCCCCGTGTCACGACAGCAGCACATCCCCGTGTCACCGACAGCAGCACATCCCCGTGTCACCGACAGCAGCACAACCCCACCTCACCGACAGCAGCACAACCCCACCTCACCGACAGCAGCACAACCCCACCTCACCGACAGCAACACAACTCCACCTGCACAACCCCACCTCACCGACAGCAGCACAACCCCACCTCACCGACAGCAACACAACTCCACCTCCACAACCCCACCTCACCGACAGCAGCACAACCCCACCTCACCGACAGCAGCACAACCCCACCTCACCGACAGCAGCACAACCCCACCTCACCGACAGCAGCACAACCCCACCTCACCGACAGCAGCACAACCCCACCTCACCGACAGCAGCACAACCCCACCTCACCGACAGCAGCACAACCCCACCTCACCGACAGCAGCACAACCCCACCTCACCGACAGCAGCACAACCCCACCTCACCGACAGCAGCACAACCCCACCTCACCGACAGCAGCACAACCCCACCTCACCGACAGCAGCACAACCCCACCTCACCGACAGCAGCACAACCCCACCTCACCGACAGCAGCACAACCCCACCTAACCGACAGCAGCACAACCCCACCTCACCAACAACAGCACATCACTGCCCAGCACAGACATACACATTCCCCAAAATAAATCTAATTTACACAGCTTTGCAGTAAGAGCATAAAAGGAAATGAGTAACATAAAAATAAAATACAACAAAGCAATTGAAATAAAAATGTATGTGCGTAGTGGGGATGTGTGCAGTATTATGTATGTGTACAATGGGCATGTGTGCAGTAGGGATGAGTGTAGCGGGCATATGTGCAGCATGTATGTCTGCAGCGGGCAAGAGTGCAGTGGGCGTATGTGTGTCACATGTGCGTATGTCGCATGCATGTGTGCAGTATATATTTGTGCAGTGGGCACGTGTGCAATATGTACGTGTGCAGTGGGCACGTGTGCAATATGTACGTGTGCAGTGGGCACGTGTGCAATATGTACGTGTGCAGTGGGCATGTGTGCAGTATGTACGTGTGCAGTGGGCACGTGTGCAGTGGGCACGTGTGCAGTATGTACGTGTGCAGTGGGCATGTGTGCAGTATGTACGTGTGCAGTGGGCATGTGTACAGTGGGCACGTGTGCAGTATGTATATGTACAGTGGCCACGTGTGCAGTATGTACGTGTGCAGTATGTACGTGTACAGTGGGCACGTGTGCAGTACGTATGTGTGCAGTGGGCACATGTGCAGTATGTATTTGTGCAGTGGGCACGTGTGCAATATGTATGTGTGCAGTGGCCATATGTGCAGTGGGCAAGTGTGCAGTGGACATGAGTGCAGTGGACATGAGTGCAGTATGTATGTGTGTAGTAGGCACATGTGCAGTATGCATTTCTGCAGTGGGCACGTGTGCAATATGTATGTGTGCAGTGGGCACATGTGCAGTATGCATTTGTGCAGTGGGCACGTGTGCAATATGTATGTGTGCAGTGGGCAGGAGTGCAGTGGGCAGGAGTGCAGCATGTGTACAGTGGGCATTGTATATAGAGCTTCAGCATGTTCTGGCAGTGAGGGGTTAGTTAGTACTGCACCAGAGAACATACACGCTGCCCTTGGTGTCACAGGGAAGATATACAGCACATTAATTGGCTCTGTCTACAGGCTTTCTGCAGCCAGAACACAGGGTTATCAGCCCAGGGTCACAGCCTCATAAAAACGGAGCTGTATTATGGGGTCAGCACACAGACTCACAGTACTAGGAAGCTAATACAGTCACACCAAAGTTCCTGTCAGCCAAGTACCAACATGAGTCAGGTATTTACAGCCTCCTTACACATTATTATATTGTCACAGCCTCAGCACATTGCTGTCACTGGTGCACTCACCAGTGTCAGTGTGCACGGCCAGCTCCGCTCTAGTCTCATGCTGACGCCTCCACAGGGCTCAGAGCCCTGTCGGCATTCATTTGAATAGTCCCGCCCACCTAACGATAGGCATAACAGCTGACCTATCTTCGCTCCTGCAATTGTGTGCCTGATTGTTCTTGTAGAGGAGACACTGACAGAACTGGAGGCGGACCCAGGGGGGGAAGCCGTCACTAAAGCAGTCAGTTAACGCTGCCTGATCACTGCTGCTAGCGGCGGAGGGGGTGGAGTGACTGGCAGTTAACTGAGCGGACAATGGGACCGGCTAACCAGGATCTGTCCCGGGTACCAAGCAGGGCCTGCATGCAAGCGCCATAAGAAAACCCGCCACGTGCAAGTGTGTGAATGCATACGTACGCCGTGCAAAAAATTCACCAAACATCTGCAAATCCGTTTGCAACTCACTCATCATCTAATGATTTTTCCAGTGTGTGCACAGCCCAGGACTTACTCCTACAGTGCGACAGAATCGGCTGTAAGGGGCTAGAGCTGACATCACACACCCTCCCAGAAGATGCTTGGTCACGCCTGTGTTTTTCTTGACACTCCTAGAAAACTGCCAGTTACCACCCACAAATGGCCTCTTCCTGTCAATCACCTTGCGCATGCCTAGTGATCAAAATATTCGCACCATTCTGTTGCTGTTTGGGCTCATGCCTGTGCATTGCAGTGCATACACGTGCGCAGTCATTCGATAATTGGCCGATGTGCGATTTCGCACAACAGCGATTAGGTCTGAATTAGGCCAAAAGTGTGCACATTTTCCATAATGGCAGGCTTGTGCACTACCAAAAAGATGGATTTTTCATTGGTCGAGAGAGCGTGTCAATAATACATGACCTGTATTTCATTGGTCAATACAGCATGTCATAATGTATGCAAACACTCCTTTCACGCGGTATAGAAATCAGACTCCTTCCATAAGGCACTGGGGGTTATTCAGAGATGAACACAGATCACTGCATACGCAGCAAGATCTGCTTCATCTCCTCACATGCTGGAGGCCGCCAAGCACAGGGCAAGGCACCCAGCATGTGTGAGGCCACCTCCCATTGCATTCACAATTAGGTTGACCCCTCGATGCGCTGTTAGTGGCCATTTATTTTTGTCGGAGGCGGCTGTGTGTGACGTCACGCAGCTGCCCCGAAAACTGTCCCGGCCCGCCCCCATTTACCCAGCGCCGACCCCGTAACTACACCCCCGCAACGTCTGCCGCTGTCAAACACAATGCGCATCTCACAATGTGTGTGTCTGCACAGCCGCTGATGTGCAGACACGTAGTATGCAGACACGCATCCCACACTGCAGACACTCCATCCAAGCGATATAGAACGCAGACACTCCTACCTTACAGTATAATATGCAGACACTCCATCCTAGCGGTACAATACGCAGAAATTTCTTCCATATGCTGTAATATGCAGACACTCCTCCCATGCGGTGTAATACGCAGACACTCCTCCCATGCGGCGTAATACGCAGACACTCCTCCCATGCGGCGTAATACGCAGACACTCCTCCCATGCGGCGTAGTACGCAGACACTCCTTCCATGCGGCGTAGTACGCAGACACTCCTTCCATGCGGCATAGTACGCAGACACTCCTTCCATGCGGCATAGTACGCAGACACTCCTTCCATGCGGCATAGTACGCAGACACTCCTTCCATGCGGCATAGTACGCAGACACTCCTTCCATGCGGCATAGTACGCAGACACTCCTTCCATGCGGCATAGTACGCAGACACTCCTTCCATGCGGCATAGTACGCAGACACTCCTTCCATGCGGCATAGTACGCAGACACTCCTTCCATGCGGCATAGTACGCAGACACTCCTTCCATGCGGCATAGTACGCAGACACTCCTTCCATGCGGCATAGTACGCAGACACTCCTTCCATGCGGCATAGTACGCAGACACTCCTTCCATGCGGCATAGTACGCAGACACTCCTTCCATGCGGCATAGTACGCAGACACTCCTTCCATGCGGCATAGTACGCAGACACTCCTTCCATGCGGCATAGTACGCAGACACTCCTTCCATGCGGCATAGTAGGCAGACACTCCTTCCATGCGGCATAGTAGGCAGACACTCCTTCCATGCGGCATAGTACGCAGACACTCCTTCCATGCGGCATAGTACGCAGACACTCCTTCCATGCGGCATAGTACGCAGACACTCCTTCCATGCGGCATAGTACGCAGACACTCCTTCCATGCGGCATAGTACGCAGACACTCCTTCCATGCGGCATAGTACGCAGACACTCCTTCCATGCGGCATAGTACGCAGACACTCCTTCCATGCGGCATAGTACGCAGACACTCCTTCCATGCGGCATAGTACGCAGACACTCCTTCCATGTGCAGAATGTGTTTAACGCTGAGAAATATTACATGACACTCTGAAGCGCAAATAGTTTCATCCTGGAAACAAATCCTGTTTATTACATAATGCACTCTTAAATTCTTTATCTTTATGTAATAGATAATTAGGTACTGTATATTTTTAGAAAGATTTTCAACACAGACAAAACAGCAATCAGAATAATGGGAGTTTCAAGGTCCCTACAATTGTGAGATGGAATTGCTTATAACAAAATATTGAATGATAACTAAAAATATTTGTTGGTTATTAATGTGTACAATATAAACCCACGCAGGACTCAAACGGACAATTCATCTGAGACAAAGAACACTACCATGCCTGAAAACTACAACCATAAGTGCAAATGATGGGAAGACTGAGGCAGCTCCAAGCAAAATTAATAAAGACAAAAATTAAATAAACCTTTGAAGAGAACTTTTGTTGACATCTCTTAGGAGTAATGATAAACAGCCAGGAGCATCTGCCTAGAAATGGATGAGCTGCAAAACCCTTATTAAAGTACCTCATTTCCACAGAGGCAGGGAGTGCAAAACACTACCCAGCACCGCTCATAATAGACACTTATTGCAGAGAATCCAGCTCATTACCTTTCAGAATCCACACAACTGAAATCATTAAAATACTCAGACAATTATAGTTATAACTTCAATATAAAAATGACCCCATACACATAAAATGTTACTTAAGGGTTTTAAAGCATTTAGCAATGTTTAATGTTGGAAAAATAGAATACAAATGTGCACAACACTCATAGGTGGCTATTGAATTGTTGGCGAGAGAGTGTTTTAACTAATGGGCGTCTATCGGAGCTATTCAATTGTTGCTCCGATCAGACGCCCATTAGCCGCGTCAGTCACATCTCAGCTCTCACCTCGAGGGGCTGAGAGATGAACTGTTTGAAAAGTCGGCCGTTTGGCCGACCAAACAGGACTTTTCCCCATTGGACCTATTAGTTTAGATGAGTTTTGCCGCTTTAGGTGCCTAAATCCTGTCTAGCGGGGTGCGACAAGCGCAATAATTAAATGGCACTCAAAGCAACTGAATAGCAACAATGGCGTCCTTTATTGCCTTCGAACGAATAATTGAATAGCCCCCATACTGTACTTAGCTGATTGAATTCAGCTGAACCAAGTAAAGAGATTACCAGAAGACAAAGTGAATATGCGATTATGTTTAGACATGTAGATTAGTGACAATGACAAAAGTTATTTAAAAAAAAAAAACTAATGTAAAAAAAAAAAAAAAAGCACTAAAATGTGTCATTGACATAGCAGTCTCCAATAATTCAACATTAATGAAATGTCATTAAGAAAAAAAAAAAATGGCCAAAACAAAGTGCTGACACTTTAAACGATTAGCTGCCACAACTCTACTGGTCCAGCTGCACCGCAGGTTTAGGTTCTATGCAGGGGTGTAGCGAGGGTGGCTCCGGTGGAGCGCGAGCTCCAGGCGCCGAAAAAGTTAGAGGGCGCACTGCTCTACAGTGTGGCATAACGTGTATAAGGTGTACTACTCTGTAGTGTAATGTGAATAACGGATGCAGTGTAATGTGAATTGGTACTATTCTGTGGCCACGCACTTTCCCAATGAAGCCATGCCCCAAGATTGTTGTTGCAAGCCTTCGTCATGCACTGCACCCTATTTTAAACATTGGAGGAACCCAAAGTAAACTTTTTCCCTGAGCTCCGCAAGGTCTAGAACTGGACCCAGGGGCTGGCTGGCAACTTTCAGCCTGGGGGACAGACTCAAGCAAGTGGCCCAGCTTTTCACAGAGAATGCAATGGAATAATGGCCCTGGAATACTTACATTGTACTGGCCCGGGGGTGGGGGGGTGGGGGGTTTGTTCAGATGGCACCTTGCCCAGCCAGCTCCTGACTGGCCCTGTCACCAATTTAGGATTTTTAAATATTCTCTTTTAAATGTAACATACCACCACATGTTGGCTAGGCCCCCAATTCATTACAGGGGAGGGGACGCCAAAACATACCCTTGCTCCGGGCACCATGGCGCCTAGCTACACCTCTGGTTCTATGCAAGAGAAATGCTTTAGAGTCAGTGTTTCTCAAACTCTCATTGATGGAATACTAAAGCTAGGTACAAATTGTCAAATATATTTTGGTCGGCCCGACAATCGGACAATTTTCCGGGAAATTGTAGGCACCAATATCTGAGCTACACACTAAAAGCTTTCTTTTTAAAGTTATCAATTTTCTGCCACATCACACTGCATTTGCATATGTCCGCCCACAAGGAGGATAACATAGTGACAGCTAAACAAAGGAAATATGGGCAGATTATTGAGAATGCAAACACACACTAATCGATATCGAAAGATTGTGGCGAGATTTTTGGTTTGGGACGACAGATTGGAAAATCGATCAGCCGTGTGTGTGGGCAAGATTTTTCAGAAATATCGCAGAAACGATCGTTCATATACACTATACAATAACTTTGGTCGTTCTTCCGATTACAGGTTGAGTCTCCCTTATCCGAAATGCTTGGGACCAGAGGTATTTTGGATATCGGATATTTCCGTATTTTGGAATAATTGCATACCATAGTGAGATATCATGGTGATGAGACCTAAATCTAAGCACAGAATGCATTTATGTTACATATACACCTTATACACACAGCCTGAAGGTAATTTTAGCCAATATTTTTTATAACTTTGGGCATTAAACAAAGTGTGTCTACATTCACACAATTAATTTATGTTTCATATACACCTTATACACACAGCCTGAAGGTCATTTAATACAATATTTGAATAACTTTGTGTATTAAACAAAGTTTGTGTACATTGAGCCATCAAAAAACAAAGGTTTCACTATCTCACTCTCACTCAAAAAAGTCCGTATTTCGGAATATTCCGTATTTCGGAATATTTGGATATGGGATACTCAACCTGTATTGGCAAATTAGCCCCATTTTATTTATTTTATTTTATTTATTAACAGTTTCTTATATAGTGCAGCATATTCTGTTGCGCTTTACAATTAGAACAACAGTAATAGAACAAAACAGGGTAAAAACAGACAGACAGAGGTAGGAAGGCCCTGCTCGCAAGCTTACAATCTATAGGGAATAGGCATTGATACACAAGGATATATGCTACCTATTGCATAATGATCCACCAGATTGCTAGATACTTAATGGGTTGTATGATATGATCACCCCGCAATGTTGGCCAAGTGTCAGGAGGGTGTGAGACTAAAGAAAGACAAGATATGTGATGTTATGAATACTCTACAGAGGATGTAATTAGATAGGGAAGCAGTGATGGTTATGTGGGTGGGTCTGGAATTTGATAGGCTTGTCTGAAGAGGTGAGTTTTCAGGGAACGTTTAAAGGTTTGGAGACTAGAGGCGAGTCTTATTGTGCAGGGGGGGGGCATTCCACAGAGTGGGTGAAGCCCGGATAAAGAACTGTAATTTTGAGTGTGAACAAGTAATGCGTGTGGATGAGAGACACGGATCTTGTGCACGGCGGAGAGGTCGGGTAGGGAGATATTTTGAGATAAGTGAAGATATGTATGTTGGTGCAATTTGGTTACTAGCCTTGTATATCAGTAAAAATATTTTATATTTAATACAGTAGAATACTGGTAACCAATGGAGGGACTGACAAAGCGGATCTGCAGACGATAAACGTCTAGCGAGGAAGATTAGCCTCGCAGCTGCATTCAAAATGGATTGTAGTGGTGAGAGCCTATGTTTGGGAAGACCTGTCAGGAGACCATTACAATAATCAATGCGGGAGATAATAAGAGCATGGATTAGAGTTTTTGCTGTGTCTTGTGTAAGATATGGTCGTATTTTGGATATGTTTCTTACATGTATGTAACATGATCTTGAAACAGATTAAATGTGGGGAACAAAGGACAGTTCAGAGTCAAGAATGACACCTAGGCAGCGAGCTTGTGGGGTAGGGATGATTGCAGAGTCCTCAACAGTGATAGAGATATCAGGTTGGTAACTACTATTGGCTGGTGGAAATATAATTAATTCTGTTTTGGAAATATTAAGTTTGAGATGGTGAGACGTCATCCAAGACGAAATGGCAGAAAGGCATTCAGTGACACGGCCCAATACAGATGGTGACAAATCTGGGGAGGATAGGTAGATTTGAGTATCATCCACATACAATAATTGTGTAGTGTGTACCTAGCTTAACAGTGCATGTTTTCTAGGTATCCTCAGGAATAATTAGTACCACCTGTAGGTCTATTATCTTAGTCAATCAACATACCTGAATTCTACCTAGATAATCTGGAAAACATGCACTATCAGGGTTCCATGAGGAAGGGTGTGGTTCGTTTTATCGACAGTGTCTAGGTCGACAATATTTAGGTCGACCACTATAGGTCGACAGTCACTAGGTCGACATGGATGGAAGGTCGACAGGGTTTCTAGGTCGACATGTGTTAGGTCGACAGGTCTAAAGGTCGACATGAGGATTTTTTTTTTTTTTGTCGTTTTCTTCGTAGAGTGACCGGGATCCCAAATTAGTGCACCGCGTCCCCTCGCATGGCTCGCTTCGCTCGCCATGCTTCGGGCATGGTGCCTTCGCTCCGCTACCGCTTCGCTCGGCACACTTTACCGTTCCAATCGTAGTCCACGTGGATCGTTAAGTATGAAAAAATAAAAAAATAAAAAATTTTAAAAACTCATGTCGACCTTTAGACCTGTCGACCTAGCACATGTCGACCTAGAAACCCTGTCGACCTTCCATCCATGTCGACCTAGTGACTGTCGACCTATAGTGGTCGACCTAAACATTGTCGACCTAGACACTGTCGATCTTCAGAACGGATCCCCATGAGGAACGGGTTTGAGAAACACTGCTTAAGCCTCTTAAATTAATAATATTTTTCTAAAAATGTCCCCAAAATTGTTGATTTTTTAATGATCAAAGATAGACAATTAAACATGATTGAGTACAATGTTTTCAACAAATATACTGATTTCTTAATAAAATGATAACGAATGAAGTTTAAATGGCGGATGTAATTTACTGCAAAAACTTAAAGGGCAATATTCGATTATCGTGCCTAATCTCCCTTCTAAAGCAACAGGAGTTCGCGGGACGATATTCAGTTGATCTTTTTTATCGCCTGCATAAAGCATCTAAACCCGACCAAAGTGCTGGGCGCGATCTCAAAAGGTGCTTTTTCACGCATTTCAACCAACCACCCACAGAGGTCCGAGTTGAAATGCAGATGCCAGCATCCACCACACCCGAATGGAGCTACAATTGAATAGCTCCGTTTGGGTGGCATCTACTGTCTGGCAGCAGAAACAACATATGAATTACGCCCATTGACCATTTTGAACCTTTTTTTGGAAAAAATAATAGAATCGCTTAAAAACATAAAACCTTACTCTCTGTTTGTTTGTTTGTTTGTTTGTTTGTTGTTTTATCTTTTCGGTTTGTGTGGGGTTTGTTAAAAGCAACTTCTTGCAGGACTTCACAGTCACTAGCTGCTGCTGTGCTGCCCAAGAGAGGGGGAGGTGCAGCTGTGGCGTGGGCTGTGGGCACCAATCAGTCTGGGTAGCCGAGAAGGGAGAGCCGCCCACGGCTGCACTGAGCTTCTAGAGCTCAGGCTACAGTTATGCTCGGTACACACTGGCAGATATATTGGTCAATTAATTGATCGGCCAATATATCTTTTACTGATCTGCAGGTGTGTACAAGCAATATGTCTGTGAAAGACGTGTTTCACGTATATATTGTATCTGCTGCGCAGCACAGCAGATGGCCAATATATCTGAATCTTTAGCCCAATACACACTAGGCAATAATTTAAACAATATCGCCTAGTGTGTACCTCATTATCGTTAACAACCCCCTCCCTCGTCTGAACATCTACAGACGAGGGAGGTCCTCATTAACGACAGCCATGCTGCATATGCAGCATCACTGTTGTTCCCCTTCCCTGCCGTCGCTCACTACCCTGCTCGGCTAGTGTGTACTGGCCTTTTCTGTGTGTATGAACAATCACCACCTGCATATATAGCTGCAGATCGATTGAACAGCAGATTTATCTTTAAGATATACTGGTGCATCTCTCTGTGTGTATGAGCAACCACCATCGGCAGATACATCTGTAGATCAATTGAACTGCTACCAGTGTGTACACATCTTAGGATTGCCTTCCTGCAGTTGTATGTAGCCGGGCCAGCTGGGGAGAGGTTGCCACAGTAACTAACAGGCCGGCTGGGTGGGCAGAGCCCAGCAGGTGCTAGAAGATCCTAAAGATCGCACCAGCTGTTATAGCAACCACTTTGGTAATGTCTTAATAAACATTAGAATGCAACCTATCAAGTCACTGGTAACCAGTGGCAACACGAAGGAACTTCATGAAGCACCGTTTTCTAGTGAACATATAGAGGCAGCTTTAATTCTGTACAGTCTGTGTGCACTTCCCAGTATTACAGTAAGTACATGTCAAACGATACTTATTTTTTTCACACCTTGAACAATGTTTCTTACCTGTAACATTCACCAGAGTATAACTGTGGTTAATTGAATTACAGGAATCCTATCAGTGGGAAACTTTCCTTGCAGATTTTAAAAGTTAAGGGGGTTACTCACAGAGAGATCCATGCTTAAAATCTAAGCAATCTAACTAGATTGCTTAGATTTTAAGCACAGATCACTCGTGTGTACCCCCCCAAGCGATAGCAAAGCGCAGCCCCGCACATCGATATCGCCAGTACTAGATTGGCCTGCATGCAAGCCAATCTAGCACGTCGTTCATTTCACTCGCTGGGTGAAATGAGCGGCCCCCCGTCCTCCCCCGCATCGCACAGCACACATCGCGCTATGCTGAGCGGCGGGAGAGATGTGTGCTGAGCGGTTCGCTCAGCACACATCTCTCCCTTCAATATGGGCCTATAGTGTTTTCGTGCTCATGTCTGTGTCTTATCTTTATTTGAAAGATAAGAAACATTTAAGGGCCGTACACACGGGGAGATTTCTCCCAGAGATTTGTGCTGAGCGATCTAGTACAGACCGCTCAGCACACAGCGCGATGTGTGCTGAGCGAGGGTGTGTGTGTGTGTGTGTGTGTGTGTGTGTGAGTGGGGGGGGGGGGGGGGAAACGCTCATGGTGAAATTAACCCAGCGGTGAAATGAGCGATGTGCTAGATTGTGCCAATCTAGTAACGGTGATAGGGACACGCAAGGCCGCGCATCGCTATCGGGCATACACATGGAGAGATTCGTGCTTCATTTCTAAGCAATCTGGTCAGATTGCTTATAGAAATTAAGCACGGAACTCTCAGTGTGTTCCCCCCTTTAGTAAATGTCATGCTTCATGGAGTTTTATGCCTACTAACATCCTTATATTCGATAAAATCTGCAATTATTTCATGTAAATTATATACTAAAGCAGGAGCACTCCAAACTACAGGCCAAACGGGTCCTCCGACCAAACCTTCAATCCACTGCTACTCAACTCGCAGGTCCACCCAGTCGAGTGATAAGAGCTCCGCCATCTCTGCTTGAGACAGGCAGCAATCAGGCAATGACCCCTAAGTGGGGCCAGCTAACTGCCCAGGTTACCCATCCAACCGACTTAGGCCTCCAACCCAGACAAATAGCGAAGACTTAAATCTTATTGCTGGTCCCCAAAACCGCCAGCAGCTATTCATTATGCATTTCAGCTCGCTACCCCCGAGGATGGCGACCCGAAATGCGCAAAAGTGACCCATTTGGGTGCCCAAACGGGACTTTTTGCATCGTGCCATTTGTTTAGTCGGGTTTTGCAGCTTTATACAGCTTAACTAGACTGATATGGCGCGATCAGCGCGATAAAGGGGGACAATTGAATATGTCCCGCGATCTCCAGTCACTTTAGACGGGAGCTTGATTGCGATTAAACAACTGAATTCCCCCCCAAAGAGTCCAACGCAAGGAGGCTGCATCTGTGGACTGGAGGCTACAGTTCTGAAGAATTTAGACCATGCTATAAGGAGTATAGGGTACAGGTAGTGCCTGTAGGGATTGAGAGCATTATTTGATGGCGTATTGTCACTAACAATTGCATATCAGGTAGAATCCTGGAACATTAGGGTAGATGGCATAATCTAAGGAGTAGAGAGTGAGGCCAGGACCATTATGTAAGAGGAGTAGGTACCAGGTATCTGAGGAAAAATAACATAATCTGGAGTATAATACAGACCCCAGTCATCATTTAAGGAGAAAAGGAAATGGAACCATAACATGAGAATAACAGAGACCACAGAAATAATTTGGAGAACAGTATCCAAGGACAATATACTATAGATCAGGGACTCTTGTCTGCAGCCAAAGCCACAACTCCATTTTAGCACAGTAAGGAAAACTGCAATCAAAAAGGAGTAAAATAATGTTTACTTCAAGATATATTTATTAGTTTTAGGGGTTAATTCAATCAGACCCCGATAATTTACTGGCTGTGAAAAAAAAGGTAGTAGCCTCTGGCTTTAACGCCTGTGGCTTTTAAAATATGGCCCCTTTTTCTCGCCCGTTGAGTTAACTTTAAACAGGCAATAACACATAGAATCTGGGATAAATTCCCAGGCCTGTGTGTTAACTTGGTCGCAGCACCCGAAAACAGGCTATGTATCCTGGACTTATTTTTGAGCCTGCTCAGGCTCAAATAAAAATACCTGTTAAGTGCAGCCTGCAGGCAGCATTCAGGGTTGATTGAATAGCGCCAGGGGAGCAATTAGCTTACGGTAACTTACTGCGGCTAATTGAATTCACCCCTTAGTGTTTCTTAGAAATTGAGAAACAGAAAATTGTGGTCCTCCATTCAAAGTCATTGCCTTAATACAATATTCAAAGAAAAAACATTTGGATGCCTATACAGTACTTAAAGAAATGATTAGTCTAAATTTTTATAAGAAACGTTTAGTGGGAAATAAATCGTTAGCAGATGTTACAAATTAAATGAAAAAATAAATAAAGTACAAAATAAAATATTATATACATCTCCATCTATAGGTGTGGATCATGGGGTCGACCACACTTAGGTTGACAGTCATTAGGTCGACCACTATTGACTAGGTCGACATCTGAAATAGCTCGACATGGTCTTTAGGTCGACATGGAAAAAGGTCGACATGAGGGTTTTTTTGTGTCGATTTCTTCGTAAAGTGACCAGGAACCCCAATTAGTGCACCGTGTCCTCTTCGGGCAAGGTGCCTCGCTGTGCTCGGCACAGGTTACTATTCCCAATCGTAGTCCACGTGGATCGTAAAGTATGAAAAAGTTCAAAAAAAAAATTGTAAAAACTCATGTCGATCTTTTCCCATGTCGACCTAGTGACCATGTCGACCAATAGTGGTCGACCTAATGACTGTTGACCTAAGTGTGGTCGACCTAGAGACCGGATATATAGGTATCCATTTGGCAGGCTGTTTATAGCATATTTTGTTTCACCTGCCTCAGGCAGGCTAAACCAAATCTCTGATAAGTGCCGGCATTAGGGCTGATTGGATAGTCCCAGGGAGATAACTAGGCTAATTGGATACCACCCATAGTCTGTTTTGTTTTAAAACTACATATGTATTTAAGGTTATTAGAGATATTTTTCCCAATGGGCACGATTCAATTCAGCACGAATTGAACAGCACTAAGAAGGAGCTCCCGAAGCTATTCAATTCAACACGCTGTTATGTCGGAGAATGACGGTTCTCATGCTTTAAACTTGGTGTTTAGTTGCGAGAACTGGCATTCTCCGACTTAACTGCCGGGCGCGATGCTGTTTCTGGCGCTAAGGGCAGAAAAGAGCATCAGGCCAGGAATTTACTTTTGTCGGATTTCTGCT
Organism: Pseudophryne corroboree; assembly: GCF_028390025.1. Lineage (NCBI taxonomy): Eukaryota > Metazoa > Chordata > Amphibia > Anura > Myobatrachidae > Pseudophryne > Pseudophryne corroboree. The sequence continues at coordinate 792,316,344 of NC_086444.1, read as the reverse complement.
CACACCCAAGGAGGGGTGCCAGAAAAAAGCCTCAACTCTGGAATAACATCACGCTGTATTGAATAGCTCCAGGAGCTCCTTCCCGGCACTGTTCAATTTGTGCTAAACTGATTTGAGCCCCATGTATAAAAAAATAAATTAAAAAAACAACATTTAAATAATGTAATGTCAATTTTTTTCATTTTTTTTTTCAGGCCATTGCACTTTTTAAAAAAAAAATATATATATATATATCTCTGGTTTAAACATTGACCATTTTTAACGGTTCCTTTTTGTCATTTTTCAGGACATTTTTTTTCTCCTTTTACTTCTTATAAAATGTGTTCTCTGGGGTAAAACAAAAATGAAAATAAAAACTAACGACCACTGTAGTATTCTACTATATAAAATGTACCAAAAAAAAGGGGGAGGGGGGGGGGGGCAATATTGGATGGTATGTTCATTCTCTTGGATCAATGGGGCATCATTAGAAGTCCAGCATTTCAACTCAGCATGCAAGGCATGACATATAATCTATGTTTCAATTAAATACAGGTAGTTGAACTGCTTTACCTAAAGCACAATATTTGGAAAGTTGAAAACTTTCTGCTAGAGATAAACATATGCATTTATATACATTAGCTTATATACAGTATGGCTACTTTATTCCCAACCACTGCTAATAACAGTCTCTTGAGGAGGAATGATTATTTTAATAGCTGTTGAATGCAACAGGGATCAGTTCTAACTAATCAGTTCCCTGAAAGTCTTGTGCATTCTCTCCCAGTATGCATCTTTTATTACATATGCATTTAGATATCAAGAAACCATAAATATTTTATTTTTTTTCGTGCCTTTAACTTGTGCAGCAGCAAATTATTTTGATCACTTCTTTTTGCATTGGCATTAAACAATGACATTAATCCCACAGATTGTAAGCTTGCGAGCAGGGCCTTCCTACCTCTATGTCTGTCTGTTTTTACCCAGTTTTGTTCGATTACTGTTGTTCTAATTGTAAAGCGCAACGGAATATGCTCCGCTATATAAGAAACTGTTAATAAATAAATAAATAATCTCAATAGAAGCATATTGGAAAACTAAATTGGCATGGAAAGGCCCAGTAATGCAGGTCTATTCCAGAGGTCCCCACTCTGCTCTTCTGAACATGCATTGGGGCTGATGTAAGCACCATGATGCACTATTTTTCTCACATCCTCCACAACCACATCAACTTTGGAACGTCCGCCTCTGCCTTTAGACGAATGAAATAAATGCAGCAACATTGCATTATACCGAAAAAATAAATGCTACAGCATTTTCCAAATAAACATTATTTTACAAAAATCAAATATTATAAAACTGGTTATTGACCCATATATATTATACATTAATAGTGTTCACTCTAGGATATTTAGGGGAAGGAACTGATCGCTCAGGACAACACATTCTAATTTTGGAGGGCACAATTTTAGGGCATCCGGTCTTTAGGTCGATAGTAAGTAGGTTGACCACTATTGGTCAACAGTAAGTAGGTTGACATGGTTTCTAGGTCAACATGACAAAAGGTCAACATGAATTTGTCACATTTTTTTTTATTTTTCGAACTTTTTCAGACTTTACGATCCATGTGGACTACAATTGGGAACAGTAACCTGTGCCGAGCGCAGCGGTAGCGTAGCGAGGCACTTGCCCGAAGCATGGCGGGCGAAGTGAGGGGACACGGTGCACTAACTGGGGTTCCCGGTCACTGTACAGAGAAAACGACACCAAATAAAAAAACTCATGTTGACCTTTTCTCATGTCGACCTAGTACATGTCGACATAGGGTCCCTGTCAACCAAGAAACCATGTTGACCTACTTACTGTCAACCAATAGTGGTCGACCTAGACACTGTCGACCTAAGTTTAATCTACCTAACATACCACACCCCAATTTTAGACATGAATCGTCAGTAAAGCTGTTATATATAATTATCGTAATAAATTATTATAATCAGTGTGTTTCCACATAAGCAATGAAATGACACCAAATCATATGATGTCACATAGTAATGCATCAAATTAATATTATACCACAAATACAGTGCCCACAATTTATATTATGCCATAAAGAGATCTTGCTTCTGGAGAAATTACTGACAAAATTGTTTTTTTTTTTATTGGTAGATAAACAGAATGCTTAGACTCCACTAGTGTCAGGCGAGGTGGTAGAGGACTCTTCTGGGAATACATATGTATTCCCGGCAGACGGGACGCCGGCTGTCAGTATCCCAACAGCGGCATCATGTCCGCCAAAAAGCCGGCAGCGGGGCAAGCGATACGAGTGGGGACTCAGAAAATTAAATTGCCTCACTTGTCCATAATCCTCAGGAAGGTCAGGTCCTTGCCCATAGCCATGGCCAGCATCTTGAGCAAGTCTGTACCTCCTCTGCCGCACCCTGAGCTGTAGAGCTTGCACTTCATCCAGTGTTATGGGTCCCTGGAGAAGGGGGGTGAAGGCGGTCTTACAGGGTGGACCATGTCCAGGTGGCTCCACAGCTATATTATCATCTCACTCCTGCCTTGGTGGGCATCAGGCGGCTCTTCCCTTTGCATGGACGGCAGAGGTGTAGGGGAAGCTGTGGTCATCTACTGTGTGCCTCCAATGGGTTGGGTTGTGACCAAACAGCTGCACCTGGCACTTTACTCCGTCATAGTCTATGTGTGTGGGACTCTGCTCTAGAGAGTACAGAGCACAATTACAATTACAGAACGGGCAGGGCTCTGCTAAAAGGTGCTAACAAGAAAACTACATAAAGAGGTTGCATATACCAGTCAACTATAAGCTTAACATAAAGATTTTTAAAGGGCACATAAAATACACTACATTTTACCAACATGCAACAGCAATGCAGGCAATTTATTAAACACTGTAGTCTGTAAAAGTATATTAACCCAGAGCAATTACACAGCAAAATTCCATTACCAGTCCAATAAAAGTTGGGCTAATGGAGGCAAATCTCTGCTTAGTAAAAGTGGGCCTAATTCAGACCTGACAGGTGCTGTGATGTGGCACCGGCGCATGCTAGACAGCCGACAGCCGTATCAGTTCTGAGATCACCTATGCCTGATTGACAGTGGCGTTGTCCGGGCAACGCAGGCGTGCCCTGACTGTGCGGGGGGGGGGGCGGGGGGGGCGTGGCGGCTGCGTGACAACACACACAGCCGCTGCGACCCTCACAGCGACGAGTAGCTACCTGCCAGCACGCAGGATCTGCGCTGGTAAGGAGCTACTCCTAAAGTACAAAAAGCGCAACGGAATATGCTGCGCTATATAAGAAACTGTTAATAAATAAATAAATAAAAAAGCATTGCCGCTGTGCGATGCTTCTGTACTTATGCGGGGGGGGGGGGGGGATTTGGGCCTGACATGCGGGGTGGACTAGCCCTGTGCTGGGCGTCCCCCCACATGTCTGTGTGACTAATCGTAGATGTGCTAAATTTAGCACATCTACGAGCAGGCCTGAATTGGGCCCAGTGACTTGCTACACAACTGCAGACATTTAAATAGTGCTGAAGTTTTATAATCAGATCATTTTATTCAATCACACCAAGCAACCCCCAGTGGGGTTTACAATCCAAAATTTCAGCCATCATAGGGCGGTTATCAATTGTTATATCACACCCGAACTCCTGACGGGAGATTGCGGGGTGACATTTAATTGTTCCTCTTTATCATGCCCATAAGTGTCAGGTTTAGCTGCGTATAGCTGCTAAACCCAACCAAACTAATGGGCGCAACGCAAAAAGTCTCATTTCAAGGCTCAGACTGGTCACTTTTCACTCTTTTCAGCTCACCACCCCCGGGAGGGCAAGCTGAAATGCCGGCGCTGGCAACCAATCATGTCCGAATGGAGCAATAATTGAACAGCTCCATTGGGCGTCATCTACTGGCTGCCAACGATAAAACAATTAAATACCACCCACAGTGTTACCGCTAGGATGTGGGCACGGCATTGCGCAGAGTCAGTATATACACTCGGAATGTGGGTGCGGACCCTCCAGCGTCACTATTGGGGGCGGTTCGACCCCCTCCGTGTCACCATTACAGGCAGGACGATCTATCCGCGTCACCAATGGGGGGCACGCCAACGCCCTTGATAGAATGAATAGATTCCACACGCATGTGCACAGCATCTATTCACAAGACGGCATATCACTGACAAGCTGTCAATAAAGTGGCAGGGCACGTTTTGCCCTTAAAAAAACAGCCTAGCATGAACAATACATCAACAACCAGGACAAATTTAATCACAAGACAATCTCTTCACTATAAGAATAACTGGAGCCCAGCGAGAGAATCACAGAAAGAACACACAATTTCCACGTAAACAACACCCTGGATTGGAATTGTACCTAAGGCCCTAACACTGTGAGAAAGTATTCACAACCACTATGCCACTGGGTTAGTAAACAGCCCTCATTATGTGTGAAAGTGCACTACCCTTCATGAACCAATATCTTTAAAAGGTACTTTAGGCACTTGATTTAAAAACATATGTAGACAGAATTCTGGCAGAAAACATAAATATTCCCTATTTAATATCCAAATAAATTTTGCACTGCTATGATTTTACTGCTGTCACCTAACAACTCCTTTAACTGTATATAGTATTATCTAGAAAACTGACAGTTCTAAACTTTGCACTATAAAAAGTTGAAATGTCACAAAAGAAAAGGAAGAAAAAGCTTGCATACTGTACAAGTACAAGTCACTAAATAAGAAACTCTACTACCACAATAACCAGGCAAGCACTGAAGTACAAATAAAAACTCATCACCAGCTATCCTTCATGAACACAGATCTTTACAATATCTAAGCAGACATCTCCACCCCCATTTTTTTTAAACGTTTATAACACCTAAAATCTATCAATTTTGCACCCCCCCCCTTACAGTCTTTACCACCTGCCCTACTCCATTCGCTGTTTCTTCCTTAGAATCACTAATAAGCATGAGTAAATAAATGTTGCATATGCAAGAAATACCTACAAAAATGGGAAATATATTATGGCATTCAGTTGCCTAAGTGAGTATGTCAACAAAACTATGCACCAGGTTATGTTTGGTTACCAACCCCACTCTCAGGTCACCTAATAAATGACCCGGGGTATACAGTAGGTGTTATTACAGTGGATTCCACTTTTACACATTTATTATTAATGCCCTTAAATAAACTACAACATTCTTCTATTCAGCAGACAAGAAATGGCTACGACCGCAGGCATAGCTGGGTGTAACATACATACAGTACTGTACCACCTGTAGAAAATGTGCTATACATTGAGATAACTTTATTTGGGGGGGGGGGGGGGGGGGGGGGAAATAATAATGATAACTTTGAAAGAGATAAAATTGTGAGAGAAAAAGTACCAACCAACCATCTTCTGTAATTTATCAAACACAGCCTGTAAAATGCAAGGTAGAAGCTGATTAGCTAGTACTTTATCTCTCACAATGTATTTGATTTAAAAAACATCCTATACAGGGTTGAGTATCCCTGTATATTGATTTTTTTCAGAACAATGGGCCTTATTCAGGTTTGTTAGCAAACCAAAAAAGCATGCAAATGGACAAAACCGTGTTGCACTGCAGGGGGGGGGGGGTGCAGATGTAGCATGCAGAATGAGTTAGATTTGGGTGGGGTGTGTGTTCACACTGAAATCTAAGTTGTAGTGTAAAAAATAAGCAGCTAGAATTTGTCCTGAACAGATACAATATAACCCACCCAAATCTAAATTTCTCTGCAAGTTACATCTACCCCACCTGCAGTGCAACATGGTCTTGCCCATTACTGTGTTTTTTTGGATGGCTAATAAACCCGAATAACCCCCATATACGGAGAAAATGCTATCAAAAGTCTCCTGTGATGTTGTCATACACTGGATCTAAAAACAGTCTTATACAGCATTGATTATGTGTGACCATAATCAACATTTGTCCAAGCAAATCTAATCAAGAAATACATTCTGCCCACAAATATCAATTATTGAAATTCACCTTTGCCATACTGAGAAAAAAAAAAAAACCTATGCATTCAGTACTTAAGCTTTTACATACTAGTTAGCCTATGTGTCTTGCTCTACTGTTAAGGCACCATATCAAATAACTTGAAATGCTATTAGTGATCTGAAGAAGAACAGGAGTTAAAGAAGGCAATCATCTGCAATTATCGTGGGTGGCTAATCATAAGTACAATGTAGATAAGCAAGGTTTATTTAAAAAAAAAATAAAAAAAAAATAAAAACGAAAAAGAAAAAGCTGTTAAACCAGTTCCTACTTTATCTATTTTTTTTTTTTTATGGAATACAACAATGACTCAGGGTCATAAGAATGCTGCAAGCCTAAAGCATGACATTTACAATATTGATATAGTGAGGTACAAATATATACATACTACAGGATAAGTCTCTAAAGCTGGGTACACACTAGGCGATATTTTGGCGGATCCGGCAGACATATCGCCCAATGGGTACACACTAGGCGATATTTCAGTGGATCCGGCAGACATATCGCCCAACGGGTACCCATGTCTGAAGATGTTGTCAATGCCACAATGCTCCTGGATGTGGCCACTGAATATATTGCGCGCAATATATTGTTTACGGCTGACTGACATATTGTTCCATCGGCCACGATCCGGGAACATATGGGGCCAAATGTAATAGAATGAGAGTTTCAGAAAGTGAGATATTTGGTAAGGTTTTGCATTTTTTTTTAAAGTGCCAATCATTTACACAGCAAGATCAACTTGGTTTTGCTGTGTAAATGATTGCCACTTTAAAAAACACTGAAAAACCTTATCAAATCTTTCACTTTCTGAAACTCTCACTCTATTACATTTGGCCCCTAGTGTGTAACCAGCTTAAGTCCTTCATTTATTTATTGATAGGCCATACCAGTTGACAAGCAAAATACCCATAAACTATTAAAAAATATATATATGTTCCTAAGCATATATCTAACATGCCATAGAACATGCAGTAACACATTTCCAATCATGCAAAATAAACACTCTTTATTAAGCAATGTTCACTAACATACTATATTGATACCAAGGATGAGTCATATGTGTATACAAGCAAAATACGTTGCTTCATCATGAAATGTGGCATTGCTCCTACAGTATACTCCAAATGCACAAATGGTGGGCTAGCCGCTAGGTAATCCCCACATTAGTATAATGATATTACATTCAATAAACCAAATAAGAGTGACGGTAATCATAAAAAACATGATAAATCTATTGAGAAAACGGTAAATAAAAATAACATCGCACTGGAGGCCTCCACTGGCATCAAAGGGGTTAAGAACGAAAACGTAAAAAGTGGTAGGTACAGTAAGTATAATAATGAAACACATCTCTGGGGGAAACACCAATTTGAGGACATATTGACTGCAGGGTTTTCTTGAGTAATACAGCTTCCTCGAGGGCATAATTCAATCCCTTGGTGCAACATTCAGTACCACATTGTAGTAACTGATAATTCATATCATTATAGAAAAATATGAACTGGACTATGACCATTATATAGAGCCTCATAATTATTTATTTGTCATAGATATGTCTTTTTTCTTTTCTCTTTTTTTTTGCAGTGGACATGATGCAAGCTATAGGTTGTGAAAGATGGAACCTCTCATTTATTATGGAGCATTGGAATGTTACTACTGGATGTATGTTGTGATAAAGACAACTTCTCCCCTTACAAAACAACCAATGGACAAGATAAACACCACAAAGGATGTGGATCTACTCCGCATCCATCCATGATAATATAATTGGGAGAGAATTCTAATATCTGATAGGTGTGCACATACTGCTTGGAAACTGTAGGCGACATCAAATAATTAATTGAGGCCACACTATAGGGAGCAAATCAGCATAATTCAACATACAATCTGCCGCCCACACAGATGTAAGATGTCATTTCTGCAGCATTGGAAAGCTGCACTAAGCATTCTACAGAATTGTGATAGTCCCCATTTTGTAGATTAAGGAATGAGTATGTGAGATCCTTCCCTTACAACCTAACACCACCCCACCCAATGCCAACCTAATGATTAATCTCACTGGTGGGGACTAAAATGGGCTGCTTAGCAGTAGCCTCTCATTGTAGCACTGCAGACTGATCACATACACCCCAAAGAACAGAGCCATGGTGTAATCCTGTGTGCTGGCTATGTGCTGCTGGGAGAGGTGTACTAAGCAGAAGGAAGTGGGGGATTGTGCAGTCCCCAGCTCTCCCACCTCCCCACACAAGCCCAAATACTGCAATGTAACACTGAGCCACTAACCCACAGAGCTCAGTGTGGGCTGCAAGAGACTGCAGGCTGCCCTCGCCCAGACCCCCATATGCAGCACAGCACAAGCACCTAAACACTGGCACCATCACATAGAGCACAGCATAGGACACCTCCATTTTTCACAGCCACCTTACCTTTCACCGCCCTGTCCAACGTTGACAACTTCGGATCTATCGCCTTGTGTTCAGACATGTCCAGATGGAGGGTGCACTGCTTGTAAAGCAGAGGCTGTCACTGGGCTCAGTGTCTTTAAATCCCGGTTTAGTGACAAAGTTTTTGCCTTTTTGTCCTTTCCTGCGGATTTTCAGATATGGTTCTCCAGCATGAAGAGAAGAAATATGTATATCAGCAGCAGCCCTCCCCCCCAGAAACAATAATAAATAAAAAAATAGACACAGATTGCTGCAGTTAGCACTGAAATGCAACAGCCTATCTCCAGACAGAGACACTGCTACACTGTATTCCCTGACTGCCTCCACGCACTCACCCTCTCCCTCTCACACAGACACACACACATACATGCATGCAGCAAAGGCACTAACACTCTCTCTACACCATCAGATCCCAACCTATCCTCAGCCACCCAGTTTGGGTTACAACTCTTGTCCCTCCCCTTGCTCCCGGTCTCCCAGCTGCTATTGGCTCAGCTGTGCCATCAATCAACAGAAGGAACCCTTTCAGGTATTTCCCTTCCCTAGCCCTCAGTGGTGTTACTATGGCTCTCTTTGCTGTCACTTGGGCTGCAGACTAGGAAGTGGAGGAGGAGTGGGAGGAGGGAAGCACAGTGCTGGGAGCAGCCTGGCAGCAGCAGGGAGAAGCCCCAACAGCCACTAGTAATGATTCCTATGCAGCAAACAGACAGCACTCACAGGCAGGATGCTTGTGTATGTGAATGCAGGGTGTTATCTAGTCATGGATTGGAGGCTCTTTTAGCTTTCATCATTGGACGCCTGCAATCCACTCCTTATTGGCTTTCATGCATGTACTGCCCAGTTTGCTTCCTGCTGGATGATATATATATATAATATGTCTACAGTATATGGTGGCTGCATACAGGCAGATCATAAATAGTGTAGTTATCATGTCTTGGTGTCGGGATTACTATAGAGACTTGTATTTGTAACTGCTGTGCTGTAGTAAAAATGAAGCTTCCTGAAAGCATCTGTCAAATACATAGTTGCACAGTCAGTCCAATAAGAGATACATTAGAGCACAGGTTCTCAAACTCGGTCCTCAGGACCCCACACGGTGCATGTTTTGCAGGTCTCCTCACAGAATCACAAGTGAAACATTTAGCTCCACCTGTGGACCTTTTAAAATGTGTCAGTGAGTAATTAATACACCTGTGCACCTGCTGGCTTACCTGCAAAACATGCACTGTGTGGGGTCCTGAGGACCGAGTTTGAGAACCTATGCATTAGAGCATAAGATGGGGTCACTGAGGACACCTATCTTCTTTCACCTGCTGGAGGGATCTGTAGTCTGTACATGTTTAAGTTTAACTGAATAAGGCACATTTTAGCTGCATCCCCATATTATATATATCTTTAATTGCTAAAATGCAGTTTATATATATATATATATAGATATAAAATTTAGATATATTTAAAAAAAAACTCAAGCCTTGGGGCGGGATGTAAATATGCGATGCATCCAGCAATTTAACACTGGCATGTACTTAGAAATGTGATTGGTATCGCAAAGGGCAGCTTTACCAATAAGAGCTGTCCTGTGCGATGCACAGTATGATGGGGGTCATTCTGACCCGATCGCACGCTGCAGTTCATCGCAGTGGTGCGATCGGGTCAGAACTGCGCCGGCGCATACCAGAAGACCATCGGGCCGCTACGATCGCCTCTGCCTGACTGACAGGCAGAGGCGGTCACTGGGCGGGGGGAAGGCCGAACGGCGTAGTTTGGCCACCGTTTTGTGGGCGCGGTCCGGCCAATGCAGGCGTGGCCAGACCGAATGGAGGGCGGGCCACAGCGGCTGCGTGGCATCACACGCAGCCACTGCGGGCCGAAGAGCGGTGAGTAGCTCCCAGCCAGCACGCTAAAGCTGCGCTGGTCGGGAGCTACTCTTGAAGTGCAAAGGCATCGCCGCTGTGCGATGGCTTTGCACTTCTGTGGGGGGGGGGGGCGGCACTGACATGCGGGGAGGGATAGCCCTGTGCTGGGCGTCCCCCCGCATGTCAGTGTGAATGATCGTAGCTGTGCTAAATTTCGCACAGCTACGATCATCTCGGAATGACCCCCGATGTGCGTGGCAGGGATGCTGGGAGTGATCCAATTGGATCCCCCTGAAGGAAATGTGAAAAAGCCCATAGACTTCTTTTGGATAATGCTATTTAAAGATTGTATTAACCACTGGGTCCAAGCTCTGGTATGTATCGCATTGCGGAGCTTGGTACATATGGGATTGTGGCCAAAATTACGTAAATGGTATTTTCTGAGTTTTGCTCACATTTCTGTCCTTAGTACATCTCACCCTTGGAGAAAGATAAAGTGAAGAAATTGTCCACAGCTTCTGTCATTTATCTAGCAGAAGTTGATTGGCTGCATTGGGCAATTACTCCACTTTATCTCTCTCTAAGGTTAAATACATCCCACCCATGGTATGTTGTGATTTCGGTTATAGGGGGTCATTCCGAGTTGATTGCTTGCTAGCAGTTTTTAGCAGCCGTGCAAACGCATTGTCGCCGCCCACTGGGGAGTGTATTTTCACTTTGCAGAAGTGCGAACGCTTGTGCAGCAGAGCGCCTGCAAAATCTTTTTGTACAAAACAAGACCAGCCCTGTAGTTACTCATGTGCATTGATTCTAACGATGAAGGGACAGCTTTTGATGTCACGCACTCGCCCAGCGTTCGCCCAACCACGCCTGCGTTTTCACCGACACGCCTGCATTTTTCTAAGCATTCCCTAAAAACGGTCGGTTGCCACCCAGAAACGCCCACTTCATGTCAATCTTCTTGCGTTGTGCCGTGCGAATGAAAGCTTCGCTAGAACCTGTGCAAAACAACAAAGGACTTTGTACCCGTACGTTGCGCGTGCGCATTGCGAAGCATATGCCAATTTTTAGCCTAATCGCTGCGCTGCGAACAACGGCAGCTAGTGATCAGCTCAGAATGACGCCCATAGTCTCTAGGACCAGATCCTAATTAAGACCCTGGGGGTGATTCAGTAAGGATCGCATAAGTGATGAGTGCAGTGAGGAGGGTGACACGCAGTCACTGCCTGTGGAATAGAGAGTTGGGAAAGCAGCAGTGGGCACTAGCAGCCCAAAATAAATTGTATGACCCAAAAAAGAGGGGAAGGGGTTCACACAGAGGAAGGGGACATGTCTTACACAGGGGAAAGTGGGGGGGTATCACTCAGGGCAAGGGGGGGAACATGGTTCACACATGGGAAAGGGGGAAAAGGCTCACACAGGGTGAAGGGAGACATGGCTCACGGTTAAGGCTAGATTGTACAATGCTAAAGGACCTCTGATGTCACAGCCACGTGACAGAAGGGGGAGGACCAAGGTCGGAACCCGGGTACCTTGCGGTCTCGGTGGCTCACTCTGCTCCACTTCACTCGCCACCATCTTACTAAAGGGAACAGATGTTAACATTGATAGTGAAACTGCTTGTGGGTCAGTGGTTGTGAAATCAGCAGTCCTTTAGCCCACTTGGATCTAATATCTACCGATGGCTCATACAGGGGGAAGGGGTGATATCACTCACACAGGGGAATGGGGGCATGGCTCACTCAGGGGCCAGGGAAAGGGGGGTACATGGCTCTCAGAAGGGAGAAGGAATGGGACATTGCTCACACATGGACCGGGGGGGGGGGGGGGGGGGGGGGGTCTGTAGATAGTAACATAGTAATTGAGGTTGAAAAGAGGCAAAATGCCCGTCACGTTCAACCTGTATTTTGTATTAAGTTGAGTTGATTTTACTGTACCTGCGAAGAATGTTTTATGACTAATTAACAACTACAAATCATGTTACACCCTGATTAACAACGTCAATATTTGAAACAATGTAACTTTGGATATCCTTTTCAATCAGAAATTCATCCAATCTCCTTTTAAATGCATTTACAGAGTCCACCATTACCACCTTCCCTGGTAAGGAATTCCAAATCCTTATTGCCATAACAGTGAAGAACCCTTTCCTCCGTTGTGTACGGAGTTTTCTCTCCTCCAGCCTCAGCAAGTGCCCACGTGTCCTAAACAGAGTTCTTTGAATAAATAATTCCTCTGATAACTCTTTGTGATGTCTCTTTACATATTTGAAGTCATTAATAATGTCTCCTCTTAGACGCGTCTTTTCCAGTGTATACATATTCAACCTAGTAAGCCTTTCCTCGTAATTCAGTCCCACTAGCTCTTTAATCAATTTAGTAGCTCGCCTTTGAACCCTTTCGAGTTCACCGATATCTTTTTTATACAGTGGTGCCCAAAACTGAACACAATATTCCAGGTGCGGACGTACCAATGATTTGTACAGTGGCAGGATTACATCCTCATCCCTTGTCTCAATTCCCCGTTTTATGCACCTTACTTGCCGTCTTTACTGCGCTTTGACATTGTATACAGTTATTAAGCTTATTATCAATGAGTACCCCTAAATCTTTTTCCAAAACTGTTACCCCTAGACTTTCCCCGTTTAATATGTAGGATGCAAGTTTGTTTTTAGTCCCGAAATGCATAACCTTGCATTTTTCTATATTGAACCTCATTCTCCATTTAGATGCCCAGATTTCAAGTTTAGATAAGTCATTCTGCAGAGACTCCACATCTTATTTCTGAATTAATTACCCTACAGAGTTTAGTATCATCTGCAAAGATAGACACTGTGCTTTCCAGGCCTATTTCTAGGTCATTGATAAATATGTTGAACAGTAGTGGCCCGAGTACGGACCCCTGTGGTATTCCGCTGTTTACTGGTGTCCAGCTTGAGGACTTCCCGTAGACCACTACTCGCTGTATCCTGTTGTCCAGTCAGTTACTTATCCATGTACAAACAGATTTTCCTAGGCCAAGCTCTTTTAATTTGATGATTAGTCCCCTGTGAGGCACTGTATCGAAGGCTTTTGCAAAATCTAAGTAGATAATAAAAGGAATAGACATGCTAAGCAGCCACATGGAGGGAGCCACAGCCTGAGGCTTAGACACAGTGTGATTATTGAGATTGTAAATTTTGATTTCATTATCGGTGCCGATGTGTGTGTTTTTTTCCTATTGGCGTCAATGTGCTGTATTATTTTCCTGTGGCGGCCTATGTGCTGTATTATTTTCCTGTGGTGTCCTGTGTGCTGTATTATTTTACTGTGGTGACCTATGTGCTGTATTATGTTCCTGCGATGGGCCTATGTGCTGTATTATTTTCCTGTGGCGGCCTATGAGCTGTATTAATTTTCTATCAGTGTCAATGTGTTTTATTATTTTTTCCTGTTGGGGCCTATGTGTTTTTTTTGTTGGCTTATGTGCTTTATTATTTTTTTCTATCAGTACCAGTGTGTGGGTTTTTTTTCACGCCCTATCTGTGCCAATGTGTGTTTGTTGTTATTTACAATGGGATGGATTTAACGAAGACTCGCAAGGAGATTGACAGGAAGAGGGTGTTTGTGGGTGTCAACTGACCATTTTCTGGGACTGTTTGGAAAAACGCAGGCGTGTCCAAGCGTTTGCAGGGTGGATGTCTGACGTCAATTCCAGGACCAGACAGGCTGAATTGATCGCAAGGGCTGAGTAAGTTCAGACCTACTCAGAAACTGCACAAAATGTTTTTGCAGAGCTCGGCTGCACAAGCATTTGCACACTTGCAAAATGAAAAATACACTCCCCTGTGGGCGGTGACTATGCGTTTGCACGGCTGCTAAAAACAGCTAGTGAGCGATCAACTCGGAATGACCCCCCATATACGGGATAAACTTTCTGATGCTTAGTTATACTTAAATCCAGTTTTAACATAGTTTATTTGTGGGATGCAACAAAACGCCTCTGTGTCAGACAGTTAGTATAAAAAATCATGCATAGAAAAAGAACAAGTGTAGAACAGGACATACATGCATGAGAAGATACACAAATGAGGAGCAGGGTAGATTGGATCAGCTTGTGAAAGTTTACAATTTAGAGAGAGAGGGTAAAGGTGAGACAATGGGATCTAAAAGGATGGTATGAAGGAGTAGTATCAGATATGGGTAGGGATTTGAGACAGCACTGAATTCTGGGAGGTGTAATTCAGCCATTTTCAGGTTGTGACCAATTCTTGTTTTGGTCCATTCATGGAACAATAATTGTTTAAATAGATAATTTGGGTGGCTTGTTTGCAGAATTATTTTGCAGTGTATGAACAGCTTTAGACTTGGAGTGGGTCATGCTAACACGTATATCTTCCAAGGTAATGGTGTATTATATGTTCCATATTTGACTCTTCAGAACCTTCTGTAAATTGTTACGTTTTCTTTTTATTATGTCTCCCATGTTGATTACAGCTGTTTAGGAATTTAAAGTTGTGATACCATTTACTAAGTGGCAACCACCTAAAACATACTTCAAAGTTTGAACTGGTTATTAAAGAAAGACACCCCACACCGTGTGTCTCCCTGACATATTGCCCTGGCTGGTTCACCCTGGTGGTGGTTAATGAAAAAGCTGGGGAGACCATCCCTCACCCCATATTTTTATTTTTTTTCACAAGGGTGGTTATCATTTGTGGGGAGACCTCTGTGGAATTCGTGAGATAAGTTTTCATACATCTGTCAGGTTTGTGGAGAGAGTAATAACAGACAGACAGAGAGGTAAGAGGGCCCTGCATGCGAGCTTACAATCTATAAGTTGTGTTATATTTTATACATCATTCCTCCATCTATTCCCCCATGATGAGTCATGCAGACCTGAGACATATTGGGTCTGATTCTGAGTTGCACACAAAATCTCATGCAGTAGCGTGTATTGGTGGTCGCCCATCTGCTTGTTTGTGCAAATAATGCTTCAAATTCCTTCCCTTGTGTACACTTGTGCAGCTGAATGTACACGCTCTGAGAAGACCACATTAGCAGCACCCATGCATGCTGTAATACTGATTGGCGCGTTCTTATACTATCGTTCGCATCATTTAAACTTGCACCAGCCCTATGGTATGTGCAGTGTCTCTGAAATTAAGTTCATACCAAATCAAGGGCACAATTCAGAGCTGAATGCAGCCGCGCAGCGGACGAATCCAGGTGCTCTGCACACACGCACCGGCCATTGTGCGCATGCGTGACCTTACACATTGCAGAGGCATCCCTGAAGGATGCAGCAGCAATGTGATTGACTGGTGCGGACGTTGCGGGGGTGAGCTGGGACCGTTTTCGGGGCAACTGCGTGAGGTCACATGCAGCCGCTTCGGAAAAAAAATGTCTGCTTATCGCCTGACAGTGCAGCCAGGCTGCACTAACAGGGCTCAACCTTACAACCGATGCCTCCACAATCTAATTGTGGATGCATCGGGGGGAGGCCTCACACATGCTGGGCGGCTCCCAGCATGTGCAGAGATGAATGCAGATTTGGCTGCGTATGCTGCGATCTGCGTTCATCTCCGAATAACCCCCAAATATGTTTGGAATGGCCTATTGACAAAAGGAGCTTCAAGTAGGTGCCACTGTCCAGCTCTCACTGTGCATATCAGGGACAGAGCTTTAGTAGAATTGTACATAAAACTTGCTGTTAGGCCAAGCTTTGCTTTGGTGGGTTTTTTCTTTCCCGGTGCCCCCAGTGACGTGTGTTCAGGTCAGGCAGGGGAGACCAAGCCTCACCTATTATACTCCAGTTTACTCCAGAGTTTTGACTATAAAAACGAGTAGAATAACACAAAGAATATACTTACATTGCCTTGCTAAAGTATTCACCCCCTTGGCTTTTTACCTATTTTGTTATATTACAACCTGTAATTTAATTTTTTTTAATCTACATTTTGGGGCCATTTCAGTAAGGATAGCAAATTCTGCTAATCAGCAGAATTTGCTATCCTTTTGCACGCATGCTGGGGGCCGCCCAGCATACTGACCGGCGCCTTCCCCCCTGCTATAAACAGAAATTGTGATCGCCTCGCAATTTCTGCTTGTCAGCAGAAACTAAGGTTGACTCCTCCCGGCGCAGCTCAGCTGCGAACGCAGGAGTTCCAGCGCGATCTTACCTGTCATGGTGGCTGCGTGTGACATCATGCAGCCGCTGCAACCGTGCCCCTGACACGCCCCTGTTCGCGCCGCACAGCCTCCGCAATACTCCATTTCCTCCCTGAAAAAAAACGTTCCCGCGACCACCTCTGCTTGATTGACACATTTTCTGTGGTCCCCCGCAGAAAATGCGGACGCATGCGCAGTAGGGCCCGCTGTGCATGCGCCCACGGCACCCAGCCAAAAAATCCAGCCAGATCGCGATTTGCGGTCTGACCTGAATTAGCCCCTTTATGTGATAGATCTGCACAAAATAGTCTAAGTTGATGAAGTGAAATGAGAAACATTTATCTAAAAAAAATTTTTTATATAAATAAACATTTTTAAATTGGCATATGCATATGTATTCTCCGGGTTGTCTTCAGTATGCCGACTGTCGGGGTCCCGGCGCCAGTATGCTGGTCGCCGGGAGCCCGGCCTCCGGCGTACCATACTACACCCGTATTCACCTCCTTTGTTATGAAGCCCCTCAAAAGTTCTGGTGCAACCAATTACTTTCAAAAGTCACATAATTAGTGAAATGAAGTCACCTGTGTGCAATCTAAGTGTCACATGATCTGTCAGTATAAACACACCTTTTCTGAAAGGCCACAGAGGCTGCAACACCACTAAGCAAGAGGCATCACACCATGAAGACCAAGGAGCTCTCCAAACAAGTCAGTCCCAAAGTTGTTGAGAAGTACAAGTCAGGGTTGGGTTATAAAAAAATATTCAAATATGTGATGATCCCCCGAGCACCATCAAATCCATCATCTTCCAATGGTAATCAGAGAGGCAGCACAGAGACCAAAAGTAACCCTGAAGGAGCTACAGAGTTCAACAGCAGAGACTGGTGTATCTGTGCATGTGACCACAATAAGCTGTACACTCCATAGAGCTGGGTTTGCCAGAAGAAAGCCATTACTGTTAGAAATGAGAAGGCACGTTTTGAGTTTGCCAAAAGGCATGAAGACGACTCCCCAAATGTATGAATGAAGGAGCTCTGGTCAAATTTAACTTTTCAGCCACCATGGAAAATGCTATGTCTGTCGCAAACCCAACACATCCCATCACCACAAGAATACCATCCCCACAGTGAAACATGGTGGTGACAGCATCATGCTGTGGGGATGTTTTTCAGCAGCAGGGACTGGTAAACTGTTTTGAGTTGAGGAAGAGATGGATGGTGCTAAATACAGGGATATTCTTGAGTAAAACCTGTTTCAGTCTGCCTGTGATTTGAGACTGGGACGGAGGTTCACCTTCCAGCAGGAAAGTGACCCAAAGCATACTGCTAAAGTAACACTCGAGTGGTTTAAGAGGAAACATTTAAATGTGTTGGAATGGTCTAGTCAAAGCCCAGATCCAGGGGCACTGAAATGTTTTGAGGTTGGGGCAGGGGGGCATAGTAAAAATTATATTTTGGTGCTCCCCCAAACCTCCCCACCCTCCCAGTGCGGGTGAGCGGCGCTTACCTCCAGGCGACTCCTGCTGTAAAATCAATGTGCTGCCGCTGCCTGCTATGCCCCATGTCTTCCTATCTGGATCTTCACTGATGTATTACTGGGAGGAGGTGGGGTTGTCCCAGCAGGCTCAGCATGGCCACGCCTCTCTCCCAGTAATGCATCAGTGAAGAGCCGGCTAGGAGGACATGGGGCATAGTTCTTCTTACTAACAGCCAGCAGAGTGCGTGGGAAAATCCCTTTTGTTTTTCTTGCCTTAGCATAGTAGTAAGGTTGTGTCAGGTGAACGTCTCACCATACTGCATTTACCTCTGCCTATCCTCCGATAGTTGCCTTGTATATACCGAAAACCTGGGGGCCAGCTGCTATAGGTGAAGTCTTTGGCTGCAGGAGACTAAAAGACTGCTGGGCAGTGGGTAATTGCGTGAGCATCACAATGCACCACCTATAAACCTATGGAACTGAGTGTAATCATAACAGTATCACCTGCCGAAAACCATAGCTCCGTGGGTCATTTTGTTTCCGGATGGATCCAGGACAAAATCCGTCCCAGACTCTGGCGAGCCAGATCCAGGGTTTGACCCAGCAGCTACGTGATCTTACTCTACGTGTGGACATTTAGGGGGAAACTCGTAGGACCCAGGTCATCTCATCACCTGCTCCTAGGGAACCTAACCTGAACCTCCCAGATAGGATTTCTGGAGACCGTAAGCAGTTTGTGAACTTCTGGGAAAGTTGCAAGCTGTATTTCAAGCTCAGGCCTTACTCTTTGGGTACAAAGATCCGAGTCATAATTTCCCTGTCACAAGGTGACCCACAACCCTGTGCAATTGGCCTCTCAGCAGATCACCCCAGCCTGTTTTCCATGGATTCATGCTTTAAAACCTTGGGTCCTTTATGATGACCTAGATCAGGCAGCATCCACAGAGGCCCATCTTCATTCCCTTAAACAAGGGAGAAATTCTGCTGAGGTATATTATACCGAATTTTGCCAATGGGCTAATGACTGTGGTTGGAATGACCCGGCACTTTGTAGTCAGTTCTGGTTGGAACTAACAGAGCGAAAGAGGTTCCCATACCTACTTGTCATTGGATAGTGCCAGGGGTTGCAAGGAATACTGAGGAACCCATGCAAATCGGGGCTTTCCGCTTTATGCCTCAAGAAAAGGTGAGACTTTGCAGTCTAGGACTGTGTCTCTATTGCGGAGCCAAGGGGCATCTGGGGAATACTTGCCCACAGAAGGTGGAAAATTAGTTGACCCGAGTAATTCAGGGAGAGTTTTTTCGGGTCTTTGTTCCATCTCCCCAAATAATTCTTTATTATTACCTATTACGTTAACTACCCCTTCCAGTCCAAGTGAAGTATCTGCTTTTGTTGACTCCGGGGCCGGCGGAAATTTTATGGATCTGGAATTTGTTCGTGCCCAAGGAATTCCTATGGAGACTCTTTGCCCATCAGTTTCCATCTGTGGATTAGATGGCAGTCCTCTTCAAAATGGTCGGGTGAGCACCCGGACTCCAGACCTCCAGTTTTCTGTCAGGATATTCCATTGTGAAGAATTGTCTTTTTTCCTTGTACATTGTCCGTTAACGCCAGTAGTTCTGGGCCTGCCCTGACTAAAAACTCATAACCCAGTATTCAACTGGAGTATAGGAGATCTTGTTTCCTGGTGCACGGAATGTGCTACCAAATACCTGACCATGCCAGTCCACTCAACACTTCCAGTCCTTGAAGGGTTGCCAACCCAGTACATGTCTTTCATGGATGTTTTTTCTAAACAACAAGCTGAATCTTTGCCTCCTCACCGTCCTTATGATTGCGCAATAAATCTTATACCTGGATCTAGACTCCCTAAAGGCCGCCTCTACACTCTGTCTTTGCCTGAGACGAAAGCCATGGAGGAATACATCAGGGAGAGTTTAGAAAAAGGCTTTATCATGTCTCCTAAGTCACCGGTGTGAGCCGGGGTTTTCTTTGTCGGGAAAAAGGACCTGCTCATTACGGCCATGCATCGATTACAGGGGACTGAATAAAATTACAATCAAAAATTCTTACCCATTGCCTCTGATCTCCGTCTTATTTGATCAGCTCAGAAATGCTAGTTTTCTGTAAGACTGATTTATGAGGAGCATACAATCTCATTCGGATATAGCAGGGGGACAAGTGGAAAATTGCATTCAATACCCACTCAGGCCACTACGAGTATTTGGTAATGCCTTTTGGACTCTCCAACGCTCCTGCCATCTTCCAGGATCTTATTAATGATGTTCTTTGAGAATTCCTTGGCATATTTGTGGTTGTCTATCTTGATGATATTTTGATCTACTCTGCCTCACTCAAAGAACACCGAGCTCATGTAAAAGCGGTCCTCACCAAGCTCCAGAAGAATCATCTAAATGCAAAATTAGAAAAATGTGAATTTGAGATTGAGAAGGTGGCCTTCCTAGGATATATCATCACCTCCAAGGGGGTGTCTATGGACCCTAAGAAACTGCAGGCAATTATGGAATGGGTTCCTCCTCTAATCTTAAAGCTACACAACCTTTCCTCGGTTTTGCAAACTACTACTGAAGATTTATCGATTAATTTTCTTCAATTGTAGCCCCAATTGTGAGTCTCACCAAGAAAGGCGCGGATCCTGCTCATTGGTCGCCACACGTGGCAGAGGCCTTTTAGGACCTTAAAAAAGCATTTATCTCTGCTCCTGTTCTCCGGCATCGCAATCCAGATCTGCCTTTCATTGTAGAAGTGGATGCCTCCTAAGTAGGTGTTGGAGCTATTCTGTCACAAGAGGATCCAGTCAGTCATAAGCTCCACCCCTGTACCTTTTTCTCTCAGAAATTTTCCCCTGCTGAAGTCAACTATGACATAGGAAATCGAGAGCTCCTAGCAGTCAAATCTGCTTTAGAATAATGGAGGCACTGGCTGGAGGGAGCAATGCATACAGTAGCCATTTTCACAGACCACAAAAATCTAGTCTATATTGAATCTGCTAAAATATTGAACTCTCAGCAAGCCAGATGGGCACTGTTCTTTGCTAGGTTCAATTTTGTAATTATCTATAGGCCCGTCTCTAAAAACATCAAAGCTGACGCTTTATACAGAAGTTTTCTGTCTAGTCATGAAGTCTCTAAGTGTCTGGTGCTGATTCTTACCCCAGGATGTATTCTTGCTGGCCCAACCATGAATCTTGACTCTCAAGTCCAGTCAGCACAGACGCAGGCCCCAGCTGAGACTCCTTCAGGACTCCTGTTCATTCCAGAGAAATTTAGATCAGCTGTTTATCTAAGTTCCATGACGACAAGACTTCAGGAAGTCCAGGGGTTAATAAGACTTTACATCTTCTCTCACGCTCTGTATGGTGGCCAGCTATCAAGGTAGACTTTTAAGAATTTGTTAGGACTTGTCATGTCTGTGCCAAGAACAAGTCTCCTTGTGTTCTTCCTTCTGGACAATTGCTTCTTCTGTCTGCACCCTCCAAGCCATGGACCTCATTTGTCAATGGATTTTATTGTGGACCTGCCAAGATCTTCTAAATGCTCGGTCACCGGGTAGTAGTTGACCGTTTCAGTAAAATGGCTCATTTCCTTCCCTTGTCTAAACTGCCTAATGCTAAGGATCTTGCTTCATTGTTCATTCAACACATATTTCGTATTCATGGCCTACCACAAAACATAGTCTCAGATAGAGGCTCTCAATTCATAACCCATTTCTGGAGGTCTTTTTGTGCAGAACTGGGAATCAAAATCAGTCTCTCGTCAGGATATCATCCACAGTCGAATGGTCAGACAGAACGAGTTAATAAATCATTGGAGCAATATCTCGGATGCTATATCTCTAAATACCAGGATGATTGGGTCGACCATCTACCCTTTACAGAATTTGCGTATAATAATTCTGAACATTTTATTCAACTTCCATGTCTCCTTTCTTTTGTGTTTCCGGTATTCATCCTAAGTTTAACACTTTCACTCCATCACAACAGCCTAATTCTTCTTTTTCCCCTGTGTCTATTCTCAGGAGGATTTGAATGGATGTACATCAAGCCTTGGAGGATGCGGCAGCCCGGTCTAAGAGATTTGCTGACAGATTTCGGAAACCTTGGCCAGTATTTACTAAAAATCCGAGATTGGACGATTTGTGTTTTTTTTTCTAAGTCCCAATCCGGGAATTCACTAAGCACCAATCTCGGCAGTGTTTGGACTATTCATAATGGTTTGAATGACAACGTTTCGAAATACGAATGAATAGACCATCGGTCAAACGCGGCTGTTATTTCATACAATACGGGAATTCACTATTCATTCGTATTTGGGTGTTAGTCTCTGAGTGCTCAAATGCGGTCGTATTTTTTTGCGATTCGTTAAAAAAAGCGGCAAAAAAAATAGACCTGCTTTTTTCAGGCGTGTTTACATGTGTTGCAAATAAAAAATCTCTCACACCTGAATTAGGATGCCTATAAAAGGATGTTAGGCCCATTTCAATACACCTACGCTCAGAAATGGCAGCAGGACTGTGGGCCAGTGATCTTTTGTGTGCTGTGGGATTCCTCAGACTCAGACATCAGCCTGTAAGTACCCAGGGCCAAGAAACTGAACATGGTCAGCAGGTTGTACAGGTTCCGCGGAGGCTGCGCAGGCCTCGTTTTTTTAGGGTGCGTTTAAACTTGAACGCATTGTCCGATGATAAGGTCATACAGATGTTCCGTCTAAATTGTAACAACATTTTCCGTCTGTATGACCTTGTCAAACTGGGCCTAGACCCTGAGACAGCACGCTCTCGCTCTGTCTCAGGCCTGCACAAACTCCTGGCTGTGTTGCACTTTCTGGCTACTGGCAACTTTCAGGCTGTGTCTGGGGATGTCATAGGAATCTCACAGCCCTCATTTTCGAGAATCTTAACACAGGTGATGTATACCTAACTATCCACTCTGTTTTTGCTTGGTTTTAATTACTCGGTGGCCAGTTCTGTGCTAAAATCTCATGTATAATTTTCTATCAAATATACACACAGGTGTTGGCTGTTTTGCAGCCCCACATCGATGCCTCAATCTGCTTCCCTACCCAGGAGTCTCAGTGGCATGCCGTCAGGGTAGATTTCTATGAGCTGGCTGGCATGCCCAATGTGCTTGGAGCCATAGATTGCACACACATTGAGCTGCGACCACCTAGGGGCAGGCAGCACATATATACAAATAGACATCTAGAGCACTCCACAAATGTGCAGGTGGTTTGTGATGCAAATCTCAAAATAATGAGTGTTGTTGCTTGTTACCCTGGGGGCTGCCATGACTCCTTCATCCTCAGTCAGTCATCCCTCTTTGATAAGTTTGAGGATGGACAAATGCCAGATGGATGGCTGCTGGGTATGTAATTTGATATGTGTAGGCCTGTGTATAGTTTGTCCAAATACAGGGGCATATGTATTGACCTGTAGAAGGCATAAGCAAGTGAGAAACCAGTGATATGTGCAAGGTGAAATAGGCACCAGCCAATCAGCTCCAATATGTAAATGATTATTTAGGTACATATTGTCTGCTGCCTTTATTACCTTGCACATATCACTGGTTTATCACTTCATTATGCCTTCTACAGGTTAATACATCGGCCCCACAGTGTGTTAATTATGTGTTGCTGTATCTTAACATGAATCACGTTACTATATCTGTCTGTTAGGTGATGGAGGATATGGCTGTTTCTCTTGGCTTCTAACTCCATTGTCCCGATCTGATACCCCTGCTGAACACAATTACAATCATGCACATAAGTCCACGCAGAATGTGATAGAAAGATGTTTTGGTGTGCTGAAATCTAGGTTTCGGTGTCTGGATAAGTCTGGTGGCCTTTTGTCGTATAGTCCCTCGAAGGTGACTCAAATTGTGTTCTGCTGCTTTCTTCATAACATGTGTTTGCAACAACATCTGCCACATGTTGAGGAGGAGGAGGAGGAGGAGGATGAAGAAAGCAGTCAGCAAGCAGAGGAATTAGAGACATCTGGTGATACTTGGAGTACAGATGTAGGGAGGCAGGTTAGGCAAGCGCTCATCACTCGCTATTTCTAAGGTAAGTTAGGTTTGCTTATTTCATTTGTTGTGTAATCATAAATAGATGTTTGGCCATTTTTATTGTCAAAACCATTACTCAGAATGTGTCTGTCTCCTTGACACATACAAACATACCCTCGCTTTATGCAAAACAAATGTCGCATGTGTATTGTGTGTATTTCAAAACTCAAAACAACACATTATGAGTGGCATGCATTAAGTCTGGATAAGTGATCATAAACTTGCAGTGCTAATTTATTACAAGCACACATAATCCATTTAGTATTTTACTTTATCATTGTGTGTAACGTCCTAATGCACAGGTTCACAAACTCGGCCCTCAGGACCCCACACAGTGCATGTTTTTCACGTAACCCAGTAGAAGCACAGGTGTATGAATTACTCACAGACATATGTTAAAAGGTTAACAGGTGGAGCTAATTATGTCACTTGTGATTCTGAGAGTAGACCTGCAAACATGCACTGTGTGGGGTCCTGAGGGCCGAGTTTGAGAACCTGTGTTCCAAAAAAACACTCCTCAACATATAATATGTTAGCCTTGAGGAATACATGTGTCCCTATGTATGATGCTCCATCATATTTAAGGGACACAAACTTACTGTCATCAAAAATAATTTATTTCCTAATGTTTGCTGCAGTAAACTTGCTGATTTGTAAGTAAATACACAGTTTGCCACATATATACATTATTATACACATTCTTTGTTTTTTTGTTAAAAAGTTCTTATTTGTTGGTTTCTGCATCATGTGTAGTAACATTCTTACTAATTTTTAACACACACAAACATGTCCCAACAATAATGACATTCATTTTGTCAATGTTTTTAAAAAAATTAAATGCCAACATATTAAAAGCTTTTTACGCAACTCAATTGTGTTATTCTTGTTATGTTGTATAGAGAAGAAACGTAAAATAGTTAACAATAACATTGTAATTTGGATTGTCTGCAGGATATGAGAATGATTGGAATCTAGAAAGAGTAATGATTAGAAAAAAATCGAGTGGCCTGGTTACTTCCTGCTAACATGTATGTACGGCTCCATCAACATTTCCCTCCTCCAATAGAAAAAAAAGATGGTAAAGAATAAATGTGCGTACAAATTTTATGTTGTTGTTTGTACCACTTATAATTAATGATGTTGTATAAATTGTCAAGGAGCTAAGTGTTATATATATTTTGACAAACGTACACTTACTAACTATTTAGAGTTACTTATCAGAAATGTCTAATTTGTATTTTTTTCAAGTTTTTTTGGGTGGCTGCTTGTCCTGCCCTTTGCCTTTAGCACTGTCATGTTGTTGTGCTCTGGTGGAGCGTCTTGGTGGTGATGAAACTGGCGTGATATTTGGAGTCATCGTACCAGAACTGCTGCTTGTTTGCTGTTGGTGCATGGATCTGAGTGTTTCATTCAGGTTAGTGAGGGTGGTATTGAGTTCACGTGTAGCAGCATTTTGATTGTCTACAATTCGGAATAAACTTTCATTAATCTTTTGATTGTTTTGAAAAATGTTCATATAACTTTGCTGTTGCCTGTTCTGTTCTTCCATTATGCGCTGTAAGTTGCCCATGACCTGTGTAATGTCTGTACGCATGAGTTCCATGGTATTGGCAATTCTGGTTGTTTGTTCATTTTGTCTACTCATATTTCTTGATATTCTTCTGAGGTGACATGGTAGGCTTGCAAACATTTGTGTCTGCCTACGCAGGCAATCTTCATTAGTGGCCTGCTGTCTAGCCCAAATGGTCCAAAACACCTGATCAGGCCCTTGTGTTACTGGTGTGGTTGGGCTGTGTTGTGGTGGTGGTGTGCTTTGCTGTGGTGGTGTACTCACAGGTGCTGGGGGGCTCATTCCTTGGCTTAATGGCTGCATTTCTAAGATGATTGTCTCCTCCATGTCACTGTGTTGCTGTTGTTGCGGAGAGATGCTGTTACCAGGACTAGAAGCTGAAATGTTAAACAAATCTCCGTTAGCTACCCATATGTTTGAGCAATCACTACACATGGAACACATGTCATTCACTGTTGCTTTCAAATATTCTGCCTAGCAACATCATCACTCATAACTTAAATACATACATATGCCTGTTTGTGGCAAATGTGTCTGATTACTTAATTGTGAAAGCAAACACTTTAGTTTTATTGTAGCTCAGACATACTCCACCATAAACACACATTGGAATCCATAATGTGTTACCTTATAGCTTTGATAAAACAAACATAGTAATGTTTTTATATGTATTTGCCAATGTTAGCTCAAACACACATGTGAAATTTGGAAAAACAACCTTAGTTTTTTCAAAAAATAAACATGATTTTTCTCTAACGTCCTAGTGGATGCTGGGGACTCCGTAAGGACCATGGGGAATAGACGGGCTCCGCAGGAGATAGAAAAGAGAGCGATATAGTGAAGTATAGTCAGATTCAGTTATATTTATATGAATGGGATTATGCAAACGTATGGAGTCCCAATGAATGGGCGGACCCACGTACCAGATTTTGTGGGGTGTCAGTAGTGCCCACCCAAATACGCCTGTGGTATTACTTCCACTGCTCTCCGGTAGTTTTCCTCAGAGATTCTTCACCAATTCACCTCTCCATTCAGAGTTAAATCCCCAAAAGTAGGAAGAGAACAGCAGTATATAGTGAAGTACTGTTTGTTCTGATATACAAATGATAATTTTATTTAAAGTGCAATAGAAGGTCTTTTTCTAAAAACATATGACGTCCAAGTGCAAATTTAGCAAGAATAAAATGAATAATAAAATTGCAATCCACCACAGATTAGTGGACCCACGTACCAGAGTTGTTGGGGTGTATCAAATGTCCACCCAAAAAAACGCCTTAAATATTGCTCCCCGGGGTTTACAGCAACAGTCAGCGAATTTCCTCTGGATGCCGTAGGTACCTCCAACCAGTCACCAACGTGTTTCTGCCCTATAAGGGCCTTTGTCAAGGTGTGTGGTGTATGTGGGGTAGGGTCTATTTAAACCCCCCTCTGTGATCTGATTGGAGGACCCATCAATGCTCTATAAATGTATATACAGACTTCATAACATATATATATACACTCCCTATCCATCAAGACATTCTTCCCTCTGAACATAAATATCCTTGTTTATAAAAATATTAGTGTAATTTGTGTTTTGCGGCGGGTGCGTGCGTTCCAAAGTCCGTGGAACGCACGCTACTTCCTGTCAACCAACAAGCACATGACCGGATATGCCACAGGTGAACTTCATACGTGCGTTCCTTAGTCGATGGAACGCACGTTGTTACTTGTTCTCTTCCGGTCACGTGACCGGACGCGCCGCGTGTAGCGCTCCGTGTCCTCGTGACCACAAAAGCTCTCCTTGTCTATATAAACACCGTGGAGCGCACTGACAGCTTGCGTTCCACTGGTGTTTACACATAGATGTTTCCACTTCCAGTCCCGGGTATCTAATGGACTTGTGGATAATAAATTACATTCACACATCATATTTAAAAATTAATTTCAAATAACTGGTTCTACCTGTGCCATACTAAACTCATAAGCTCCGCAGCATATGTTGACAATTATGACACCCTAGGGGTAAACAGAAAAATGAATATATGGTGTAGTATTATAAAAACCATTTCAATTCAAATTCCATGTTTAACCCCTTAGGATTCAGTGTACCCATTTCATATATGAGTTTCATTTCAGTTTGTGCTAATAATTCTTCTCCATTGTTCCTTCTGCATTGATTTTGGACCGCTCTTATCCCTATTACCTTCGTTAAACCTTTACATTTACTCTGATGGACTTCTTTAAAATGATTGGAGACTGAATGGGTAATGAGCCCTTTCTCTATGTTTCTTACATGCTCCACCCATCTTATTTTGAGAGATCTGGATGTGCGTCCAATATATTGCATACCGCACGTACATTCCATTAAATATATGCAATTTTTGGTATTGCATGTGATGAACTCATTAATGGCATACGTTACTCCCGTGGATGTGGATTGATAATTCTCAATTTTTGATGTCTGTGTTGTATGGGTTTGACACATTTTACACAGACCACACCTATGAAACCCCTTCGTCTTTATTCTAATAGATTTCTTGGGGGCCATAGCACTCTTCACAATCATCTGCCTCAAATTTGGGGCCCTCCGGTAAATGAATTTAGGTTGTGGCGGTAATACTGATTTCAAAACTGGATCACGTGCCAACAGGTGCCAGTGTCTTCTCACAATCTTTTCCATATCTTTATATTGGCAATTAAAAGTGGTAATAAAAGGCAATGTGAATTTTTCTGTGTCTTCCTTTATTTTAGGTTTCAGAGTGTCATCCCTATCTACTGATGCTAATTTCTCAATTAGCGTGTTCATGGGCTCCTCCTGATATCCTTTGGCTCTAAATTTATTTTTTATATCATTAGCCTGCTTTCTATAAATTTCTATTTCTGTGCAATTACTCCTCATGCGCTTAAATTGTCCTTTGGGTACATTCTTAATCCAATTCGGATGGTGGTTGCTTCCAGTAGGAATATATGCATTGGTATCAGTAGGTTTAAAAAAGGATTTTGTATGAATATGTCCATCCTTGATATATATCGTGAGATCTAAAAAATTAATCTCCTTCTTACTTGTGTTAAAAATCAAGTGAATATTAAAATCATTAGAATTGAGGGATTTACAAAATTCTTCCAAAGGTTCTTTTTCTCCTTCCCAGATAAACACTATGTCGTCAATAAACCTATACCAGAATTTAATCTGCGATAGACAGTTATTATTTCCCCAAATATAACTGTCCTCCCAAAGGCTCATAAAAAGGTTAGCGTATGACGGCGCAAATCGGGTGCCCATGGCTGTCCCTCTTGTTTGCTGAAAAAATTTCCCATTATACCAGAAGAAATTATTTTTTAAAATAAAATCTATACTCTCTAATAAAAAGGGGATTAATGTATCAGAACTTGCATTTTTTTCCAGGTGGTATTTGACCAACTGGACGCCTTTTTCATGGTCTATAATGGTATAAAGACTCCGAACGTCTGCCATACATAAGATGAGATTTTCGTTCCAGGATACTGTCTTTAATTTGTTCAGAATATCGGTGGTGTCTTTAATATATGATCTAATTTTTAACACCTCTGGTTGCAGGTGATGGTCGATGAAATGAGATAAATTGGAAGTTATTGAATTTGTTCCTGCGACTATGGGTCTGCCAGGGGGGTTTGTGACATCCTTATGTATCTTAGGAAGTACATAGAATACCGGAACGCTAGGATCATTTACTTTAATATATTGTTCCTCTTTATCTGTAATAATATTTTGTTCTTTATATTTGGATAGTAAGTGCATAAGATTCTTCTCTATCCTTTCACTGGGATTTCCTCTCAGTGTCACATATGTCTCCTTATCTTCCAATTGTTTTTTTATTTCCTCATTATATTTGTCAACATCCATGATTACTATACCCCCCCCCCTTCCCCCCTTATCCGCCGGTTTGATAACTATATTTGTGTTGTCACTTAGACTCTCAATGGCTCCTTTTTGAGTTTTGGTTAGATTTTGGTGAGTTTTCATTTTAAAAGCAGCATCCTCCAAATCCGTCGTGACAGCTTTGTTAAAACTTTCTATAAAACAACCCCGATTAAATGTTGGATTAAAAGTGGATTTGGGCCTAAAAGGGTCTCTTGCCAGTGTGGTTTCTCCCTTTTGTGTTAGGAAATATTTCTTTAAAGACACTTTTCTGACAAATTTTTGTATATCCAAATAAGTTTGGAATTTATTAAGCTTATTGTCAGGGGCAAATTTCAGGCCTTTTTCAAGAATTTCCTTCTCATCTGTGGAGAGTGTGTGTTTACTTAAATTAAAAATGGCAATTTTCTCTGGGGTGGGAGTATTCTCTCTACTGTTCTTCTTTTTGGTGAGACCCCTTCCTCTTTTGCCACGCTTTTTGTTGGTCCGCTTAAATACTAAAACCTTCTTTGCCTCCTCCTGCTCCCCCCTAAAAAATCATTGTTGTTAAAAGATTGATATCTATTTTCCAATCTTAGAGGTGGAGTTTGTCGTCTTTCATGACTCCCCCTCCATTCATCCTTAATATAGAATCTATTTTGGTCCGGCTGATCTCTCCTATAGTTTCTTCCTGTATAGTATCCTATTCTGTCATCTCTATTACGATATCCTTCTCTATTTCTTATAAAGTGCTTTCTTCTATTGTTCCCCTGGTAAAGTCCTCTTTCATGTTGTGGTGTTGTGAACCTTTCTATAGCTGGACACCTGTTTCTACCCTGATATTTGGTCCTTCTTTCCAGTCGTGATGTAGTCGGTCTTTCTGGGGAAAGGCTACGTTCACACTCACATTGTACATCTTCTCTACTATCTTTTATTACTTCTACTGATCTACCTGTACTTTCATCTCTCCTGCTGGCTCTACTTTTTTTCTCTTGTTTACCCCTAATAAATTTTCTTTTCTTCCTCACAATGGTTTCTTTCTCTTTTCTGACTTTCCTTCGTTCCATTTCACCCTCTAGTCTAATACAGTCATCTAAATCTCTATACGGTGTTAATAATTCTGTATATGGTTCTATCTGGGTCTCTAATTGTGACAAATTCTTTTTCCTTTCATTGATTATTAGATTAATAAGGGCAAAAGAGCATTCTTCTAAAATCGTGTCCCATTGATCATAGAATTCCTTACTTTCTTGATCTGAGGAGGGTCTTTTTTCTATTCTCAGACCCCTTGGTATGAGTTTCTCTGTGATGTATCTTTCTAGCATCGTGGTTTCCCACCACACCCTGCTCTCTTTAAGAAGGATATACTCTACTTTTCTCATATTGCTCTCAATATCCTTAAAATCTAATTCTTCCTTCTCTTTGTTGATGGAATTTTCATCTAACGTATTCAAAGTAAATACTGAATTCAATAATAGATTTCTCTGCCCCCTGTAGCCCAGCATAATGCTGCCAATCCTTAACGTGTGACCAGACAATAACCGTAAACAAAAAGATGTAAAGATGGCGCTTTAGTTCAAAGGTGCTGCAGTCCACCAGCCGGGATGGTCAACTGAATCCCAAAAAGTCACAGTTTATACAGTCAAATTTTGCTGTGGTGCGCTCCCTGGGTTACTAGGGCAATATTCAATCTTCAGACGTGTTAGGCTCTGGTGAGTATATTCTTAGTTCGGCAAAGATTCCTCACTCCAATTCACACGATTTTACCCAAAAGATAGAAAAGAGAGCGATGGCTTCTGTCCCGCTTTCATGTACAATTTTTGGCGGGGGCTCATACATATATACAGTGCCCAACTATATATATGCAAAATTTTGCCAAAGAGGTCTCTAATTGCTGCCCAGGGCGCCCCCACCTGCGCCCTGCACCCTTACAGTGACCGGAGTATGTGGGTGTAGTGTGGGAGCAATGGCGCACAGCTGCAGTGCTGTGCGCTACCTCAGTGAAGACTGGAGTCTTCTGCCGCCGATTTCGAAATCTTCTTGCTTCTTTCACCCGGCTTCTGTCTTCCGGCTCTGCGAGGGGGACGGCGGCGCGGCTCCGGGATCAGACGACGAGGGTGAGATCCTGTGTACGATCCCTCTGGAGCTAATGGTGTCCAGTAGCCTAAGAAGCAGGACCTATCTGCAGAGAGTAGGGCTGCTTCTCTCCCCTCAGTCCCACGATGCAGGGAGTCTGTTGCCAGCAGAGCTCCCTGAAAATAAAAAAAAAAACCTAACAAAATACTTTCTTACAGCAAGCTCAGGAGAGCTCACTGAACAGCACCCAGCTCGTCCGGGCACAGATTCAAACTGAGGTCTGGAGGAGCGACATAGAGGGAGGAGCCAGAGCACACCAGAATCTAAATTCTTTCTTAAAGTGCCCATGTCTCCTGCGGAGCCCGTAAACAAAAAGATGTAAAGATGGCGCTTTAGTTCAAAGGTGCTGCAGTCCACCAGCCGGGATGGTCAACTGAATCCCAAAAAGTCACAGTTTATTCAGTCAAATTTTGCTGTGGTGCGCTCCCTGGGTTACTAGGACAATATTCAATCTTCAGACGTGTTAGGCTCTGGTGAGTATATTCTTAGTTCGGCAAAGATTCCCCACTCCAATTCACACGATTTTACCCAAAAGATAGAAAAGAGAGCGATATAGTGAAGTATAGTCAGATTCAGTTATATTTATATGAATGGGATTATTCAAACGTAAGGAGTCCCAATGAATGGGCGGACCCATGTACCAGATTTTGTGGGGTGTCAGTAGTGCCCACCCAAATATGCCTGTGGTATTACTTCCACTGCTCTCTGGTAGTTTTCCTCAGAGATTCTTCACCAATTCTCCTCTCCATTCAGAGTTAAATCCCCAAAAGTAGGAAGAGAACAGCAGTATATAGTGAAGTACTGTTTGTTCTGATATACAAATGATAATTTTATTTAAAGTGCAATAGAAGGTCTTTTTCTAAAAACATATGACGTCCAAGTGCAAATTTAGCAAGAATAAAATGAATAATAAAATTGCAATCCACCACAGATTAGTGGACCCACGTACCAGAGTTGTTGGGGTGTATCAAATGTCCACCCAAAAAAACGCCTTAAATATTGCTCCCCGGGGTTTACAGCAACAGTCAGCGAATTTCCTCTGGATGCCGTAGGTACCTCCAACCAGTCACCAACGCGTTTCTGCCCTATAAGGGCCTTTGTCAAGGTGTGTGGTGTATGTGGGGTAGGGTCTATTTAAACCCATCTCTGTGATCTGATTGGAGGACCCATCAATGCTCTATAAATGTATATACAGACTTCATAACATATATATACACTCCCTATCCATCAAGACATTCTTCCCTCTGAACATAAATATCCTTGTTTATAAAAATATTAGTGTAATTTGTGTTTAGCGGCGGGTGCGTGCGTTCCAAAGTCCGTGGAACGCACGCTACTTCCTGTCAACCAACAAGCACATGACCGGATATGCCATACGTGCGTTCCTTAGTCGATGGAACGCACGTTGTTACTTGTTCTCTTCCGGTCACGTGACCGGACGCGCCGCGTGTAGCGCTCCGTGTCCTCGTGACCACAAAAGCTCTCCTTGTCTATATAAACACCGTGGAGCGCACTGACAGCTTGCGTTCCACTGGTGTTTACACATAGATGTTTCCACTTCCGGTCCCGGGTATCTAATGGACTTGTGGATAATAAATTACATTCACACATCATATTTAAAAATTAATTTCAAATAACTGGTTCTACCTGTGCCAAACTAAACTCATAACCTCCGCAGCATATGTTGACAATTATGAAAGATCTAGAAAGTAAGGAATTCTATGATCAATGGGACACGATTTTAGAAGAATGCTCTTTTGCCCTTATTAATCTAATAATCAATGAAAGGAAAAAGAATTTGTCACAATTAGAGACCCAGATAGAACAATATACAGAATTATTAACACCGTATAGAGATTTAGATGACTGTATTAGAATAGAGGGTGAAATGGAACGAAGGATAATCAGAAAAGAGAAAGAAACCATTTTGAGGAAGAAAAGAAAATTTATTAGGGATAAACAAGAGAAAAAAAGTAGAGCCAGCAGGAGAGATGAAAGTACAGGTAGATCAGTAGAAGTAATAAAAGATAGTAGAGAAGATGTACAATGTGAGTGTGAACGTAGCCTTTCCCCAGAAAGACCGACTACATCACGACTGGAAAGAAGGACCAAATATCAGGGTAGAAACAGGTGTCCAGCTATAGAAAGGTTCACAACACCACAACATGAAAGAGGACTTTACCAGGGGAACAATAGAAGAAAGCACTTTATAAGAAATAGAGAAGGATATCGTAATAGAGATGACAGAATAGGATACTATACAGGAAGAAACTATAGGAGAGATCAGCCGGACCAAAATAGATTCTATATTAAGGATGAATGGAGGGGGAGTCATGAAAGACGACAAACTCCACCTCTAAGATTGGAAAATAGATATCAATCTTTTAACAACAATGATTTTTTAGGGGGGAGCAGGAGGAGGCAAAGAAGGTTTTAGTATTTAAGCGGACCAACAAAAAGCGTGGCAAAAGAGGAAGGGGTCTCACCAAAAAGAAGAACAGTAGAGAGAATACTCCCACCCCAGAGAAAATTGCCATTTTTAATTTAAGTAAACACACACTCTCCACAGATGAGAAGGAAATTCTTGAAAAAGGCCTGAAATTTGCCCCTGACAATAAGCTTAATAAATTCCAAACTTATTTGGATATACAAAAATTTGTCAGAAAAGTGTATTTAAAGAAATATTTCCTAACATAAAAGGGAGAAACCACACTGGCAAGAGACCCTTTTATGCCCAAATCCACTTTTAATCCAACATTTAATCGGGGTTGTTTTATAGAAAGTTTTAACAAAGCTGTCACGACAGATTTGGAGGATGCTGCTTTTAAAATGAAAACTCACCAAAATCTAACCAAAACTCAAAAAGGAGCCATTGAGAGTCTAAGTGACAACACAAATATAGTTATCAAACCAGCGGATAAGGGGGGGGGGGGTATAGTAATCATGGATGTTGACAAATATGATGAGGAAATAAAAAAACAATTGGAAGATAAGGAGACATATGTGACACTGAGAGGAAATCCCAGTGAAAGGATAGAGAAGAATCTTATGCACTTACTATCCAAATATAAAGAACAAAATATTATTACAGATAAAGAGGAACAATATATTAAAGTAAATGATCCTAGCCTTCCGGTATTCTATGTACTTCCTAAGATACATAAGGATGTCACAAACCCCCCTGGCAGACCCATAGTCGCAGGAACAAATTCAATAACTTCCAATTTATCTCATTTCATCGACCATCACCTGCAACCAGAGGTGTTAAAAATTAGATCATATATTAAAGACACCACCGATATTCTGAACAAATTAAAGACAGTATCCTGGAACGAAAATCTCATCTTATGTACGGCAGACGTTCGGAGTCTTTATACCATTATAGACCATGAAAAAGGCGTCCAGGCGGTCAAATACCACCTGGAAAAAAATGCAATTCTGGTACATTAATCCCCTTTTTATTAGAGAGTATAGATTTTATTTTAAAAAATAATTTCTTCTGGTATAATGGGAAATT
Source organism: Pseudophryne corroboree (assembly GCF_028390025.1). Lineage (NCBI taxonomy): Eukaryota > Metazoa > Chordata > Amphibia > Anura > Myobatrachidae > Pseudophryne > Pseudophryne corroboree. The sequence continues at coordinate 792,281,225 of NC_086444.1, read as the reverse complement.
TTTTCAGCAAACAAGAGGGACAGCCATGGGCACCCGATTTGCGCCGTCATACGCTAACCTTTTTATGAGCCTTTGGGAGGACAGTTATATTTGGGGAAATAATAACTGTCTATCGCAGATTAAATTCTGGTATAGGTTTATTGACGACATAGGGGTATATTTACTAAGATTCGTAATTTCCGAAAATAGGTCAAAGTTCAATCACGAATGACATCGACAGTGTAAAACTGCAACTTTTTGAATTGATTACGATGGATTTACTAAGCTGTCGTATTCGTATTTTTCTTTGCTTCCGATGTCGATGTCATTCGTTTTTTTTTACCTATTTTTACGGCAGTGATTAGCAAAACACTGCCGTTTTTTTTTACAATCAATCTCGGCCGGATCTGTGTGATCCGTGCTGGGGTTCTTATTTTTTTTTTTTTAATTAAACAATGTAAAATCCCCAAAAAAAATGCGTGGGGTCCCCCCTCCTAAGCATAACCAGCCTCGGGCTCTTTGAGCCGATCCTGGTTGCAGAAATATGGGGAAAAAATGACAGGGGTTCCCCCATATTTAAGCAACCAGCATCGGGCTCTGCGCCTGGTCCTGGTTCCAAAAATACGGGGGACAAAAAGAGTAGGGGTCCCCCGTATTTTTAAAACCAGCACCGGGCTCCACTAGCTGGACAGATAATGCCACAGCCGGGGGTCACTTTTATACAGCGCCCTGCGGCCGTGGCATCAAAAATCCAACTAGTCACCCCTGGCCGGGGTACCCTGGGGGAGTGGGAACCCCTTCAATCAAGGGGTCCCCCCCCCCCAGCCACCCAAGGGCCAGGGGTGAAGCCCGAGGCTGTCCCCCCCCATCCAATGGGCTGCGGATGGGAGGGCTGATAGCCTTTGTTGTAAAATAAAAGATATTGTTTTTAGTAGCAGTACTACAAGTCCCAGCAAGCCTCCCCCGCATGCTGGTACTTGGAGAACCACAAGTACCAGCATGCGGCGGAAAAACGGGCCCGCTGGTACCTGTAGTACTACCACTAAAAAAATACCCAAAAAAACACAAGACACACACACCGTGAAAGTATAATTTTATTACATACATACACACATACATACATACATACATACTTACCTTATGTTCCCACGCAGGTCGGTCCTCTTCTCCAGTAGAATCCAAGGGTACCTGTTGAATAAATTCTACTCACGAGATCCAGGGGTCCAGGCTCCTCGGCAAATCCAGGGATAATCCACGTACTTGAATAAAACAAAAAAACGGTTGCCCGACCACGAACTGAAAGGTGACCCATGTTTGCACATGGGTCACCTTCCCACGAATGCCAGAAACCCACTTTGACTTCTGGCTAAGTGGGTTTCTTCAGCCAATCAGGGAGTGCCACGTTGTAGCACTCTCCTGATCAGCTGTGTGCTGCTGTCCTCACTGACAGGCGGAACACGGCAGTGTTACAATGTAGCGCCTATGCGCTACATTGTAACCAATGATGGGAACTTTCTGCCCTGCGGTTGACCTAAAGTGACGTCACCGCTGAGCAGAAAGTTCCCATCATTGGTTACAATGTAGCGCATAGGCGCTACATTGTAACACTGCCGCGTGCTGCCTGTCAGTGAGGACAGGAGCACACAGCTGATCAGGAGAGTGCTACAACGTGGCACTCCCTGATTGGCTGAAGAAACCCACTTAGCCAGAAGGCAAAGTGGGTTTCTGGCATTCGTGGGAAGGTGACCCATGTGCAAACATGGGTCACCTTTCAGTTCGTGGTCGGGCAACCGTTTTTTTGTTTTATTCAAGTACGTGGATTATCCCTGGATTTGCCGAGGAGCCTGGACCCCGGGATCTGGTGAGTAGAATTTCTTCAACAGGTACCCCTTGGATTCTACTGGAGAAGAGGACCGACCTGCGTGGGAACATAAGGTAAGTATGTATGTATGTATGTGTGTATGTATATAATAAAATTATACTTTCACGGTGTGTGTGTCTTGTGTTTTTTTGGGTATTTTTTTAGTGGTAGTACTACAGGTACCAGCGGGCCCGTTTTTCCGCCGCATGCTGGTACTTGTGGTTCTCCAAGTACCAGCATGCGGGGGAGGCTTGCTGGGACTTGTAGTACTGCTACTAAAAACAATATCTTTTATTTTACAACAAAGGCTATCAGCCCTCCCATCCGCAGCCCATTGGATGGGGGGGGACAGCCTCGGGCTTCACCCCTGGTCCTTGGGTGGCTGGGGGGGGGGACCCCTTGATTGAAGGGGTTCCCACTCCCCCAGGGTACCCCGGCCAGGGGTGACTAGTTGGATTTTTGATGCCACGGCCGCAGGGCGCTGTATAAAAGTGACCCCCGGCTGTGGCATTATCTGTCCAGCTAGTGGAGCCCGGTGCTGGTTTTAAAAATACGGGGGACCCCTACTCTTTTTGTCCCCCGTATTTTTGGGACCAGGACCAGGCGCAGAGCCCGATGCTGGTTGCTTAAATATGGGGGAACCCCTGTCATTTTTTTTCCCATATTTCTGCAACCAGGATCGGCTCAAAGAGCCCGAGGCTGGTTATGCTTAGGAGGGGGGACCCCACGCAATTTTTTTTGGCAAAAAAAAGCACTTTCCAACCCCTTCCCACTGATATACATGCACGGATCTCATGGATCCCTGCATGCATCTCAAATCACGAATAAAAAAAGCAGGTCTGTTTTTTTTTAGGACTTTTTTACGAATTGTAATTTTTCACGGCAGTGTTTTGGGTTTTTTTGCTTTGCACTTCTTAGTAAATGACCGAGATTCATACTTAAACAGGCGTAATTTGACCGATGGTGTATTCATTCGTAATTTTTTACCTGAACTAGAAAAAAATTACGAATGCCCTCATCACTGCCGTGATTAGTGTTTAGTAAATGACCGAGATTGACCGAGATGACACTTTGATGAAAAAACGGCATCTCGGTCAAAATCGGGAGCTTAGTAAATATACCCCATAGTGTTTATCTGGGAAGGAGAAAAAGAACCTTTGGAAGAATTTTGTAAATCCCTCAATTCTAATGATTTTAATATTCACTTGATTTTTAACACAAGTAAGAAGGAGATTAATTTTTTAGATCTCACGATATATATCAAGGATGGACATATTCATACAAAATCCTTTTTTAAACCTACTGATACCAATGCATATATTCCTACTGGAAGCAACCACCATCCGAATTGGATTAAGAATGTACCCAAAGGACAATTTAAGCGCATGAGGAGGAATTGCACAGAAATAGAAATTTATAGAAAGCAGGCTAATGATATAAAAAATTAATTTAGAGCCAAAGGATATCAGGAGGAGCCCATGAACACGCTAATTGAGAAATTAGCATCAGTAGATAGGGATGACACTCTGAAACCTAAAATAAAGGAAGACACAGAAAAATTCACATTGCCTTTTATTACCACTTTTAATTGCCAATATAAAGATATGGAAAAGATTGTGAGAAGACACTGGCACCTGTTGGCACGTGATCCAGTTTTGAAATCAGTATTACCGCCACAACCTAAATTCATTTACCGGAGGGCCCCAAATTTGAGGCAGATGATTGTGAAGAGTGCTATGGCCCCCAAGAAATCTATTAGAATAAAGACGAAGGGGTTTCATAGGTGTGGTCTGTGTAAAATGTGTCAAACCCATACAACACAGACATCAAAAATTGAGAATTATCAATCCACATCCACGGGAGTAACGTATGCCATTAATGAGTTTATCACATGCAATACCAAAAATTGCATATATTTAATGGAATGTAAGTGCGGTATGCAATATATTGGACGCACATCCAGATCTCTCAAAATAAGATGTGCGGAGCATGTTAGAAACATAGAGAAAGGGCTCATTACCCATTCAGTCTCCAATCATTTTAAAGAAGTCCATCAGAGTAAATGTAAAGGTTTAACGAAGGTAATAGGGATAAGAGCGGTCCAAAATCAATGGAGAAGGAACAATGGAGAAGAATTATTAGCACAAACTGAAATGAAACTCATATATGAAATGGGTACACTGAATCCTAAGGGGTTAAACATGGAATTTGAATTGAAATGGTTTTTATAATACTACACCATATATTCATTTTTCTGTTTACCCCTAGGGTGTCATAATTGTCAACATATGCTGCGGAGGTTATGAGTTTAGTATGGCACAGGTAGAACCAGTTATTTGAAATTAATTTTTAAATATGATGTGTGAATGTAATTTATTATCCACAAGTCCATTAGATACCCGGGACCGGAAGTGGAAACATCTATGTGTAAACACCAGTGGAACGCAAGCTGTCAGTGCGCTCCACGGTGTTTATATAGACAAGGAGAGCTTTTGTGGTCACGAGGACACGGAGCGCTACACGCGGCGCGTCCGGTCACGTGACCGGAAGAGAACAAGTAACAACGTGCGTTCCATCGACTAAGGAACGCACGTATGAAGTTCACCTGTGGCATATCCGGTCATGTGCTTGTTGGTTGACAGGAAGTAGCGTGCGTTCCACGGACTTTGGAACGCACGCACCCGCCGCAAAACACAAATTACACTAATATTTTTATAAACAAGGATATTTATGTTCAGAGGGAAGAATGTCTTGATGGATAGGGAGTGTATATATAAGTTATGAAGTCTGTATATACATTTATAGAGCATTGATGGGTCCTCCAATCAGATCACAGAGGGGGGTTTAAATAGACCCTACCCCACATACACCACACACCTTGACAAAGGCCCTTATAGGGCAGAAACGCGTTGGTGACTGGTTGGAGGTACCTACGGCATCCAGAGGAAATTCGCTGACTGTTGCTGTAAACCCCGGGGAGCAATATTTAAGGCGTTTTTTTGGGTGGACATTTGATACACCCCAACAACTCTGGTACGTGGGTCCACTAATCTGTGGTGGATTGCAATTTTATTATTCATTTTATTCTTGCTAAATTTGCACTTGGACGTCATATGTTTTTAGAAAAAGACCTTCTATTGCACTTTAAATAAAATTATCATTTGTATATCAGAACAAACAGTACTTCACTATATACTGCTGTTCTGTTCCTACTTTTGGGGATTTAACTCTGAATGGAGAGGAGAATTGGTGAAGAATCTCTGAGGAAAACTACCAGAGAGCAGTGGAAGTAATACCACAGGCGTATTTGGGTGGGCACTACTGACACCCCACAAAATCTGGTACGTGGGTCCGCCCATTCATTGGGACTCCATACGTTAGAATAATCCCATTTATATAAATATAACTGAATCTGACTATACTTCACTATATCGCTCTCTTTTCTATCTTTTGGGTAAAATCGTGTGAATTGGAGTGGGGAATCTTTGCCGAACTAAGAATATACTCACCAGAGCCTTACACGTCTGAAGATTGAATATTGCCCTAGTAACCCAGGGAGCGCACCACAGCAAAATTTGACTGAATAAACTGTGACTTTTTGGGATTCAGTTGACCATCCCGGCTGGTGGACTGCAGCACCTTTGAACTAAAGCGCCATCTTTACATCTTTTTGTTTACGGGCTCCGCAGGAGACATGGGCACTTTAAGAAAGAATTTAGATTCTGGTGTGCTCTGGCTCCTCCCTCTATGTCGCTCCTCCAGACCTCAGTTTGAATCTGTGCCCGGACGAGCTGGGTGCTGTTCAGTGAGCTCTCCTGAGCTTGCTGTAAGAAAGTATTTTGTTAGTTTTTTTTTTTTCAGGGAGCCCTGCTGGCAACAGACTCCCTGCATCGTGGGACTGAGGGGAGAGAAGCAGCCCTACTCTCTGCAGATAGGTCCTGCTTCTTAGGCTACTGGACACCATTAGCTCCAGAGGGATCGTACACAGGATCTCACCCTCGTCGTCCGATCCCGGAGCCGCGCCGCCGTCCCCCTCGCAGAGCCGGAAGACAGAAGCCGGGTGAAAGAAGCAAGAAGATTTCGAAATCGGCGGCAGAAGACTCCAGTCTTCACTGAGGTAGTGCACAGCACTGCAGCTGTGCGCCATTGCTCCCACACTACACCCACATACTCCGGTCACTGTAAGGGTGCAGGGCGCAGGTGGGGGCGCCCTGGGCAGCAATTAGAGACCACTTTGGCAAAATTTTGCATATGTATAGTTGGGCACTGTATATATGTATGAGCCCCCGCCAAAAATTGTACATGAAAGCGGGACAGAAGCCCGCCATCGAGGGGGCGGGGCTTCTACTCAGCACTCACCAGCGCCATGTTTTTTCTCCACAGCACCGCTGAGAGGAAGCTCCCCAGCCTCTCCCCTGCAGTTACACGGTAGAAGAGGGTAAAAAGAGAGGGGAACACATAATTAGGCGCAAAAATCAATATAAACAACAGCTACTGGGTTAACATTAAGTTACTGTGTTATTTCTGGGTTAATAGTGCTGGGGTGTGTGCTGGCATACTCTCTCTCTCTGTCTCTCCAAAGGGCCTTATGGGGGAATTGTCTTCAGATGAGCATTCCCTGAGTGTGTGGTGTGTCGGTACGTGTGTGTCGACATGTCTGAGGTAAAAGGCTCCCCTAAGGAGGAGATGGAGCAAATGTGTGTGTGAGGGTGTCTCCGTCGACAACGCCGACACCTGTTTGGATATGTGTAATTAAGTGCTAAGGTGAATTTATTGCACAAAAGATTAGAGAACAGACAGGGAATCTACCCATGTCTGTCCCTATGTCGCAGAGACCTTCAGAGTCTCTCAATGATCACTATCCAAAATAATAGACACTGATATCAACACGGAGTCTGACTCCAGTGTCGACTATGATAATGCAAAGTTACAGTCAAAATGGCAGAAAAGTATTCAATATATGATTATTGTAATAAAAGATGATTTGCATATCACTGATGACTCATCTGTCCCTGACACAAGGGTACACATGTTTAAGGGGAAGAAAGCTGAGGTAAATTTCCCTCCTCTCATGATGAAAAATAGCGGGAATCTCCAGACAAGAGACTGCAGTTTCCCACAAAGAATTCTCAGGGAGTATCCTTTCCCTACTAGGGCCAGGATACGATGGGAATCTTCCCCTAGGGTGTCACGTTTGCCCAAAAGGTAGCCCTGACTTAACAGCTATCCTCAGGGATCCTGCAGATAGCGTGCTCATTCTGGTACACTACTCAGACCGGCGATTGTGTCGGCATGGGTTTATAGCGCTGTAGCAGCGTGGACAGGTACCTTATCAGCAGAGATTGTGACCCTTGTATATATATATATATATATATATATATATATGTATATATAGAGATATATATATTAAAGATGCTGTCTTAAGAGATATATATATAAAACGGGTGTGGTTCGTTTTATCGACAGTATCTAGGTCGACAATGTTTAGGTCGACCACTATAGGTCGATAGTCACTAGGTCGACATGGATGGAAGGTCGACAGGGTTTCTAGGTCGACATGTGCTAGGTTGACAGGTCTAAAGGTCGACATGAGGATTTTTTTTTTGGTGTCGTTTTCTTCGTAAAATGACCGGGATCCCAAATTAGTGCACCGCGTTCGCTCGCCATGCTTCGGGCATGGTGCCTTCGCTCCGCTACCGCTTCGCTCGGCACACCTTACCGTTCCAATCGTAGTCCGCGTGGATCGTTAAGTATGAAAAAATCCCCCCCCCAAAAAAATAATGTGAAAAACTCATGTCGACCTAGCACATGTCGACCTAGAAACCCTGTCGGCCTTCCATCCATGTCGACCTAGTGACTGTCGACCTACAGTGGTCGACCTAAACATTGTCGACCTAGACACTGTCGATCTTCAGACCGGATCCCATATAAAACATGCCCAAAGAGACATTAGTCTACTGGGTTCTAGAGTCAACGCTATGTCGATTTCTGCTTGACGTGTCCTGTAGAATATGCAATGGACAGATGATGCCGACTTAAGAGGCATATGGAAGGCTGAGGATTGTGTGGAGAAGGGATCTCGGACCTGGTCTCCACAGCTATAGCTGGTAATTCTGATATTTTGCCTTATATTCCTGCACAGCCTAAGGAAAGCACGACATTATCAAATGCAGCCTTTCGAACACAAAGAAACAAGAAAGTCCGAGGTGCGTCCTTTCTTGCCAGAGGCAGGGGCAGAGGAAAGAAGCTGCACAACACAGCTAGTTCCCAGGAACAGAAGTCCTCCCCGGCCTCTACAAAATCCACCGCATGTCGCTGGGGCTCCACAGGCGGAGCTAGGCCCGGTGGGGGCACGTTTTCGTAAGTTCAGCCACAAGTGGGTTCACTCCCTGTTGGATACCTGGGCAATAGATATTGTGTCTCAGGGAAACAAGCTGGACTTTGAGGAGATGCCCCCTCACCGACGGCCCTGCCAGCTTCCCCCCACGAGAGGGAAATAGTGTTAACTGCAATTCACAAATTGTATCTTCAACAGGTGGTGGTCAAGGTTCCCATCCTTCAACAAGGAGGGGGTTATTATTCGACCATGTTGTAGTCCCGAAACCGGACGGTTCGGTCAGACCCATATTGAATTTAAAATCCCTGAACATATACCTGAAAAGGTTCAAGTTCAAGATGGAATCGCTAAGAGCGGTCATCGTAAGCCTGAAAGGGGGAGATTTTATGGTGTCTCTGTGTCACGATCCGGGTATCTGGACGCCATTACCTGCCGTTTAGGTGTCTTCTGAGACTGGCCCAGCGTTCCAAATCCGGATCTCATCTGTGTCAACACTCTGCACATCCCTCCTGTCATTCTGAGACACTACCACAGCGGCGCCATGTTTGAATCCAACATGGCGTCTCCCGTCCTCCGCGGCCTCCGCCGCTGTTACTGTGTTATTGCTGCAGGTTCTCAGAATCATGTATCATGCCTGCCGCGGCCTCTGCTGCCCTCCAAGTGTCTCAGCATATAACTGTCATCTGGCGTCTCCTGTCCTCCGCGGCCGGCGCCGCCATTATCATTATGTTTGCACATTTCATTTCAAACCAGTTTTCCCTCCAGGTTCCAGCATGGGCGCAGCCATGTTGGATTTGATCACATGCTCCAATTCCTCCAATCCACCGTCGCTGGAATCTGCATAATTGCCCAGCCAATGCCTGCATAGCAGCAGGTATAAGTATCCTGTGTCTGGGCCAGATAGATGTCAGTGCTTTGAATGTCATACCTTGTTCCAGTCTCTCTCTCCTGTGGCTTGTTTCTCCAGGTTCCAGCTCCTGTCTCCAGCATCCATGAAGAGACCCGCACCTGCTTTCCATCCTGCGGTGCAGCCTGACTTTGCAATCCTCTGTGACTGATCCAGCTTTCAGCTATTACTTCGTTTGCTTCCAGCTTCCAAGCTTTCAGCTATTAACCCATCTGTTTCCAGCAACCTGCTTCCAACAGAATTCAGCCTCCTTAAAGAGCCGGTGTTCTCCCAGCGGATTTCTACTTACCAGCAGTATCCACTATCACCGGTAACCACTCTTCATTTCATCTGTTTCCACGCACCCTAGCATCTTTCAGTTTTAACTCCGTGTCTCCACCATCTGGCTGGTTCCGTCCAGTGACTCCTACAGTGCATTCCAGTTACCAGCATCATCTCATACACCTACTGGCGTGTTCCTCGGTTGTCTCCAGTACTACAGCTTGGCCTGGTAAGGTTATTCTACCCAAGGACTATAACATCCGTTCTGCAACCTACCAGTGCCCTGTTATACCTTTTTATGGTTTAGTGATCCAGGAACTGTATTATCTGCCACTGCTAATACTGACTGTGAACGCTGTTGTGATTATACGGAGTCTGTTTAATAAACTTTCATTTGACTTTTAACCTGCTTGTCATGGTCACACCTTCGGGTTTCCTTCCACACTTACATGTCCAGGGGTCTGATTAAACCATCTAAGTTTAACTTCATTCCAGCCCCTACAACTGAGGCTTCCTCCCGTCAGCCTAAACCCTCAGTTGTGACAGTAAGTAAGCACTGACCATATGAATCCAGCCGGAGACCAGGATCAAGCGGCTAGACCTATGCAAGAACTGGCAGCCAGACTCGAACATCAGGAGGCTGCACAAGGTCACATTATCCGCTGTCTCCAGGATCTCTCTACTCGGCTGGATGGGATTCAGACGACCCTCCGTGGACCTGGCACGTCTGGTGCGTCCACCACAGTGACTCCAGCTGTAACCCCACCCACCTTGCCCATTTCCATACCACGTCTTCATCTTCCAACGCCAGCAAAATTTGACGGATCTCCAAGGTTCTGCAGGGGATTTCTTAACCAATGCGAAATCCATTTTGAGCTTCAATCTGGCAACTTCCCTAGTGACCGTACCAAAGTTGCTTATATTATTTCTCTCCTCAGTGGCTCAGCCCTTGATTGGGCATCACCGTTATGGGAGAAGTCTGATCCCCTGCTGTCCTCCTATACTGACTTTGTAGCATCATTCAGGCGCATCTTCGACGAGCCGGGCCGGGTTTCCTCTGCTTCATTTGAGATTCTCCGTCTACGCCAGGGAACACGTACTGTGGGACAGTATCTTATACAGTTCAAAATCCTGGCATCTGAACTGGCCTGGAACGACGAGGCCCTGTATGCTGCATTCTGGCATGGCTTGTCAGAACGCATTAAAGATGAGTTAGCTACCAGAGACTTGCCTTCTAAGTTGGATGAGCTAATTTCACTATGCACGAAGGTTGATCTACGGTTCAGAGAGAGAGCAACCGAGCGAGGAAGATCATCCATTCCTAAATCTTCTGCTTCTCCTCCTCGTCAACCATCTCCATCCAAGGATGAGCCTATGCAAATTGGTCGTTCCCGTCTATCTCCCGCTGAGCGCCGAAGACGCCTCTCCGAGTCTTTATGTCTCTACTGTGCAGCGCCGTCGCACACTATCAACGCCTGTCCCAAACGTTCGGGAAACTCCAGATCCTAGCTCGCCAAGGAGAGGGCCGGCTAGGAGTAATGATCTCCTCTCCATCTCCTCATGATTGTAACCTCCCAGTGTCGCTCCAAATTGCTCAACGTTACAGGAACGTCATTGCCCTCCTTGATTCCGGAGCAGCTGGGAATTTCATAACCGAAGCTTATGTTAAACGGTGGTCCCTACCCACCGAGAGACTGTCCTCGTCCATCTCTTTGACTGCCGTGGATGGCAGCAAGATTTTTGACGCAGTCATTTCCTTAAGGACTCTTCCAGTTCGTCTGAGAGTGGGAGTTCTTCATTCTGAGTATATTTCTTTTTTAGTGATTCCAAGAGCCACACATCCAGTGGTTTTAGGCCTTCCATGGCTCCGTCTCCATAACCCATCAATTGACTGGACGACTACGCAAATACTGGCATGGGGTCCCTCCTGTGCTGAGACTTGTTTAGCCAAAGTTCTTCCTGTTTGTTCTTCCTTCCCCAGGTCATCTGATGTTCCGCCTCCTCCATATCAAGACTTCACGGACGTGTTCAGTAAAGCCTCTGCTGATATCCTTCCTCCTCATAGAGAATGGGACTGCCCAATCGACCTCATTCCAGGGAAGGTTCCACCGCGAGGCCGAACTTATCCGTTGTCTCTGCCTGAGACACACTCCATGGAAGAGTACATCAAAGAGAACCTGGCGAAGGGTTTCTTCCAACCATCTTCTTCTCCAGCCGGCGCAGGCTTCTTCTTCGTTAAGAAGAAAGACGGTGGTCTGCATCCGTGCATCGACTACAGAGGTCTGAACGACATTACCGTCAAGAACCGATACCCTTTACCCCTGATTACCGAGCTCTTTGATAGAGTTAGTGGTGCAACCATTTTCACAAAGCTGGACTTGAGGGGTGCCTACAATCTCATCCGAATCCGTGAGGGTGACGAGTGGAAGACCGCCTTTAACACCCGTGACGGACATTATGAGTACCTCGTCATGCCCTTCGGATTGAGCAACGCTCCAGCAGTCTTCCAGCACTTTGTGAATGAGATCTTCAGGGACATCTTGTACCGCCATGTCGTGGTTTATCTAGATGACATCCTCATCTTTGCTAATAATCTCGAAGATCATCGTTTCTGGGTAAAAGAGGTTCTTTCCCGTCTCCGTGTCAATCACCTCTATTGTAAATTGGAGAAGTGTGTGTTTGAAGTTAAAACCATTCCGTTTCTAGGTTACATTGTGTCCGGTTCCGGACTAGAGATGGATCCTGAGAAACTCCAAGCAATCCAGAATTGGCCTATACCCTTAACCCTCAAAGGGGTCCAGAGGTTCTTAGGGTTCGCCAATTATTATAGAAAATTTATACGAGACTTTTCCACCATTGTGGCGCCTATCACTGCATTAACCAAGAAAGGTGCTAATCCGTCCAAGTGGTCCGAGGAAGCTACGCAGGCCTTTCACCTTCTGAAGCAACGGTTCATCTTTGCACCAGTTCTGAAACAGCCCGACACCGACTCTCCTTTTATCTTAGAGGTAGATGCCTCCTCCGTTGGAGTAGGAGCAATGTTATCCCAGAGGGCCAAAGATGGACATCTACATCCTTGCAGTTTCTTCTCCCGGAAGTTCTCCCCAGCTGAGCGCAACTATGCCATTGGCGATCAGGAGTTGCTGGCCATCAAGCTCGCTCTGGAGGAGTGGAGATACCTGTTGGAGGGAGCTTCCCACTCAATCACCATACTTACCGACCACAAAAATCTTTTATATCTCAAAGGCGCACAATGTCTGAATCCTCGTCAGGCCAGATGGGCACTTTTCTTTTCTAGGTTTGACTTTAAACTCCAGTTCTGTCCGGGTTCTCAGAATCGTAAGGCCGATGCCCTTTCCCGCTCATGGGAGCAAGAAAATGAGTCCGAGTCTGCAGACAAGCATCCTATTATTAATCCGTTGGCATTCTCCACGGTAGGGATGGACTCTACGCCTCCACCTGGGAAAAGTTTTGTTAAGCCAGTTCTAAGGAAGAAGCTCATGCATTGGGCCCATGCTTCCCGTTTTGCTGGACATACAGGCATTCAGAAAACCCTTGAATTTATTTCTAGGTCCTACTGGTGGCCAACTCTGAAGAAGGACGTTATGGAATTTATTGCCTCCTGCCCAAAGTGTGCCCAACACAAAGTCTCCCGCCAGTCGCCTGCGGGGCAACTGGTTCCATTATCTGTTCCCCGTCGACCATGGACCCATTTGTCGATGGACTTTGTTTCCGATCTACCTATCTGCAACAAGTTTAATACCATCTGGGTGGTAGTTGACCGGTTCACCAAGATGGCACATTTCATCCCTCTCACCGGTCTTCCGTCAGCTTCCAAGATCTTCCGACTTCACGGTCTTCCTGAAGAGATCATCTCGGATCGTGGAGTACAATTTGTAGCCAAATTTTGGCGAAGTTTGTGTCAAGCCCTCCAAGTCAAGTTAAAGTTTTCCACAGCTTACCATCCTCAGACCAATGGTCAAACCGAGAGGGTGAATCAGGACTTGGAGGCCTTCCTCCGTATATATGTGTCTTCCTCTCAAGATGACTGGGTTCAACTCCTTCCTTGGGCCGAGTTCAGCCACAACAATCAATACCATTCCTCATCTTCTTCTACACCATTCTTCATTAATTATGGATTCCACCCTAAAGTCCCAGAATTCCAACCGCTTCCCGCAACTTCTGTTCCAGCAGTGGATGTCACCTTGCGTCAGTTTTCAAATAACTGGAGGAACGTCCGCGCAGCCCTGCTTAAAGCCTCATCCAGGTATAAGAAGTTTGCCGATAGGAAGCGTAGAGCGGTTCCTGCTCTCAAGGTGGGTGATCGTGTGTGGTTGTCCACGAAGAATTTGAGGTTGAGAGTTCCCAGCATGAAATTTGCACCTCGCTACATCGGTCCCTTCAAGATTGAACAAGTCATCAATCCTGTTGCCTACAGATTACAGTTACCACCCTTCTTGAAAATACCCAGGACATTTCATGTTTCCTTGTTGAAACCGCTGATCCTAAATCGGTTTCATTCCGCACTTCCTCCAACTCCCAAAGTTCAGACTCAATGGGGAGTCGAGTACGAGGTGGCCAAGATTTTGGACTCACGTTTTCGTTACGGTCAGCTACAGTATCTCATTGACTGGAAGGGCTATGGTCCTGAAGAACGCTCTTGGACCAATGCCTCAGACGTCCATGCTCCTGCCTTGGTCCGAAATTTCCACTCAAAGTTTCCTTTAAAGCCTAAGAAGTGTCCTGGGGCCACTCCTAAAAGGGGGGGTGCTGTCACGATCCGGGTATCTGGACGCCATTACCTGCCGTTTAGGTGTCTTCTGAGACTGGCCCAGCGTTCCAAATCCGGATCTCATCTGTGTCAACACTCTGCACATCCCTCCTGTCATTCTGAGACACTACCACAGCGGCGCCATGTTTGAATCCAACATGGCGTCTCCCGTCCTCCGCGGCCTCCGCCGCCGTTACTGTGTTATTGCTGCAGGTTCTCAGAATCATGTATCATGCCTGCCGCGGCCTCTGCTGCCTCCAAGTGTCTCAGCATATAACTGTCATCTGGCGTCTCCTGTCCTCCGCGGCCGGCGCCGCCATTATCATTATGTTTGCACATTTCATTTCAAACCAGTTTTCCCTCCAGGTTCCAGCATGGGCGCAGCCATGTTGGATTTGATCACATGCTCCAATTCCTCCAATCCACCATCGCTGGAATCTGCATAATTGCCCAGCCAATGCCTGCATAGCAGCAGGTATAAGTATCCTGTGTCTGGGCCAGATAGATGTCACTGCTTTGAATGTCATACCTTGTTCCAGTCTCTCTCTCCTGTGGCTTGTTTCTCCAGGTTCCAGCTCCTGTCTCCAGCATCCACGAAGAGACCCGCACCTGCTTTCCATCCTGCGGTGCAGCCTGACTTTGCAATCCTCTGTGACTGATCCAGCTTTCAGCTATTACTTCGTTTGCTTCCAGCTTCCAAGCTTTCAGCTATTAACCCATCTGTTTCCAGCAACCTGCTTCCAACAGAATTCAGCCTCCTTAAAGAGCCGGTGTTCTCCCAGCGGATTTCTACTTACCAGCAGTATCCACTACCACCGGTAACCACTCTTCAATTCATCTGTTTCCACGCACCCTAGCATCTTTCAGTTTTAACTCTGTGTCTCCACCATCTGGCTGGTTCCGTCCAGTGACTCCTACAGTGCATTCCAGTTACCAGCATCATCTCATACACCTACTGGCGTGTTCCTCGGTTGTCTCCACTACTACAGCTTGGCCTGGTAAGGTTATTCTACCCAAGGACTATAACATCCGTTCTGCAACCTACCAGTGCCCTGTTATACCTTTTTATGGTTTAGTGATCCAGGAACTGTATTATCTGCCACTGCTAATACTGACTGTGAACGCTGTTGTGATTATACGGAGTCTGTTTAATAAACTTTCATTTGACTTTTAACCTGCTTGTCATGGTCACACCTTCGGGTTTCCTTCCACACTTACATGTCCAGGGGTCTGATTAAACCATCTAAGTTTAACTTCATTCCAGCCCCTACAACTGAGGCTTCCTCCCGTCAGCCTAAACCCTCAGTTGTGACACTCTGGACATTAAGGATGCCTACCTTCATGTCCCCATTTATCCACCTCATCAGGCGTACCTCAGAATTGCGGTACAGGATTGTCATTACCAATTTCAGACGTTGCCGTTTGGTCTCTCCACGGCCCCGAAAATATTCACCAAGGTAATGGCGGAAATGATGGTGCTCCTGCGGAAGCAAGGTGTCACAATTATCCCGTATTTGGACGATCTCCTCATAAAAGCGAGATCAAGAGAGCAGTTGCTGAACAGCGTATCACTTTCTCTGGAAGTGTAACGGCAACACGGCTGGATTCTATATATTCCAAAGTCGCAGTCGGTTCCTACAGCTCATCTGCCTCTCCTAGACATGATCCTAGACACAGACCAGAAAAGGGTTTATCTCCCGATAGAGAGAGCTCAGGAGCTCATGACACTAGTTAGGAATCTATTAAAACCAAAACAGGTGTCAGTGCATCACTGCACTCGAGTCCTGGGAAGGATGGTGGCATCATACGAAGCCATTCCCTTCGGCAGGTTCCATGCGAGGACCTTCCGATGGGACTTACTGGACAAGTGGTCCGGATCACATCTTCAGATGCATTGGTTAATCACCCTGTCCCCCAGGGCCAGGGTGTCACTCCTGTGGTGGCTGCAGAGTTCTCACCTTCTAGAGGGACGCAGATTCAGAATTCAGGACTGGGTCCTGGTGACCACGGACGCTAGCCTTCGAGGGTGGGGAGCACACAGTCACACGGGGAAGAAATTTCCAAGGTCTGTGGTCAAGTCAAGAGACTTGCCTTCACATCAACATCCTGGAACTATGGGCCGTATACAGCGCCCTACGTCAAGCGGAGCACTTGGTTCGCGACCAACCGTTTCTGATTCAGTCAGACAACATCACTGCAGTGGCTTATGTGAACCGCCAAGGCGGCACAAGGAGCAGAGTGGCGATGGCAGAAGCCACCAGAATTCTTCGCTGGGCGGAGAATCACGTAAGCGCTCTGTCAGCAGTGTTCATCCCGGGAGTGGACAACTGGGAAGCAGACTTCCTCAGCAGACACGACCTCCACCCGGGAGAGTGAGGACTTCATCAGGAAGTCATCACACAGATCAAATATCGGTGGGAACTGCCACAGGTGGACATGATGGCATCCCGCCTCAACAAAAAACTACAGAGGTATTGCGCCAGGTCAAGAGACCCTCAAGCAATAGCGGTAGACGCCCTGGTGACACCGTGGGTGTTCCAGTCGGTCTATGTATTTCCTCCTCTTCCTCTCATACCAAGGTGCTGAGGCTAATAAGAAAAAGAGGAGTGAGAACAATCCTCATTGTTACAGATTGGCCACGAAGGACCTGGTATCCAGATCTGCAAGAAATGCTCACAGAGGACCCGTGGCCTCTTCCTCTAAGACAGGACTTGTTGCAACAGGGGCCCTGTCTGTTCCAAGACTTACCGCGGCTGCGTTGGACAGCATGGCGGTTGAACGCTGGATCCTAGCAGAAAAGGGCATTCCGGACGAGGTCATTCCTACGCTGATAAAGGCTAGGAAGGACGTGACAGCTAAACATTATCACCGTATATGGCGAAAATATGTTTCTTGGTGTGAGGCCAGGAATGCTCCTACAGAGGAATTCCAGCTGGGCCGTTTCCTCCACTTCCTACAGTCGGGAGTGAATTTGGGCCATAAATTGGGCTCCATTATGGTCCAGATTTCGGCCCTATCCATTTTCTTTCAAAAAGAGTTGGCTTCTTTACCAGAAGTTCAGACGTTTGTAAAGGGAGTGCTGCATATTCAGCCTCCTTTTGTGCCCCCAGTGGCACCTTGGGATCTTAACGTGGTGGTAAGTTTCCTGAAATCACACTGGTTTGAACCACTTAAAACTGTGGAGTTAAAATATCTCACGTGGAAGGTGGTCATGCTATTAGCCTTGGCTTCGGCTAGGCGTGTGTCAGAATTAGCGGCTTTGTCACATAAAAGCCCCTATCTGGTTTTCCATATGAATAGAGCAGAAATGCGGACCCGTCCACAATTTCTGCCAAAAGTGGTGTCATCTTTTCATATGAACCAACCTATTGTGGTGCCTGTGGCTACTCGTGACTTGGAGGATTCCGAGTTACTGGATGTGGTCAGGGCTTTGAAGGTTTATGTAGCCAGAACGGCTAGAGTCAGGAAAACGAAGTCGCTGTTTATCCTGTATGCATCCAACAAAGCAAACTATTGCTTGCTGGATCTGTAACACGATTCAGCAGGCTCATTCTGCGGCTGGATTGCCGCTGCCAAAATCAGTTAAAGCCCATTCCACTGGGAACGTGTGCACTTCTTGGGCGGCTGCCCGAGGGGTCTCGGCATTACAACTATGCCGAGCTGATACTTGGTCAGGTTCAAACACTTTTGCAAAGTTCTACAAGTTTGATACCCTGGCTGATGTGGACCTATTGTTGCTCAATCGGTGCTGCAGAGTCATCCGCACTCTCCCGCCCGTTCTGGGAGCTTTGGTATAATCCCCATGGTCCTTACGGAGTCCCCAGCATCCACTAGGACGTTAGAGAAAATAAGATTTTACTTACCGGTAAATCTATTTCTCGTAGTCCATAGTGGATGCTGGGTGCCCGTCCCAAGTGCGGACTTCTTCTGCAATACTTGTATATAGTTATTGCTGCAATAAGGGCTATGTTATTGTTGCATCAGGGTTGAACTGATGCTCTGTTGTTGTTCATACTGTTGACTGTGTAAGTTTATCACAAGTTATACGGTGTGATTGGTGTGGCTGGTACGTATCTTGCCCTGGATTACCAAAATCCTTTCCTTGTACTGTCAGCTCTTCCGGGCACAGTTTCTCTAACTGAGGTCTGGAGGAGGGACATAGAGGGAGGAGCCAGAGCACAACAAATCTAAATTCTTTCTTAAAGTGCCCATGTCTCCTGCGGAGCCCGTCTATTCCCCATGGTCCTTACGGAGTCCCCGGCATCCACTACGGACTACGAGAAATAGATTTACCGGTAAGTAAACTCTTTTTTTTGTTGCAGCATCTTACACATAATGTGATACTGTATGGCTCAAGTGGACATACATATCTTTACTGGATGTGGACAAGGCCATTTTGCTTGGATTCCATTTCAGGTTTTACTTACTGCGGTAAGTATCTAAGTTTTTGATGTGTTTTGACTTAATGCGGTTAAGAAAAAGTTTGATTACGTTCTGAAATTGTTTACATGTTTTTCAGTTTGATACTCTGGGAGTGTGGATGACGTCTTGGAGGTGTGTCCAAAATTTGGAGTGGGGGGACAGAACATACTGTCGATAATCTTCGTGGCGGGGTAGCCTGCTTTGGTTGGCCCTGGACATCAGACCTTGCTTTCTTTTCGGCCACAGGTTTTTAGTGGTGATGTCTTACAGAAGTAGTGATGAGCGGGTTCGGTTCCTCGGAATCCGAACCCCCCCGAACTTCACCCCTTTTTACACGGATCCGAGGCAGACTCGGATCCTCCCGCCTTGCTCGGTTAACCCGAGCGTGCCCGAACGTAATCATCCTGCTGTCGGATTCTCGCGAGATTCGGATTCTATATAAGGAGCCGCACGTCGCCGCCATACATAAAAAAATGGAGAACAAAAATGTGGAAGATAAAATAGGGAAAGTTCAAGATCCACTTCCACCTCGTGCTGAAGCTGCTGCCACTAGTCATGGCCGAGACGATGAAATGCCATCAACGTCGTCTGCCAAGGCCGATGCCCAATGTCAGAGTAGAGAGCATGTAAAATCCAAAACACAAAAGTTCAGTAAAATGACCCAAAAATCAAAATTAAAAGCGTCTGAGGAGAAACGTAAACTTGCCAATATGCCATTTACGACACGGAGTGGCAAGGAACGGCTGAGGCCCTGGCCTATGTTCATGGCTAGTAGTTCAGCTTCACATGAGGATGGAAGCACTTATCCTCTCGCTAGAAAAATGAAAAGACTTAAGCTGGCAAAAGCACAGCAAAGAACTGTGCGTTCTTCTAAATCACAAATCCCCAAGGAGAGTCCAATTGTGTCGGGTGCGATGCCTGACCTTCCCAACACTGGACGGGAAGAGGTGGCGCCTTCCACCATTTGCACGCCCCCTGCAAGTGCTGGAAGGAGCACCCGCAGTCCAGTTCCTGATAGTCAAATTGAAGATGTCACTGTTGAAGTACACCAGGATGAGGATATGGGTGTTGCTGGTGCTGAGGAGGAAATTGACAAGGAGGATTCTGATGGTGAGGTGTCAGGCACCCGGGGAGACACCTGTTGTCCGTGGGACGAATATGGCCATTGACATGCCTGGTCAAATTACAAAAAAAAATCACCTCTTTGGTGTGGAATTATTTTAACGCAAATGCGGACAACAGGTGTCAAGCCGTGTGTTGCCTTTGTCAAGCTGTAATAAGTAGGGGTAAGGACGTTAACCACCTCGGAACATCCTCCCTTATACGTCACCTGCAGCGCATTCATCATAAGTCAGTGACAAGTTCAAAAACTTTGGATGACAGCGGAAGCAGTCCACTGACCACTAAATCCCTTCCTCTTGTAACCAAGCTCCTGCAAACCACACCACCAACTCCCTCAGTGTCAATTTCCTCCTTACACAGGAAAGCCAATAGTCCTGCAGGCCATGTCACTGTCAAGTCTGACGAGTCCTCTCCTGCCTGGGATTCCTCCGATGCATCCTTGAGTGTAACGCCTCCTGCTGCTGGCGCTGCTGTTGTTGCTGCTGGGAGTCGATCGTCATCCCAGAGGGGAAGTCGGAAGACCACTTGTACTACTTCCAGTAAGCAATTGACTGTCCAACAGTCCTTTGCGAGGAAGATGAAATATCACAGCAGTCATCCTGCTGCAAAGCGGATAACTCAGGCCTTGGCAGCCTGGGCGGTGAGAAACGTGTTTCCGTTATCCACCGTTAATTCACAGGCAACTACAGACTTGATTGAGGTACTGTGTCCCCGGTACCAAATACCATCTAGGTTCCATTTCTCTAGGCAGGCGATACCGAAAATGTACACAGACCTCAGAAAAAGAGTCACCAGTGTCCTAAAAAATGCAGTTGTACCCAATGTCCACTTTACCACGGACATGTGGACAAGTGGAGCAGGGCAGACTCAGGACTATATGACTGTGACAGCCCACTGGGTAGATGTATTGCCTCCCGCAGCAAGAACAGCAGCGGCGGCACCAGTAGCAGCATCTCGCAAACGCCAAATCGTTCCTAGGCAGGCTACGCTTTGTATCACCGCTTTCCAGAAGAGGCACACAGCTGACAACCTCTTACGGAAACTGAGGAACATCATCACAGAATGGCTTACCCCAAATGGACTCTCCTGTGGATTTGTGACATCGGACAACGCCAGCAATATTGTGCATGCATTACATCTGGGCAAATTCCAGCACCTCTCATGTTTTGCACATACATTAATTTGGTGGTGCAGAATTATTTAAAAAACGACAGGGGCGTGCAAGAGATGCTGTCTGTGGCCCAAAGAATTGCGGGCCACTTTCGGCATTCAGCCACCGCGTGCCGAAGACTGGAGCACCAGCAAACACTCCTGAACCTGCCCCGCCATCATCTGAAGCAAGAGGTGGTAACGAGGTGGAATTCAACCCTCTATATGCTTCAGAGGATGGAGGAGCAGCAAAAGGCCATTCAAGCCTATACATCTGCCTACGATATAGGCAAAGGAGGTGGAATGCACCTGACTCAAGCGCAGTGGAGAATGATTTTAACGTTGTGCAAGGTTCTGCAACCCTTTGAACTTGCCACACGTGAAGTCAGTTCAGACACTCCCAGCCTGAGTCAGGTCATTCCCCTCATCAGGCTTTTGCAGAAGAAGCTGGAGACATTGAAGGAGGAGCTAAAACAGAGCGATTCCGCTAGGCATGTGGGACTTGTGGATGGAGCCCTTAATTCGCTTAACCAGGATTCACGGGTTGTCAATCTGTTGAAATCAGAGCACTACATTTTGGCCACCGTGCTCGATCCTAGATTTAAAACCTACGTTGGATCTCTCTTTCTGGCAGACACAAGTCTGTAGAGGTTCAAAGACCTGCTGGTGAGAAAATTGTCAAGTCAAGCGGAACGTTACCCGTCAACAGCTCCTCCTTCAGATTCTCCCGCAACTGGGGGAGCGAGGAAAAGGCTAAGAATTCCGAGCCCACCCGCTGGCGGTGATACAGGGCAGTCTGGAGCGAGTGCTGACATCTGGTCCGGACTGAAGGACCTGCCAACGATTACTGACATGTCGTCTACTGTCACTGCATATGATTCTCTCACCATTGAAAGAATGTTGGAGGATTATATGAGTGACCGCATCGAAGTAGGCACGTCAGACAGTCCGTACGTATACTGGCAGGAAAAAGAGGCAATTTGGAGGCCCTTGCAGAAACTGGCTTTATTTTACCTAAGTTGCCCACCCTCCAGTGTGTACTCCGAAAGAGTGTTTAGTGCAGCCGCTCACCTTGTCAGCAATCGGCGTACGAGGTTACTTCCAGAAAATGTGGAGAAGATGATGTTCATCAAAATGAATTATAATCAATTCCTCCGTGGAGACATTCACCAGCAATTGCCTCCAGAAAGTACACAGGGACCTGAGATGGTGGATTCCAGTGGGGACGAATTAATAATTTGTGAGGAGGGGGATGTACACAGTGAAAAGGGTGAGGAATCGGACGATGAGGAGGAGGTGGACATCTTGCCTCTGTAGAGCCAGTTTGTGCAAGGAGAGATTGATTGCTTCTTTTTTGGTGGGGGCCCAAACCAACCAGTCATTTCAGTCACAGTTGTGTGGTAGACCCTGTCGCTGAAATGATGGGTTTGTTAAAGTGTGCATGTCCTGTTTATACAACATAAGGGTGGGTGGGAGGGCCCAAGGACAATTCCATCTTGCACCTCTTTTTTCTTTTCTTTTTCTTTGCATTATATGTTGTTTGGGGACTATTTTTTTGAAGTGCCATCCTGCCTGACACTGCAGTGCCACTCCTAGATCGGCCAGGTGTTTGTGTCGGCCACTTGTGTCGCTTAGCTTAGCCATCCAGCGACCTTGGTGCACCTCTTTTTTTTCTTTGCATCATGTGCTGTTTGGGGACTATTTTTTTGAAGTGCCATCCTGTCTGACACTGCAGTGCCACTCCTAGATGGGCCAGGTGTTTGTGTCGGCCACTTGGGTCGCTTAGCTTAGTCATCCAGCGACCTCGGTGCAAATTTTAGGACTAAAAATAATATTGTGAGGTGTGAGGTGTTCAGAATAGACTGAAAATGAGTGGAAATTATGGTTATTGAGGTTAATAATACTATGGGATCAAAATGACCCCCAAATTCTATGATTTAAGCTGTTTTTGAGGATTTTTTGTAAAAAAACACCCGAATCCAAAACACACCCGAATCCGACAAAAAATTTTCAGGGAGGTTTTGCCAAAACGCGTCCGAATCCAAAACACGGCCACGGAACCGAATCCAAAACCAAAACACAAAACCCGAAAAATGTCCGGTGCACATCACTATACAGAAGTCCCACTTCTGCTGCTCCATACTTCTTTTGATGGACCTATTAATGAAAGTGCAATTTTGTTATGGCCATTCCTTTACAAACATACCCTATACTACAATGGACACTTTACCTGCTTCCGCAGCGTCATCATCATCAGATGTGATAGGAGTTACTCGACAACGAGTAGTACTGCTTTTTTCAAACACTGTATAAACAAAAAAAAGAAATGCTTGCTTTATTTTTAATAAAAACATAAGGACCGGAAACAAAAAATACAATACATAAAACAATAAACATTGTACAATAGACATATGCACTATGGAAAAATCAACACAGGAAAACATGTACAGGACACTGACATAGGCCACAAGTAAAAAAAACAAACATTAACAACCAAAAAAACACATCTTCATTTTGTATTGAAAGGAAAAATATTACAGATGCAATATATAAATTGCTCTGTGATGTGGCACTCCAAACACACATTACCACTATATAAACCAAACCAAAATGTAAAAATATTTTAAAAATTACACTGCAGTGTGGTGTCACGGTACAAATACAAACTTAAAAATATCAAAGAAATAGTGGTATTTTGTAAAAAAAATATTACATTATGTAATAATGACATTCACATGTAAGTGGTTTCCAAACCACTTTCCACTACTCCAGCCTCTAACATGACAACCACTGTTTTTGAAACATTGCACATGGATAACATAAATATAAAACATAGTCACAATTATAAAAAAAAAAAAGGTCCAAAAGGAAAACATTATTGCAGGACAATTCAGTGACACACCAAGTCCAAACTACACATGCAAAATATCTTTGATAAAAACACATGACATATAATAAAGTGAGATGTTACATTGGCTTTTGTATAAAACATTAACCAAAACAATGTATTTGCTGACACACACTTGAAGATGGGAGTAATATGCAACGTGACATGACACACATTTAAAAAAAAAAATAAGGTCATAGAATGTTAATGCAAATACCATTTTTCCTGGGCCTATCTGAATCCCGGACATGGGTTGCAGAGACTACTTCAGGAGGTATGACACTCCGCATGGGCTCCTCATACTCCAGATATCTTGCAATATAGGGCTGCCCACCACCGGTTTTTCGAGCCGACTTCGCCTCCTTGGCCATTTTGGACTTGACACGTCGCTTTATGTCATAGTACCGTTTGCGGCACGTGTCCTCCGTCCGCTTGACCACCCCCTCACTATTGACAGCAGCAACAACTTTCGCCCACAACACCGTCTTCCTCCGTGTTGGCACCTTGGCGGACTCAGGCCCAAATAGCTGCCTCTGATACTTCATCAGCTCACGCACCAATGCCACATTTTCAGCAAAACTAAACTTTACATTCCGCCCAGTCTTAGTAGTGGTGCGTGGCTGTGGAGCACTCTGACTGTCACTATCACTTGAGGCTGCTGCAGCAACCTCACACACCTCCTCCATCTCACTAACATCACTAACACTCACCTCCTCCACCTGACCGACCTCCTCCCCCTCACTCACACCCTCCACCTCACCCACCTCTGAGTCACACATAATTGTGTGTCTAAACAGTTAACACAGAAAAAAAATAGACAAACAACACACTCCTCCACTACCACTACACAACTCACATACACACACACACACACACACACACACACACACACACACACACACTGACAAGGGACTATAAAGAAAAATAACTTGGACTAAAAATGAGACAAAACCACAAAATACAAGACTACAAGAATGACAAGACGACTTTCAAACACAATACCACACTCAGAAATCGCTACCAACACTCCTCACCGAACCACAAATTCACCTACCTCCACAGCACAACCTCCCTCCTCCTCACCACTAACTAAACCCACGAGGTGCGGACGGTTTAGGGCGTAAACCCACCCTAGGGAATGATACCCTATCGTTGTCAGTCATACGTACCCATTCGTCACAGTAAACTTCAGCGTGTGGACCATATTTTCCACACATAATAAACCTTGCTGACCCTCTCGGCCGCAATTCTGACCTTCTCTGTCCCAACTCTTCTGCCTGAACCCTGGCTACTATATACCCATTAGTTGAGCAACTGGCTCCCATAATTTGTGTGTCTTCGCTTCTCGGCTATTCCCACAAATACCAAAATACTCAGTATAAGGCGACTGTGAAAGTTCTCCGAGCGCTTCCACCCACTCTCGCCCACGTTGGCCGGTACTACCATACACTGTCGATAGCGAAGGCGATGTACCCAATTTAGGGCCCCTAATTGACCTATATTTACTGGAAGTTTTTAGGAGTAACTTACCATTTCTAGTAAAATATCTGTCGTTGGAGATTTTCCTGAGAGAGACCAGCGAAAACTCCCTTTATGCACTTTATACACAAATCACGCTTGCGTATGCTCTACACGGCGCTAATGATACCGTGATTTTACGCAAAAGCTCGTAAAAAGGGTATTAAGTTGTGCTATATATCGCACTCACAAACGCGCTGTCCAATCGCACAGCGTATAGGTACTTGTTACCTATCCGCCCTACGACCACTGGAATCGAATCACAACCTGCAAAACTTCAGCCGGAGCGTATCAAAAACTATATGGGTCCAAAGTTCACAATTCCCTACCAAGCTCCTGTGTAAGTCTCCTCACGACTTACGTATTCCAATCTATACTAACGTGAGTCAGCTGCCTCACGCCGCCAAGCCTCCACTCACTTGGTGTACCACACGACGGGATCCCGAATTTTCAGGGTTCAATACGTTCACTCTTACTTTCACTCACTCAAATATGCTTTAT
This sequence comes from Pseudophryne corroboree, assembly GCF_028390025.1. Taxonomy (NCBI): domain Eukaryota; kingdom Metazoa; phylum Chordata; class Amphibia; order Anura; family Myobatrachidae; genus Pseudophryne; species Pseudophryne corroboree. Next base: position 792,255,510 of record NC_086444.1, on the reverse strand, counting down.
TTTTCTGTACAGAAAAATTTTCACTCGTTCTGATTGGCAGCTTTACCCCCAGAGGCAATACAGTTTAAACAAAAGTTTTATACTAATCTGCTTTAGAAACCAGATAGTTATGTGCTATTGTAGCATGGCTACTGTCCCACATTTTAACTGAACGAAACTATTGTGTAATTTGTACTTATCGTCCCCACTCTTACGCACTTTGCATAAACACGCGACCGTGTGTGTCTTTTACGCTGCGTGCGCAGTCCTGTACTTTGCCCGAGACACGTGTACAAAACCGTGCATCCGCAATAAAACAAATCCCGCAACCTCTATAAATGTGAGCAATGCTAACTATAATCGCTCACTAGCACAACCGCTTGTTCTGTGTAACCTTTAACGACAGGGCCAGACCTGCGTGTTGTGCTTTATATTTACTTCCTTAAACACTTTTATTTCAATTTTAACTATATAGCAACAAATTTATCCGATTTCACACAGATCTAAATGAATCTAGCAATCTGAATCTTGCTGCAACAATGTGAGAGGGTATGTAAAGTATCGGTGCCCTTTATGTACGCTTTTGGCGACAAAAAAAATTCACAGATTTTCAAATAGTTTTTTTCCTGTTTTACGGGTTCTATCAGCACCTCTGCAGACCAGACAGAGCAGACGCAATCTAACAGCACACAAATAGGGTTTTCAGCACATCCACCGACCAGGAAAAGGTTACGTAGGATAACTTTCCGCCCTTTGCTGATAGATTAAGTCAGCTATGACCTGTTAGGCTGTGAGCATGTGAAAACTGGATGAAGCCCCCAATTGTAAACGTCGGTTTACATACAGGACTAAAAGCAACACTTTAAAAAGACATCTAATGCACTTTAAATGGAGCCACTGCGCCCGCTATACTCAATCCTTAACCTACGTACTTATTACACCATTAGCGTACAGAGCCCCGTACCATGTACGTACTTTGTGTACAAACGCCGCGCTGGCTGTACAAAGTACACTCAGTGCGTACACACCCAAAGATACTCCGTTAGCCCTTAGCAGCTACACATGTGATTGTAATACACTTATAACCTTAGCAGGGAAAGGAGACACAACACCAGATTGTATTTAAAATGCCGGGTTTTGACACACCAACATATAATTACTGAAAGGGGGTTGCAATAACAAAATAATACAATACAATAGAATAATGGCTACAATCAATGGTACATACTTGTTTGGTTTCGCCTGCGCTTCCCAGTCTGGTCCTCAGTCATCTAGGTAGATGACCTTTAGAGTCTGTGATAGTGACCTGGCATGCAGCTGGCTCTTTATACAGTGGATCAAAACATAATACAATAGACACTGTGTGCTCTTCTTCCATTGGTTCGGGGGTGGGACATATCCTGTGCATCTGAGATTATTGGTCAGCTCAAGAGGTGGGCGATGGCTAAGACTTGAGATGTGATTTCTGTTATTTGCATCTGAGTTCCCGCCTCATGACCAGTTAAACCCATCACATTAATCATACATAAATCTGGTATTATTAATAACTTAATGTTGTAATATATGATAATATTCTTATTCCCACCAGATTAATATTTACGTGACTCTGAACAATATGATCCCACACATGACATGATTATCTATTTCCATCCTCAAGATAAACATATATCCACATATATCCATACACACACACACACACACACACACACACACACACATATATATATACATACATACATACACACATACTCCTGCTATTACAATTTGTTAGGAATCATATACAAATATATATATCTCCGAGAGTTTAGACTATGAATGTTATTACCTCTAAATGTCTAGTTTGTAATTTTGTTAGCTATTGCTAATTGAGTTTCTCTTCAGCCAAACTAGGTTCCTGGATATTCAGATAAGACAATGACAATCCAGTATTTATTGTCTTCGACAGAAACTAGGCTACTTTAGAATAATAGGGGCAAACAAAGGTATTTGCCTTCTTCATAGGATTTCAAAGTTTTGTGTAAATAAGGCCATTGTATTTGAGTCTCTGGGAGTATAATTTATGTGTGACCCATCTTCATGCTATTAGAAGAGGAAGCAGACAGTGGGTGATTTATGCAATATATGGATTAGATATATGATATGTCTTTGTGGCTTTTCCATGCGAGAATAAATTTCACAGTAATTACTCATACCACGCACTAATACGCAGGACTGCGGGAGCGACCATACACAAATTGCGAATATGTGCATGCACGGACGAATAAGTACGCACATGGAAGCCATCTATGTGGTGTTTGTACGTGATGTGTGTACTGTAATATTTTCCGACTTCGACACATGGAAAGAGATAGCAGAAACCAGGATAGTACTGGATGCTGGATCATCGGGATCAAACCGGAATAACTGCACCGTAATGGAACCAATGGTGCAGGATATCTGACTGGAACCGATAGAGAGCCAGGAGTGCAGCAGAATGGTAATCTGTACTGAAATAGTACACAAGCTGTGGACAACATTCCACTGGCACCTCCTGTCTAACAAGTAAATCCCTTTATAACCCTGGCTGATCAGCGATAGGCTGTGGGCATCATATGTCTGCAGACTGGTCTCTCATTGGAGTTTGGGCAATCACCTGACTGGACCAACATTGCAGCGACCAGCAATTGGAGGTAAAATACTGTACATGAGGTACACATAGCGAAACTTGGGTACACCTTGAGCAGCAGCAGGCTCTAAAGGACTGATAGCACTGCTGCAATCAGGAATCTGCAAACACACACACAGAAGTAATCTGAGGTGCCTAATCAGCCTGGCAGAAATTCAGCTATTAGTGTCTAGGGGCCTCATTCAGGTTGGATTGATTTTGCAATCCAACATGAGTTTCCTGATAGTCTGAAAACTGTGCATGTTTGGAGCAGGTCCTGCGATCGCATTGCAGGATTGCGAATGCCTCTGCTGATTGACAGACAGAGGCATTCAGAAATACAGGGATGGTGGTGACCAGTGTTGTCGGAAACGGGTCATGTCACCCCCATTTTCCAGGAGTGGGAAGACCAAGGACTGCATTTTGAGATGCAGTTTCCTTGGCATTGCAAGCTGCCCTATGTCGGCCAGCCTAAGTAAGCTCAGTATTACTATTGTAAATGCAGAAAGGCGGTGCTATGCAAGCAGCTTTGCAAATGCAATCCTTACTGAATTAGGTCCTTTGTCCCATGCTCAAACTGAATGTGTTGCAGTTTGTATGCTGAGCAGACTTCTAAGGCAACGCTGCAAATCAGGATATCCCACTATAGTGTTTGCCTGTTGGGGGGGTTAGGTTGAGATGGGATGGGTAGAGTCAGGCTGCGGTGATGGGAGGATTAAGGAGGGTTAGGTTTAGATTGCAGGGAGGGGACACTACCGGGGAGGGTTAGGGTTAAGCTGCGGGGGGGGGGGGGGGGGGTATGTGTGTGTGTTAAGGTCCAGGCTTCAGAAAGGGAGTATTAGGGGTGTATTGGGGAAGGGTTAGTATACTTACCTACCCCATCAGGGTTCTCCCCATCGGGTTGCCGATGTCAGTATTCTGGCTGCTGGCATCCCGAACACCAGTTACATCTGTAACTAACATAGTAGCAGTGTTTGCAATTGTTATAAGGCCCTTATTATGGAACATGTGAATATATGATGCTACAGTATAACTTATTGTCGGTGAGCTGTGATACCACAAGTGTTCATTAGAGAAATATGTATTTTGTAAAGAATAATGCACCCAGTACCAGAGCCGGCCCTATCTATAGGCAAGCTAGGCAATTGCCTAGGGCATTTGGTGCGGTGTAATGTGCATAAGGAGTGATATAGTGCGGTGTAATGTGTATAAGGAGCAATACAGTGTGGTGTAATGTGTATAAGGAGTTATACGGTGCGGTGTAATGTGTACAAGGAGTGGTGCGGTGTAATGTGTATAAGGAGTGATACGTTGCTGTGTAATGTGCATAAGGAGTGATACGGTGCGGTGTAATGTGTATAAGGAGCAATACAGTGTGGTGTAATATGAATAAGGGGCATACTGTGTGATTTTATGTGAGTAAAGAGCAATATGGTGCAGTGTAATGGGAAAAGAGAGCGATATGGTGAGGAGTAATGTGAACAAGGAGTGATATGGTGAGGCATAATATGTATAGGGGACACTACTGTATCATGTGATATTATGTGAATAAGTTTGCACTAGTGTGTGGCGTAATTTGAATTGGGGGTACTATTGCTATGGGTGAGGGATGCTGCTGGTTGCTGCTGTGAGCGGTGGTGATAGGTGCTGCACTGGGAGAGGAGTAAAGGGTCAGAAGTGGAACTAGCAGTGGTACTAGGGGGCACCAGACAAAATCTTGCCTAGGACATCAAATTGGCTAGGGCTGGCTCTGCCCAGTACTGTACATTATTATTGATCTCAATGGATTTATATTCACCCTTGCATATTTTAGTATGGAGTATATTATTCCATGTAATAAAATGTATCAACCAGGATGTTAGAAATTTGTCTTTTTCCTTTTATCTGTTAGTAATATTCACTGAATAATTCACTAACCTCTCTAGAGCTCACAAATTGTCATGTTCTAAATGTCAATTGCAGAATACGTACTGTATTCCCAAAATGGGTTTGTATTGAACTGTTATTTCCATAGTATTGTCAATTGTTAGGGAGAATATTTTTTCATTTTTTTGTGCGGTCAGTTTCTTTTACTCTTACCTGCCTTTTGATTTAGATAGGTGTTACGATATGGGGAGTAGAGACAGGGACAGAGTGTTGATTGAAATGATCTGGGGAATGTTTCTGGATGGAGTATCACGCAAGCCGAGCAATCCTCAAGTCTCCTGCGTTCTTTAAGCTTCACCTTTAGCAGCCACCTTTCCTAGGTGGATTAAGTCCACCCGGTACTCAGATGCACCCAGGTCTTAATGTGGACAAATAAACTATTGGAGGCTGGGTAAGTGCAAAAAAATATGCTGGAGTAGAACCCACCTGACACAGAGTGCCACACACTAGACAAGGACAAGACCAAGAATACCAGAAGACAAGAGAATAATGAATTACTAACAAGGTATGGTAATAAGGTAAAGGTACTAATGATACATCTGGATATTGGGGGTCATTCTGAGTTGTTCGCTCACTAGCAGATTTTAGCAGCATTGCACACGCTAGGCCACCGCCCTCTGGGAGTGTATCTTAGCTTAGCAGAATAGCAAACGAAAGATTAGCAGAATTGCGAATAGATAATTCTTAGCAGTTTCTGAGTAGCTCCCGACCTACTCACAGATTGCGATCAGCTCAGTCTGTTTCATTCCTGGTTTGACGTCACAAACACGGACTGCGTTCAGCCAGCCACTCCCCCGTTCTCCAGACACTCCCGCATTTTATCCTGGCACGCCTGCGTTTTTCCGCACACTCCCAGAAAACGGACAGTTTCCGCCCAGAAACACCCACTTCCTGTCAATCCCACTCCGATCACTTCAATGATGAAAATTCTTAGTTCGGAAGTGAGAAAATCGACTAAGTTTTGTGCTAAAATACTTAGTGCATGTGCACTGCGTACCATGCACATTTTTGCCTTAATCGCTCCGTTGCGAAAATCGGCAACGAGCGATCAACTCGGAATGACCCCCATTGAGAGACACAGAAGGAGTGATGCACTAATGGTAATAGCAATGGGCAAGTAGTCAGGAGAGAAGGCAATAACAAACTAACAGGCTGGGTAATCTAATTAAAGAGAAAGGCAAGAAACATAAATGAAATGGTACATATATAGAAGGAAATGCTCTGAACTCACAGTGGTTGCTACTGGCAACAACAGAAATTTATGACAATAGAATAAAGACAGGGAAAGCAGAACAGACATACAAACAACACAGAATGCTCCATGCCAGTGGATGTTACTCCTGGCAACCTCAGTTCCAACACAAAGGAGCAAAGAAGACTGAGACAAGGAATTGTTCAGAGAACAGACTAATAGGACTGTGACAATGTACACAGATAAACAGGCGAGGGAGAGACTGTAGTGGAATGGGACTGTGGTAATAGAGACACAGGTGGTGGTATGTGTAAAGCAGCTGAATGCAAATGAAATGATACTGGATAACAACAGAAAAGACCAAGATACCGATAAGACACTCCAATACAGAAAAGTATAGAGTGGAGAAATCCCCACTGCAGCTAATGCCAAGACAGACAGGAATCAGACAAGACTGGGTCTGGCAAAGACACTTTAGCACATGATCTCACAGGACAAGACTATCAAACAGAGGGGCAGATGTATTAACCTGGAGAAGGCTTAAGGAAGTGATAAACCAGTGATATGTGCAAGATGATAAAGGCAGCAGCCAATCAGATCCTAACTGTTAATTTACATATTGCAGCTGATTGGCTGGTGCCTTTATCACCTTGCAGATATCACTGGTTTATTACTTCCTTATGCCTTCTCCAGGTTAATACATCTGTCCCAGAGAGCCAAAGGCTGATGCAGCAAACAGGATCTATGACTAGCATGAAGTAATGGGCAGACTGGGAATATAAAGGGAGTACTAACCAATGACAAGGTTCAGTACAGACAAGCCCCCCTTAAATTACTAACTCAGTGCAACTGTGCTGCTGCACATCCACCAGGCTCCTGACTTAAACAAGAAACCACGTGCTGGAGTAAGGTAACAAGGCATCTCCCAACAGGTGTGCTGCTACAGCAATTAAGCAGACAGAATAGAGTTGCAGACAGCACATGTAACAGTAGGTGTCATAAACATATACATATTAGGGGTTGGATGCAGGATGCTTAAGAATGCGTCCAAACCTCAGAAAATTTAGTTTCCAGAGGTTTGGCTGTTTACCGCATATACACCAAACCCCAAAATGCAATGGAATCTGGGGCTTGGATGTGGTAGGCAACGCCATCTTTAGATGGCACTGCCCAATAGAAACCTATCGGCTTCTATCACACTGCCCCTTCTGAGAGAGATCCAGCAATCCCTCACAGTATCCCCTGAGGTGCATTTGTAACAGGCAAATACAGTGGATGTGTTGTGCAGGTGCAGGTGGATGTACCTGGATTGTTCACCCGGGATCACCTCTTGGACCGGAACTTACTGCTCGAACCCTAGGCAGAGAGAACGAGGAACCCCAAACCCAGAGGACCCAATCTAATAGTCACCACACATTAAGACGGTGACTAAGGGTTTATTAGGCAGGAAAATTAAAGGTCACCCCAGTACATTTAACTTTGGTTAGAGCAAACAAAGAAAACTGTGTGCAGGATAGAACAATGCAAAGTACAAAAACACAGTAACATACTATGACAGATGAGACACTGTAATATTAACAGCACAGGAAAACGGGTGTTGCAGGATGGGCAGGTACGCCACTATCAGTATGCAGCTCACCATAAGTTTATACCAGTGTCCTTTAATAACCAAGCTTAAATGTCCACCAGGTGGCAGTAATGAGTCTCTGTAACTCAGTCTCTTTACATTAAGTCCATTACTCTAAAGGTCAGTAACTACAGTAGTTGACTAAAAGGTTCTGTATTAACCTAGAGAAAGAATATGTAGCAGTCCCTTTCCTTAGCTAATTATATAGCTTTACAGTTCAGTCCTTCCTATTAATTGCAGACATGCAGTCAGTGCGGTAGTAAAGCAGTGAAATAGCATTAGCAGCTGGCTATAAGCAGCACTTCATACATAGCAGTTCTATGGCAGTATTAAGATGGTCATACAATTTTCGTTTTTGATAAGGGGAGCGATATGCTGACTACAACTTCTGAGTCCCTCCTCAGTCACTAGGAGACCGGGTTACTGGGAGCACTCTAGTTGGCGACAGATGGGTTTTAGGATGAGCTAACTGCTCCTGTCTCACTATACTGGGGTATGTCTCTACTGTAGGACTAGGGCGGCAGCGATTACCTCAGGTATCTTTCTACAGTCACAGCTCCTCACCATACTCTGGTCCGTGCAACAGGCTGGATACTGGACGCTGCTCTCTCACTTTCTGGCTGGCCGCTGATCAGCTTGGCACTGCCCGTGTATCCATGTCCCGGCAGCCCTTCAGCTCACACAGCATTGCACTGCAAAGTGTGTGACTCCGGCTACTGCGGCTCCCTCTGTATGCTGCACAGCTCTCCCCAGTCTCCGGCTATGTGGGCATTCTCCGCCGGACTCCACCTGAGAGGGTAACACCGGCCCTTCTCACAGCGCTCAGCACCCTCCCCTCAGAACGCTGTATCCTCAGCTCTGTGGCTCTCTTCCTTCTCCTCAGGCAGCTCACCTGAGGTAACTCCGCCTCCTTCCGTTACCGCTCTCTTCACTGGCCAATCCGTGGTCTCCCAGCCTTCCCACTCTTAGGAGCTACTGCTGGAATTTCCTGGGTCCCTGTGTCCCCTGTGCAAGGGCTGCCGTGGTGCTGCTGACATCATCAGAAGAGGAAGGGTGTTAACACCTTCAGCGTGACTGGGCCAGCTAATAAACGGGTCAATTTCAGAGTGTCACACATGCCACGCTAAAAACATGTGTGTCCTCACGCAAAATCGCCAAGGGCAAAAGTTCTGAGCAATGGTTCCACAAATTCCCACTCAAGTCTTTGATGTGTCAGAACAACAGTGAGCATAAGTAGCATACTCTAAGCAACTGCACATACATTATATACATTTCCATGTGTACACATTTACATAGCAGTTTAGAAATATAATAGATCAAAATATTTTAATTGGGGTACCTCTTGTACTGCGTTCTGGACTCTTAGGAACTGGGGTAAGCACCCATTCGGCCTGATCAGGTACAACACAAACTGTGTCATCACATTAAGTAGGTATCACCACCCTGGGTCTTGGGGCTTCTGGTTTTATGGAACTCGTAGTTGCGCTACCCATAAATAACGAGCTCTATGGGGTCATGGAATGGTATGCCCCCTGGGGTCCCCCGCCCTTTTGCCAGAGGTGAGTCTTTCTCTACTGCCGGGACTTCAACAGTGCAGAGTTTCACTTGGTCATGAGGGATGGTACTCAGATGTCCATCAGGTCTTTGGATTTGGTATGTATATAGTCCATCAGCTGGAACTTGGGCAATCACGTAAGGAACATCTTCCCACATAGCTTCTAATTTACTGGACCAGTGATTTTTCCTTTTCCAAACTTTATCTCGGATCTTGAGAGGCATTGGCCGGGCATCAGAGTTATAGTTTTTCTCCTGACGGTGATGCACCATTTCCATCCATTGTTCAACCAGTTGCCGAGTAGTTTCTATCCGGTACCAATGTTCTTGCACCCAGTCAGTCCGCACTGAGGAGCATTCCAATTACAGTCTGGTTGGCTCTCATTCATAGGCCATTCCCTTGCGGGTGATAGACCATAGTCCGCAACTTTTTACAACCGTAGAGGGAACAGAGTTTTTGGAATAACTGGGACTCGAATGCAGGGACTTGGTAAGTGAGAAATTTGTCAGGGTAACCGTGGGGGCAGACAAAATGCTTGAGGAACAGTTCAGCTGTTGTTTTTGCTGTCAAGTCACGTGCGGGTACCACCACCAAGAATTTGCTGTAGTGATCGGTGATGGTTAGGGCATACTGGAACTCAGCGGAGCTATGCTCAAGTTTCACATGGTCTAAAGCAACAAATTCAAGTGGGCGAGAGCTCGATGTCAGATGTAGAGGATCTTTCTGGGACCCGTCAGCTGGTCTTTTCAAATTACATATCCTGCAATCACAACAGCACTTGTCTGTTACGTTCTCTGTGCTCAGAACGTGAGATACTGAGTGGGTTAGTTAGGAGCACAGAAACGTGACGCTGTAATAATAGCGAAGTGCAAGAGCAACCCCTAGGAACCTAACTCCGTTGTTCCACCCGCGTGGTCAGTCTACGCCTGCGAGACTATGTGTTCTTGGGCCCACGGCAGCCGCATTTGAAGGGTGGATTAAGTCTGCCCAACTCCGATGCCCCCCGGTCTTAAATGGAGACAAGGCGTAAACTGAGACGGGGCGAGAACAAGGGGACCTCTAACTAAATAAAGAACAGAGCTAGGGGCTACTACTAAACTCAAACAAGAACGTATGTGCGGCACTGCCGCCAAAGGAAAAGGACAACAAAGGTAATACTGTCCACACCCTACACGGCACCGTCATGTACCGGGGAGGACAGCTAGGGCGGAAACCTCTGCAAAAACAGCAGCAACAAATATAACAAAAAAATACTGCGGCCTAGGCCACAAGACGCGGCAGAAGCTGCTGCTCACAACACCGGGAAGGTAACCACAAGTGAACGAGAACCCCGAGATAACAGGCACAGGTTTCAATCGACTGGAGGGCTGGAAGGATTCCTAAGACCGGCTTCCGAACACCAGGACTTAGGACCACTGGAACAGGGTAGACCAGACAACAGGACACTGAACAAGGAATTCTCCAGAGCAGCAACAGCTCACAGGACGCTATCACCGGCATCAGAGTAAGGCACTGAGGGAGAATATAAGAGGTATCTGAACCAATGGCTAAGGAGCACCTAATTTGATAATGTCGTGCAGCTGCCCTGCTGCACGACCACATGCTGCCAGGTGATGATTTATTTATATATGGCAATGGGGAACGTGGTCCGCCTGTGGCGTCCCCGTTGCCAAGGACCCAGCGGCTCAGAGCGCTCAGCGTCCTGGCATTGCCAGGCGCCGAGCGGGGAGCAGGAGGAGGCATGGTGGAAGTGATGCGCCGGGACCGTTGCTTAGCAATGGTCGGGCGCTGGCGTGAGCCAACGCACCTTACATTGTCGATATCAGATCTCATACCGACCCAAAAGAATCTCTTTCGGAGTACCGCCTCTGTTTTCTGGGTCCTGAAGTGTCCTAACTGGCTGTGATAGGTGTTAAGCAACATGTCAGCTTGCTGTCTGGGTTACTACAATTTGAGAGATGGGCTGGTGGGTACCGGGATCAAGGCTGGTGCTGACGACAAGGCCCTGTCGTAGGCTGATTCAGTCTTGGTGGTATAACAGTTTGATCAGTTCCGGGTCGGCACTCTGGGACTTAGTTAGATAACTTTTGCTGTGGATGAGGCCCATTAGGTCTTGTAACACAGGACTCGCTTCCTGTGCTTGTTACCAGTCGTACCCAAGACTATTTGGCAAAGCATTTTCGGAGGGGAGGTCAGTAGTGGCAGTCACAGGATCGGAGGTAACTATTGGCTTTCTTTTCCTGGGAGGTTTGAACACAGGGGTCTCAATATCTTCAGACCAATCTCTTTCCTCTTCTGCGACATCAGTGGTTGGAAGGCGAGACAAGGCATCGGCATTTCCATTGGACTTGCCACTCCGGTACAACACTGTATATCTGAAGTTGGCAAGATGTGCCATCCATCGCTGCTCCAGCGCTCCAAGATGGGCGGAGGACAAGTGCGCCAATAGATTATTGCCTATGATGATTACAAAGGGTGTGGCTGTTAGATAGTTTTTTTACTTTTTGGTGATGGCCCAGATGAGGGCAAGGAGCTCCAATTTAAAGGTGCTGTAGTTTTTGCTGTTTTGTTTGGTTTCTCTTAGACCTCGGCTGGCATACGCTATGGCTCTCACACGTTTGTCTTGTATTTGGGAGAGGAAATGTTGGATAAAGTTTTGATAATATCCCACAAAGCCAAGTAAGCTTGCGGAAGTCTTTCACTGTCCTGGGTACAGGCCAGTCCTGTACCACCCATATCTTTTCGGGATCAGGCTTCACCCCGTCAGAGCTAACTATGTGGCCCAGATATTGCACACTTGGTTTCAGAAGATGGCACTTGAACAGCTTTAACTTTAGACCACATTTGGTCAATTTATTGAAGACTTCCTCCAGATGTTTCAAGTGCTCATTGTAGGACTTTGAGAATATGATGACGTTGTCAAGATACAACAGGACCATCTCGAAGTTCCTGTGCCCCAAACAACGTTCCATAACTCATTGGAAAATGGCAGGAGCATTGCAGAGCCCGAATGGCATGCGGTCAAACTCGAACAGACCCATGGGGGTCGTGAATGCATTTTTTTCCCGGTCTTCTGGGGCCATTGGAATCTGCCTGTATCCGATCATTAGGTCAAGATTTGAGAAGTACTGAGCTGTCTTTAGCACTGTTAACGATTCCTCTATCTGGGGCAGTGGATAAGCATCTTTGTGCATCACCGTGTTCAGTTTTCGATAGTCGACACAGAATCTGAGACTGCTGTCTTTTTTCCGTACAATCACTAACGGTGCTGCCCATGGACTATGGCTTTCACGTATCACACCGGCTTCTTTCATCTCATGTATAATTTTTCTCACCAGTTGGTACATGGCCGGTGGTAGAGACCTGTGTCTCTCCTTCACTGGCAGGTTAGTTCCAGTAGGGATGTGATGCTGGACTCCCTCAGCCTTTCAGAAGTCTGACGGGTGCTGACTAAAGGCTTTGGCGTTCCTGTGCACAACCTGAAATACGCCCTCATGCTGACTCTCCAAAGTATCTGGGCCCGCCGATCTGTACTTCACTCCACCATGGAGCCACACCAGTGGTCATACTGGTCTGTCCAGCCACCGCTCCCTCGGGAATCTTGGGTAGAGCCTCACCAAGGACGTATTGAAAGTCTACCAGAATTACTCTATCCACCGGACAGTGTCGAAACAATCGGACTGGATAGCTATGTGGGTTTAATATCTGGACAATATCTTTCCCACGTGTCACTTTAGCCAGCGTTCATGCTACCACGAATGGTTGCTGTCCACAAGGTTCTAGGATTGCCTCATAATCTCACCCCCCAGGGCCGATCCAGGTCTTGCACCACACTACGTGTTCAGAATTTGGTCGCAGGATGACGTGTTGGCGATCGGTGATCCTCGCCTTTCCAACTTCTCCCCTTGTATTGGTGAATCTCTTTTGCCCCTCAAGCAACCTGACTGTCTGCTGTAGAGTCTTCCACTCCATTGGGGCCGCAGACCGCATTTCCAACTTAAGAGCCTCCACAAATGCATCCGGGCAGTTCTTTAAGACGTTCTTGCCCTAAGATGACCAGAGGTAAATATTTGTTGTACATAGTGGTGACCAGACACCCTTGCCGCTCCATGTTAGCCTTGCCAATAGTAAGGCCAGCCTCCCAATAAGCCACAGAACTTGATTTGCTGTCCATTACTGGCCAATAGGTGTAACCAGGTATTTGGTGGGCTTACTATCTCGGATTCGTCCCAGTGTCTCTGAAACTCTGCAAGTTGGATCGTCGTCACCTGTGAGCCTGTGTCCAGAAGAGCAGATACCTCCACCCCATTGTCTTGAATCTTTATGTGAGGACACTCTCTGAAATATGGAGGCCACCACCTCGGCTTCGATGGACCTACTGATGGATCTACTCCTGAGGGTCGGTCCCTCGCCTTGGGGTCGAGTCGTTTAAAGACTCATTGGGACACTGTCTCTCAATGTGCCCACTTTGCATTGCCTGCATACAGGCCTTCCTTGGGCATCAAATTGACCCGTGAGGCGTTGCCCCGATTCATGTGGCACATCCCACCGCTGTTGTCCTCTTCCGCCTTGATCCTGGTGCCATCCCTTGCATTTAGCTTCGGCCTGTTCCAGACGTATTTCTTTTAGCTTTTTTATCAACTCATGGACGACACTGGTGAGTGCCCCCACTTGGTCTTGACCAACTTGTAACTGCTGCATGGCAATTCCTCTTGAGACAAAGGGTTCAGCCATCAGACTTAGTTGTGAGTCTCCATGCACTCTACCCTCGAGTGGCCCTGACACAATCCCATACTCAACATCTGTATTTTGATTAAGGACTAAGATATCTATCATCGCCCCCTTGAACTCTGAAAAAGTGCAGACAGGGGTTTGACGCCTCCACATCCACATCTGGGTTCTTGTTGCTTCATCTCTGGCTCCTGCCATGAGTAAATGTATTATAGTCTCATCCGCTTGCTCAGCCTCTCTTGGATCTCTGGCCTGTATCGCCCACATGGCTTCTTGTAGCCCCAGTGCGAACTCTCGTAGAAACTCATGGGGTTGTTGTTTCTGGGCATACAGATGTCCATTTAACTCTGCGATTATCTGTAAGTTGAAGATACCGGCCAACTTATTCAAGATGCCATCAGCGGTCTTTCATTCTTTATGAGACCAGGATCTTACTTCCCATAATGCTGCACCTTTTAGTTGCCCGATGATGACCTCTGCTTTTTGTTCCTCATAAAGGGGGTACAGCCTGAACATAGATCTTATTTTTTCTTTAAATTCTTTAAAACAACTTGTGCCAGCTGCTTTAGTATCTCCCAAGTATATGGGAAGCCATGGGGTCCCAAAATAAAAAGGCATCGTGAATGGTGCAGCCTGTGATGTTGCAGCTGGTGGTGACTGGCCAGGTGAGGCGGGTAGCCTCATTCGGACTGTAGTTGATGCGGGCGTCTGAGGTTCCTGTGGTTCCGACATCCTGAATCCTGTTTGTGAACGCCAAGTTGTAACAGGCAAAAATGGTGGATGTGTTGTGCAGGTGCAGGTGGACGTACCTGGATTGTTCACCCGGGATCACTTCTTGGACCGGAACTTACTGCTCAAACCCTAGGCAGAGAGAACAAGGAACCCCAACCCCAGAGGACCAAATATAATAGTCACCACACATTAGGACGGTGACTCACTGTTTATTAGGTAGGAAAATTAAAGGTCACCCCAGTGCATTTAACTTTGGTTAGAGCAAACAAAGACAACTGTGTGCAGGATAGAACAATGCAAAGTACAAAAACACAGTAGCATACTATGACAGATGAGACACTGTAATATTAACAGCACAGGAAAACGGGTGTTGCAGGATGGGCAGGTACGCCACTATCAGTATGCAGATCACCATAAGTTTATACCAGTGTCCTTTAATAACCAAGCTTAAATGTCCACCAGGTGGCAGTAATGAGTCTCTGTAACTCAGTCTCTTTACATCAAGTCCATTACCCTAAAGGTCAGTAACTACAGTAGTTGACTAAAAGATTCTGTATTAACCTAGAGAAAGAATATGTAGCAGTCCCTTTCCTTAGCTATATAGATAGCATTACAGTTCAGTCCTTCCTATTAATGGCAGACATGCAGTCAGTGCGGTAGTAAAGCAGTGAAATAGCATTAGCAGCTGGCTATAAGCAGCACGTCATACATAGCAGTTCTATGGCAGTAATAAGATGGTGTGCGAATAAGAGCTGTCTCCAAACAGGTAAATTATCAGCACAGTTCAGTTTTTTATCAAATACGCACTGACAATAGCAAAAGCAGTTCTTTGAATAAAGCAGGCACAGTGATCCCTCAGAGGTGCAGGCAATTGTTAGAGTCTTGTTACAGATTAGTACTGAAGCAGTCCCTGTATTATCTAATCTCTGTTGGCTGACTGCAAGATCCTATTTCATGGGAATAAAGCTTTGTCCGTATACTCCCTGTTCTAGGCAAATCCCATCGTTTAGTATAGTAGCCACGGTCATCCAGTTTTCGTTGTTGATATGGAGAGCGATACACTGACTACAACTTCTGAGTCCCTCCTCAGTCACTAGGAGACCGGGTTACTGGGAGCACTCTAGTTGGCGATAGATGGGTTTTAGGATGAGCTAACTGCTCCTGTCCCACTATACTGGGGTATGTCTCTACTGTAGGACTAGGGTGGCAGCGATTACCTCAGGTACCTTTCTACAGTCACAGCTCCTCACCATACTCTGGTCCGTGCAACAGGCTGGATACTGGACGCTGCACTCTCACTTTCTATCTGGCCGGCCGCTGATCAGCTTGGCGCTGCCCGTGTATCCATGTCCCAGAAGCCCTTCAGCTCACACAGCGTTGCACTGCAAAGTGTGTGACTCCGGCTACTGCAGCTCCCTCCAGATGCTGCACAGCTCTCCCTGGTCTCCGGCTATGTGGGCACTCTCCTCTGGACTCCACCTGAGAGGGTAACACCGGCCCTTCTCACAGCGCTCAGCAGCGCGAGCACCCTCCCCTCAGAATGCTGTATCCTCAGCTCTGTGGCTCTCTTCTCTTTCCTTCTCCTCAGGCAGCTCACCAGAGGTAACTCTGCCTTCTTCCTTTCCCACTCTCTTCACTGGCCAATCTGCTGTGTCCCAGCCTTCCCGCTCTGAGGAGCTACTGCTGGAGTTCCCTGCGTCCTTGTGACCCTGTGCAAGGGCTGCCATGGTGCTGCTGACGTCATCAGAAGAGAAGTGGGGTGTTAACCCATTCAGTGTGACTGGGCCAGCTAATAAACAGGGGTCAATTTCAGAGTGTCACACATGCGTCACTAGGCGCATGTGCAGATAGGACTCTGGGTCCTAAACCCAGAAGCACTATCATTGCAAAGGACAGCTCTTACCGCTGTTCTTTGTGATTTTTTCATGGATACGGTATTAGAAAACGCTGATATGCCAGCGGTGAGTGGTGAGATGCATGCAATGCTTGATACATCCCGCCCTCTGTGTCCAGAATGAATAAATGATTGAGTCAAAATATATATTCCATTTATTTATTGTGGACTTGGGGGTGATTCAGACCTGATCGCTGTGCTGCTAACTTTGCTGTCCTGCGATCAGATAATCGCCGCCCAAGTGGAGTGTAAATTTGCTTGTGCAAGTGTGCGATCGAATGTGTATGCCGTGTGAAAATGTCCCACAGTCAGTGGACAGCTGCAAAGCTGTTCACAACTCACTCATCATCTAATGGTTTTCCAGTGTGTGCAATCTGTGCGCAGCCCAGGACTTACTCCTACAGTGCGAAAAGAACAGGCTGTTTGGGGCCGGAGCTGACGTCACTCACCCTTCCTGAAAACGCTTGGGAACGCCTGCGTTTTCCCTGACACTCCCAAAAATGGCCAGTTACCACCCACAAAGGGAGGCATTCGATATGCCGGCTGTCGGGATCCTGGCGCTCAGCATACTGGCGACGGGATCCCGACAGCCGGCATACCGACAACTATTCTCCCTCTTGGGGTGTCCATGACACCCCTGGAGGGAGAATAAATAGTGTGGCGCATGCAACGTACCCACAGCGTGACGAATGCAGCGCGTCAGGCGCAGCGAGCCCGCAAGGGGCTCTTTTGTGATCCCAGCGCCAGTATGCTGATCGCCGGGATCCTGAGCATCGGTGTAACATAGTACACCCCCCACAAACGGCCTCTTCCTGTCAATCAGCTCGCAAATGGCTGTGCATTACATTTTTGCACCAGCTTGTTGTTTTTTGACGATGCTTGTTGTTTGGCGACACACGTGCACATTGCAGTGCATACGCATGCGCAGGGCTGCCATCAGGAATTGTGGGGCCTGGGACTGACAAAATAGGCAGGGCCCTTTCCCTGCCTATTTTGTCAGTCCCAGGAGTCCCAGTATGAGGAGAGGTTGAATCATACTTGCCTACCTGACCCTCTCCATGAGGGAGAAAATGCTCTGTTCCTGGACTTTCCTGGTAATGTATGATTGCCATCACCTGTGGTGAAACACTTTTCTTATCAATTAACTAGCTCACCACAGGTGATGGCAATCATACATTACCAGGAAAGTCCAGGAACAGAGCATTTTCTCCCTCGTGGAGAGGGTCAGGTAGGCAAGTTTGGGTTGAATGCATGTCACACTGTTTATAACCTGGCTGAGTTAGCAGAATATGTTGGCACATTATCAATAAATAATAATCAGGATACCATGAAAAAAATATCAATAAGAGGCCTGGAGTGGGTGCCCGCATAAGAACGCCTCTATCTGAGTTTAAGAATTAAGATGTGAAGAGCCTAGAATAAGTAGTAATATTGATAATAGGTAGTAATTGGACTAAAATGGTCAGATAGGAGATGAACATGGATGATGATCTGTCAGCCTGCTGTGAGTTCTCAGGGACAATGTCCAGTGTGCCCATACATGTAATAAGCATTCTTGGTAATTAACAGATGATCCATGCTAGTACAGGTTGAGTATCCCTTATCCAAAATGCTTGGGACCAGAAGTATTTTGGATATGGGATTTTTCCGTATTTTGGAATAATTAGATACCATAATGAGATATTATGGTGATGGGACCTAAATCTAAGCACAGAATGCATTTATGTTACATATACACCTTATACACACATCCTGAAGGTCATTTAATACAATATTATTAATAACTTTGTGTATTAAACAAAGTTTGTGTACATTGAGCCATCAAAAAACAAAGGTTTCACTATCTCACTCTCACTCAAAAAAGTCTGTATTTCGGAATATTGTGTATTTCGGAATATTTGGATATGGGATACTCAACCTGTATACAATATATGTAAAAAGAGCAGCTCTGCTTCAATGTTGATTTGTAATATTCAAAAATGAGGGCTGGGTTATTTGGGATCTGGTCAGGATCCCAGCGGACGGGATCCTGGCAGTCAAATACCGTCGCCAGAATCCTGACACTGATTGGAATGCCAGCACCGGCATCCTGACTAGCCTGGCGTCAGAATGCCGACAGCCAGGATACCGAACGAGTCATAGCCATGCTGCTGAATAGGAAAGCTGCACGGGGAGAGGGTGAGGTTAGGCTGCAGGGTGAGGGTTAGGCTGTGGTTAGGGATGTTAGATTTATGCTGCAGGAAGGGATTGGTTAGGTTTAGGCACTCCCAGGGAGTATTAAGGTTAGGCTGCAGGAAGGGGAGGCTAGTTTTAGGCACCAGCGGGGATGGTTTGGGCTAGGCTGCTGTGGGGAAGGGTTAGGTTTAGGCTACAGAAAGGGAGGGTAGGGGGCGGTGAGGGTTTTCATACTTACCTGCCCCCAGCATGCAGGCAGCACATTGCGGCCCTTCTCCCCGGGGCACAGTGAAAGGCAGGGAGCACACCGAGCATCTCGCTTTCTCTTGTCCCTTAGCTACCTCCGTGGGAGGTAGTGGGTAGCTAAATCTGCGGGAGGGAGCAGGGTCAAAGGAGACATGACTTGGAGGAGAGAAGCCAAGACCCAGGGGAGGGGGGAGAGCTGAGCGTCAGCGGGTCCATGTGCAGGAAGAGGGAGAAAGACTGCTGCTCACTGTGTCTCGCAGGCGCTGCTCTGCCCTCCTCCTCCACCACTACAGTGACAGCGTCCGGCACTGCTCGGGAATTAGAAGTAGGAGCCAGCAGCGGGGCCCCAATCTCTGTCCAGGACTGGTGTACCTGTAGCCGTACCTTGATGACGGCCCTGCTCATGCTCAGTCAATTGATAATTGCCTGCTGTACGAAAACACACTGCAGCGATCAGGTCTGAATCGGGCCCTTAATATGATGTAAGTAGTAGTGAACTGTCAAGAACTGGGGAATGCCGTGGTAGGGGCCAATGTTTAGAGGTGTGGTCAATCTCCAGAGGGGGTGTGGCCAGCCGCTACATTGGTTTGCCTAACCATTAGTGAGTGCATGAGCTGGGCCCCTTGACAAATATATAAATACTGCTAGTGCTAGTGCGTGGATGATAATGTACCAGATAAATATTGGCAATGCACTGTAGAGAATACACCATAGTCCTGTGCAGTATAATGTAACATATGTATAATGTATAATTCAAGAACACAGTCTGGAACCTGAGCCCTAGAGGAGGAGGAGGGCCCCCTGGCAGTGGGGCCCACCGGTGGTTTCCCCTGTACCCCTGTGGGCCAGTCCGACCCTGAATTTGAGAGATTGCTCCCACCCTTATCTTTCATTCAGATATTCTAAAAAAATAAGTGTCACATGTTAAAATACTCAGCTACAGTTGAATCTGGTCCAGAAAAAAAATCCCTGTGGTAACTCCCACCAAACTACCTGCAGAACTTCATAATGCCGACTGCCACAGAGCTCTCTCAGCCTCTCACACCCCTTGTCTGAAGGGTGCCATGCTCCTACTACCGTATCCCTAGGCTTCCCGGGCACCCAAGTGCTCACATGACTCCTGTGTATAAATCCCTCCAAGAACGTCATCCACTCACCTCCTATACCAGGGCTTTTCAACGCCAATCTGCAAGCAACAACAGGTCATATTTGTATTTGTGTCTGGGAAAACAGGTTCTATATTAAAGACCCAGGAAAACAGACTGCATCATTTGAAAACTTGACCTGTTGGGGGCACTTGAAGGCTGAATTTGAAATCCCCATTATACCCCTTTAACTGCTGTATAATTTCTCTCCATATACTTCCTCTTCATTTCCCTTCACCAGAGGTGGATTTAGACTTCACGGGGCTCTAAGCAAGACACCGGTTTGGGCCCTCCCTTCCTCAAACAATCCATAGCACTACAGTATATGGGCTGTGAATTCAAAGGGGGGGGGGGGGGGAATTAGAGTTTCGGGTTTGTGTGACTCGCCTCTGGGATCCCGTCGGTAACCACACCGACGCTGGGATCCCGAGCTTTAGATTGCCGGCGGGGGGCTCGCCATGCAGCGGGCTCGGTGGCTCACTGCGCTCGCCACAGGTTCTAGTCCCATGCCGACTGTCGGGCTTTTAAGCGAGCAGGATTCCAGCTGTGGTATAGACCGCCGGTCACATAACTACATCCCGTATTAGGACAGGGCTGGGAGTTTATAGAGGAGGGTATGAGGACAGAGCTGTCATTGCAGAGAGGGAGATATTATGATAGGGCTGTGAGTGCTGAGGTGGTGGTGGGGGGCTTAGGACAGGGCTGTGTGTGCAATGAGGGGGTATTAGGACAAGC
This sequence comes from Pseudophryne corroboree, assembly GCF_028390025.1. NCBI lineage: Eukaryota > Metazoa > Chordata > Amphibia > Anura > Myobatrachidae > Pseudophryne > Pseudophryne corroboree. The sequence goes on along the minus strand of NC_086444.1, from coordinate 792,234,929 downwards.
TGTGAGTGCAGAGATGGGGGTATTAGGACAGGGCTGTGAGTGCAGAGATGGGGATATTAGGTAAGAGCTGTGAGTACAGAGGGGGGTTAGGACAGGGCTGTGAGTGCAGACGGAGGGGGTTATTGGGACAAGGCTGTGAGTGCAGACGGGGGATGGGGGGGTGTTATTGGGACAGGGCTGTGAGTGCAGATGGTGTGGGGTTGGGTATGAAGTTGTGGGGGAAGTAGGACAGGGCTGTCAGTGTGTGTGTGTGGGGGGGGGGGGGGGGGGTTAGGACAGGGCTGTGAGTGCAGAGAGGGGGTATCAGGATGCTCCTGTGGGGTCACATAGCATAATTCAATTTAACACAGTGACAGGCACACCTTTTATTTTACAATTAGAAGCTGGCAGTGCATGCATCTATACTGGGACTTGTAGTCCCACCTCCATAGTAGCTAAAATGGTGCACTTTACACAGTATCAGCACTACCCAATGGGCTGCTCAGAACACCTTAGTGTCAGTGCAACGTGCTCTCCCTCTGTGCCCAGGTGCGCAGCACAGACACATCCCCAGGGTCTTACCCGATGCCTGGCCGCACATTCTATCCCACTGTCCAGCCCCGTTGGGCAACTGGATGATGATCCCCGGTTCAGTGTTGGTTTGTCTCACCCTGCCGGAAGGATGCTGGAGAGGGAGTGGAACATGTAGGATGAAGACCGTGCAGGTAGCCGCACACTTGGTGAAGACCAGGAAGAGCTGAGCCTGCACCAACTGTGGTAAGTGGGGGGTGAGAGTGAGCCGGCAGGGATGTTCAGGGGTGGGGGTTGCAATCGTCCCTGGACTCAGCATCCGGCGGGGGGGAGGAATTGCTATTGTCCACAGCTACGATCTCCAGCAGGGGTTCGGGTGGGGGAGAAACATCAGCGGTGGCTTTTGTTTTGTCTGTGTGTGTGTGTGTGGGGGACGATAAAGTCCTGGAACACGATGGTGTCATGTGTGCCCCTATAACGGCTGGTATAGACGAGGGATGGACCAGCCACAGCATGGACCAGAGCACCAGCGGATGTGGGCTGCCTGCTACTACTCCGCTCTCCCACTCTCCATGCTGGCACCTGTGCAGGAGAGGAGAAGGGCACTACTACAGACAAAGCAGACTGTGGGCATGAGCTGGTGCCGGCTCCTAGCAGCAGCTGTCCAATCAATGTGTGCTGACAGCCTGCTGGGTCCTGGCTGGCTCAGAGGTATTTTTAAAATATGAAGCTCTCTGCATCACTGCAGCATCGGCAGCTGGGCCCTCTGAGACTCATGTGGCCCTAAGCGCGTGCCTGTATTGCCTAGCAGTAAATCCGCCACTACCCTTCATCCACTCTCTTCCCTCCAGTTATCCTTCTTTGGCCTCTGTAATATCATGGTTGACTCCTACCATCTCCCTCTGTCCATCTGGAATATGTGTTTGTTTGCTTTTTAAATAAATGCACTTTAAATGAAAATATATTTTATTTTTACATTTTCTCTTACATCCTAGAGGATGCTGGATTCCACATTAGTACCATGGGGTGTAGATGGGTCCACTAGGAGCCATTGGCACTTTAAGAGTTTGAGAGTGTGGACTGGCTCCTCCCTCTATGCCCCTCCTACCAGACCCAGTTTACAAAATGTGCCCAGAGGAGCCGGTTACAGCTAGGGGAGCTCTACAGAGCTTCTTTACAAAAAGTTTATTTTAGAGTTTATTATTTTACAGAGAGGCTGCTGGCAACAGCCTCCCTGCTTCGGGGGACTAAGGGGGGAGTATTGTCCGTCCTGCGGGGTCTGAGCCCCTATCTCCACTGACAGGACACTGAGCTCCTGAGGGGATTGAACGTTCCCCGCCACAGAGGATCTCTCACCCCGGCAGCATGCCGCCACCCCCTTACAGAGCCAGAAGATCAGAAGAGGCGAGATATGGCGGCACAAGGGTAGGAGCGCAGCTCTGAGCAGCTGCGCTCCAGGAAGGCTCAGCGGCACACAGTGTTGGCGCTTTCAGGGGCATCCTGAGCCAGTGTCTTAATACCCTACACTGGTCACAGACGCTAACCGGAGACTGAATCCCATGCTAGCGTCACAATCCTCCGTACTCAGACGATCAATAGGGGACGGAATCCCCCGCCTTGCGACGGAGTCCTCAGGCCAGTATAAAGAATTTGTGCAGGAAGACGCGCCATCAAGGGGCGGAGCTTCTCCCCAGAGCATACCCAGCAGCATTCAGCGCCATTTTCCTGCCTGCAGTTCCGGTACACAGACACTGACAGAGCTGTCCCTCCAAGCAACTCCAGCTATCCTGTGCGGTACCACGGGGTTGTAGAAGGGAGGAAGGCGGTGATTTAGATCTGTGTAACTATTACAGTACACAGTGGGCACTGATAAAGGGTGTCCTTTGTATATATAACAGTGCTGTGTGTGGGTTTGCTCTGAATTCTGTGTCTCTCTTGCCATTCTCAGGGGGAAAACTCTGTCTAACCTACCCTGTGTGTGTGTGGAGTGTTTGGGGTCCCCAGTTAGCTATGTCCAGGGACTCTGTGTCATATGCAGCTGAGGACATGTCCTCTCAGGATGATCTCATTCCATGTAATCAGGATTGCACTGTTGTAGCGCAGATACCAGCAAGGGACCCTGAGTGGTTATCCTCTATCAAAACTATGATTTCTCAGATTTCTGCTAGGGTTGCTCAGAATGAATCTGCAACTCAGGTTTTACAGAATTATATGGCAGTTTGGTCTTGTTCTGTTACCTCAGGACCCCCCTCTGTAGGTTCCCACAAACATACTCTTGCCCAGATCGTGCAAGACAACACGGATACCGACTCTGACACGGCAGACGGTGATGATAGAGGCTATTAGAGATGTGTTGAATATTACTGACACAACACCTGAACAGGTTGAGGAGGCTTACTTCACTGGCAATAAGAAAGCCTTGCTAACCTACCCTGCATCCAAAGAATTACTGTAAATGCTATTTTTGAAAAAGCGTGGGAAAATCTAGGGAAAAAATTTCAGATCTCTAGGAAGGTTCTGGTTGCTTTCCCCTTCCCTGAGGAGGATAGAAAGAAATGGGAAAACCCACCCATAGTGGACGCGTCTGTATACAGATGTCACGATGGACGCTATTACCTACCTTTCAGGTGTCTCCTGAGGCTGAAAAAGAGAAATAACCAATCAAGTTGGAAGGGGCGCTCAAGCTGTGGTTCCAATAATATGTGTTAAGCAGCTGTCTGGATAGGCTAGTCACACCTATAACATCATACAAACAAAAAAAAACGAAAAAAGAAAGACAGCGCTGGCTGAGATGGATTGTCAAAAATTACAATGTGATTTAATATTTAAAATACAATAAAAATAACAGATAAAATGAGATAGGTCTCACTGCATTATTGAGCTCATAGTCACCATACATATGATGTCATTCACTTGCCGCTTGGTCCAATGTCCCCCTGGGACCCGCACACTTAAATGTCCCTTATCCTGGGGTTGTGGCACAATCCCCGGGCCGTAATGCTTGTAATAACAACGCTGGAGGAATAACTGTCCCAGTAGTGTGGCAATACAACAGGAAAGTCCTCACCAGTAGTGCGTAGTGGTAAAGTGTTCGGTCCTTATTAGTGGATATGGGTGCAAATAGCGCTATTTGGCGGAGTCCTCAGAGGTCCAAGCGGTGGTAGGTATTCAGTGAAGGTGACACAGGCTCACACCTGACGCGTTTCACAGCTGGCTGCTGCTTTATCAAAGGTGACTGTGGTCTTAGCTGGCAGTGTATTTATACCTAAGTTAATTACTCTATTCATTACAGCTGATTTGGACAATCCATCTCATAACATATATATAAATTGTTAAAAACATCCTTTTGTATGGATAGACTCAAGGCAATATAGGAAATATATTATAATCTATGAACCATAATACCTTATTAGTTTAGGAATTGTACTTAAATTCAATCCGATGGTGCTGGAACGCAGGCGAACTACCGGACTTCCGGCTAATGACACGCATAAGTTACCGTGAAGACGGGTCTCCTCTCATTGTATATCTCGGACGTAATTATATTATCGTCCATGACCAGCGCTGGTTACCATGGAGATAGACTCCATCTCCCCTCCAATCGTGTAGCGAGTACAAGGTCACATGACCGGCGTTCAGTGGAACGCATAGTGTATTGATATATTTCTGGTCTGTGACCCGCACACGTTACTATGGAGAGAGATTCCCTCCCTCCTCCAATCATATTGCGCGCATGAGGCCACGTGATCGGCACCCAGTGGAACGCATAATATACCAGGAAGTCCATTAGTATTTGTCTTACCAGTAACTTATGTGGTTTACATCAATTGCCAATCAATTATATTAGTAAAAACAAAGAGAAATATAAAGAAAACGATCTTATCTGGCTAATAACATTCCATAATTATATAGATTGTTTATTTCTATCATTATTGCAAGTGTAGTAAATTATCTTATCAGTCCTACGATGAATTAACCAGTAATAAATTAATATAAATAGATGTTTCATACACTGATTATATAAACATCTATATAATAAATGTAAGGCATACTGTTATCATGAAAAACATATCTAGTTACCACTAGTGTGTGGTTTCTAGGTGAGGGGGTCGGGGGGGGGGGGGGGGAGAGGGGGGCATAGGACGAACAATTCTTATATCAATTATGTTTAAGGAACAAGTCATAGGTTATAGCAGTAGGTTCCGTTCTTTCGATGGAGCCTGTTAATATATCAGTTGTAATTATTGACACTAAGAGAACGTGGGATACGAGTAAGGAAGAAGTGGAAAGAGAAGATGGAGAAAAGAATAGGGGATTGAATGTATGTCGGACAGATATCTACAGTCTAAATCACACAATTGAGTTCTACTGACTCGTTTAAGCCTGCGGGAAAAATACTGTTCATTTTGAGCATCCAGAATACTTCCTGTTTACAGAGGGTCTTATATCGATCTCCCCCTCTTATAGTTTTACTAATAAATTCTAGACCTGTCACCCTCAGACATTTTGGGTTTCCTTGATGGAAATCCGCATAGTGTTTTGATACACTATGTGTTGGAACTTTTTTCAGAATATTCCTGCGGTGCTCAAGGAATCTTACTTTCAAGGGGCGTGTGGTCCTACCAATATATTTTAAATTACAACCGCAGGTCAACATATAGATTACATAAGGTGTATTGCAGTTCATATATGTTTTTATTTCATATGGTTTTTCTTCCCCATCTATATCGATCATTGTAGTACGATCAGCTGTAAAATTGCAGGTTAGGCATCTGTTCCTACCACATTTGAAGAACCCTTTGATTTTATTTCCCAACTGTGTAAGCCAATCTGTTCTTTCTGAATTCCTTTTAGGATAATTCTCCTCCTCAATTCTTTTCAAGTGGCTGGGGGCCAGTATGTTTTTGAAAGATTTATTCTTTCTAAAGATAAAATTAGGTACTTTTGGGAGAATGTTTACTAATATACTATCTTGTTTTAAAATACAGGTTGAGTATCCCTTATCCAAAATGCTTGGGACCAGAAGTATTTTGGATATCGGATTTTTCCGTATTTTGGAATAATTGCATACCATAATGATATATCATGGCGATGGGACCTAAATCTAAGCACAGAATGCATTTATGTTTTATATACACCTTATAAACACAGCCTGAAGGTAATTTTAGCCAATATTTTTTATAACTTTGTGCATTAAACAAAGTGTATCTACATTCACACAATTCATTTATGTTTCATATACACCTTATACACACAGCCTGAAGGTCATTTAATACAATATTTTTAATAACTGTGTGTATTAAACAAAGTTTGTGTACATTGAGCCATCAAAAAACAAAAGTTTCACTATTTCACTCTCACTCAAAAAGTCCGTATTTCGGAATATTCCGTATTTCGGATATTTGGATATGGGATACTCAACCTGTATTATAGTTTTTCGATATAATCTCTCTTACTTCTGCGTTGCAGTTATTATAAGTTGAAATTAATGATATATTTGAAGACGGGTTCTCCTCTTTATTATTTCTATTTTTATTTTTAGAATTACCCTTTGATGGATTTAAGAGTTGTTCTCTTTCCATATTCTTAACTTCGTTCAATGCTTTATCTAATATATAACTTGGGTACCCTCTGTCTCTAAAGGAATTTATCATGGTTTTTGCTTGGGAGTCAAAAGAGGTCATAGTGGAACAGTTTCTCCTAATACGTAAGAGTTGACTCTTGGGAATACCTTTTTTCCATGATGAGTGATGTGCACTATTGAAATGTAGATAGGCACTAGTGCCTGTCTCTTTTACATAGTTACATGTAACTATTTCTTTATTTATCACTTCTAACGAAACATCCAGAAAATTTATGCGGGAAGTGTTGAAGGAGTGAGTGAAAGTGAGGTTATATAAATTATTATTCAAGTGTGTGACAAATGAAAGTGCTGATGCATAATCCCCATCCCAAATAATAAATAAATCATCTATATATCGCCCATAGAGGACCAGGTGCGCGCCAAACCCGCCACCCCACACGAGCTGGTCTTCGACCTCGCCCATGTAGAGGTTGGCGTAGCTCGGCGCGAACCTGGTCCCCATGGCTGTGCCCATCACCTGGAGATAGAAAGTGTCTAAAAATAAAAAATAATTGTGCTTTAAAATAAAAGAAATAGAATCCAAAATAAACTGTTTGTGTTTCTCCCTGAGGTCCCCATCTTTTTCCAATCGGTTAGCAATCGTATGTATACCAAGATCATGGGGAATATTAGAATATAGACTCTGTACGTCTAATGTCAAAAACACATAAGAGTCCTCCCATTTTATTCTTTTTATCATATTTAAAAAATGTGTGGTATCTTTGATGTGGGACCTCAGGGTAGAAACACGTGATTGTAAATGTGAATCAACATAATGGGATAAATTAGACGTAAGGGAATTAATACCAGAAATAATAGGACGACCAGGAGGTGAGGTGAGGGATTTGTGTATCTTGCGGAGGTGATAATAAGTTGGTACAATTGGATGAGAACAAAAAAGAAACTGATATTCCTCTTTAGTGATAATATACTCCCCAACTGCAGCTGAAAGGAGGTGTTGAAGTTCTATTAAATATTTCTCTAATGGATCAGTTGGTAATATTGAATAAAAGGTTTTGTCTCCTAATTGTCTCTCCGCTTCTTTTATGTAATCTTTCCTGTCTTGTATGATAAGACCCCCCCCCCCCCTATCAGCAGCCTTAAAGATAATCGAGCTATCTTTGGTAAGTTTTCTTAATGCTTTCTTTTCCCATTTATTTATATTCTGTTTTTTCTTTGTAATTTTAGTATTTTCTGCACATAGTGTTTTAAAGTCATCTAATGTAGTTTTATAAAAACTCTCTATGCTAACACCCTTAGATTTAATCGGATAAAAATCTGATTTATTTTTGAAGAACTTGCGTTCTTTTGTGATATCGAAAATCTTCTCAGGGGAGGATTTTTCTGGGTTCTCCTCTAGGAGTTCAGTGAGTATCTGTATAGCCGCTGTATCTCCCGTGTCTAATAATATGGGGTATGCTTCTTCTCCATTTTTTAGTAAATTTTGTTTTGCAAAATACTTTTTGCGACATAGGGTTCTTACAAACCGGTTTAGTTCTACAAATAAATCGAAAATGTTTGGTGGTGCCGTGGGGGAAAATTTTAGTCCTTTAGCTAATAATTGAATTTCACTTTCTGACAGTTTTTTTGAGGATAAATTAAATATATTTTTTCCTTGACTCTTTCTCTTAAGAGCCTTTAATCTCTTGAATGTTTCTTTCTTGCCTCCTCTTCTTCCTCTAGACTTGGGTTTCTTCCTCTCTTTTGGGAGTCCCTTTGCCACTCTCTGTCCCTGTCCCAGGTTCCCTGTTTTCGTTGTTCTAAAAAACTCTCCTTATTGCCAGTTAATGTTGATTCCTTATATTTTGGCCTTGCTCCTGGTTCTAAAGTTGTTCTTTTTTTATATTCTATCGTTTCTACTCTATTTTCTCTTTCTAATGTTCTATCCCTGTCAGAAAAACGGTAGTTATTTTGTCAGCGATATTTTTGTCTACCTCTTTTCCTGATATTTCTGGGACTGTCTGTCTTAAAATCACTAGGTTGAGTGTGTCCCATGCCCCTGGTGACATAGTTTCTCTCTAAATTTTGACTTTTGGGGGTAATTCCAAGTTGATCGCAGCAGGATTTTTGATAGCAATTGGGCAAAACCATGTGCACTGCAGGGGAGGCAGATATAACATGTGCAGAAAGAGTTAGATTTGGGTGGGTTATTTTATTTCTGTGCAGGGTAAATACTGGCTGCTTTATTTTTACACTGCAAATTAGATTGCAGATTGAACACACCCCACCCAAATCTAACTCTCTCTGCACATGTTATATCTGCCTCCCCTGCAGTGCACATGGTTTTGCCCAATTGCTAACAAAAATCATGCTGCGATCAACTCAGAATTACCCCCCTTTATCTCTGTTTTTCTGATACCTATAGGTCCTAACATTGCCTGATCGATAATCTTCCAGATCTCTTTGGAATTTTTTGCATTTAGTATTAATCAAGGACTGTTCGAATTTAGTCACTTGTTTGGTTACAAATGAATCCCTCTCTTTATATTCCCTATCTTGGCAGAATGGTTCTAGATCAACCTTTAAAGCTTCAATTTCAGTTTCTAATTTTTTCACTTTGGAACTTCTATACTCAATAACCAATTCCATCAGTGAAAGAGAACACTTATCTAATATTGCTTCCCATTTGGTTTGGAATTCTGTTACATCTTGGAATATGGAGGGTTTGAAAAGTCTGAGTCCCCTTGGTATCAATTTTTTATCTAGGTATTCTTGTAAATTGACACAGTCCAACCAGTGTCTGGACTCAGACTTTAACAAATCCTCCAGCTTCCTAAAATCATTCCTAAGTTTATCATTAAAGGTTCCTTCTTTATTTTTCTCCAAAGGCATATCCCATTTTAAGAGATATGATTGCCTTCTATTGAGTCTATCCTGAAAATTGGAAAAACAGCTCATGCTGCCCCTTTGGGAATATGTGTATAAGCAAAAAAAGAGAAATAACCAATCAAGTTGGAAGGGGCGCTCAAGCTGTGGTTCCAATAATATGTGTTAAGCAGCTGTCTGGATAGGCTAGTCACACCTATAACATCATACAAACAAAAAAAAAACGAAAAAAGAAAGACAGCGCTGGCTGAGATGGATTGTCAAAAATTACAATGTGATTTAATATTTAAAATACAATAAAAATAACAGATAAAATGAGATAGGTCTCACTGCATTATTGAGCTCATAGTCACCATACATATGATGTCATTCACTTGCCGCTTGGTCCAATGTCCCCCTGGGACCCGCACACTTAAATGTCCCTTATCCTGGGGTTGTGGCACAATCCCCGGGCCGAAATGCTTGTAATAACAACGCTGGAGGAATAACTGTCCCAGTAGTGTTGCAATACAACAGGAAAGTCCTCACCAGTAGTGCGTAGTGGTAAAGTGTTCGGTCCTTATTAGTGGATATGGGTGCAAATAGCGCTATTTGGCGGAGTCCTCAGAGGTCCAAGCGGTGGTAGGTATTCAGTGAAGGTGACACAGGCTCACACCTGACGCGTTTCACAGCTGGCTGCTGCTTTATCAAATGTGACTGTGGTCTTAGCTGGCAGTGTATTTATACCTAAGTTAATTACTCTATTCATTACAGCTGATTTGGACAATCCATCTCATAACATATATATAAATTGTTAAAAACATCCTTTTGTATGGATAGACTCAAGGCAATATAGGAAATATATTATAATCTATGAACCATAATACCTTATTAGTTTAGGAATTGTACTTAAATTCAATCCGATGGTGCTGGAACGCACGCGAACTACCGGACTTCCGGCTAATGACACGCATAAGTTACCGTGAAGACGGGTCTCCTCTCATTGTATACCTCGGACATAATTATATTATCGTCCATGACCAGCGCTGGTTACCATGGAGATAGACTCCATCTCCCCTCCAATCGTGTAGCGAGTACAAGGTCACATGACCGGCGTTCAGTGGAACGCATAGTGTATTGATTTATTTCTGGTCTGTGACCCGCACACGTTACTATGGAGAGAGATTCCCTCCCTCCTCCAATCATATTGCGCGCATGAGGCCACGTGATCGGCACCCAGTGGAACGCATAATATACCAGGAAGTCCATTAGTATTTGTCTTACCAGTAACTTATGCGGTTTACATCAATTGCCAATCAATTATATTAGTAAAAACAAAGAGAAATATAAAGAAAACGATCTTATCTGGCTAATAACATTCCATAATAATATAGATTGTTTATTTCTATCATTATTGCAAGTGTAGTAAATTATCTTATCAGTCCTACGATGAATTAATAATTTAATATAAATAGATGTTTCATACACTGATTATATAAACATCTATATAATAAATGTAAGGCATACTGTTATCATGAAAAACATATCTAGTTACCACTAGTGTGTGGTTTCTAGGTGAGGGGGTCGGGGGGGGGGGGGGGGGAGAGGGGGCATAGGACGAACAATTCTTATATCAATTATGTTTAAGGAACAAGTCATAGGTTATAGCAGTAGGTTCCGTTCTTTCGATGGAGCCTGTTCCAGGCCCGGGGTTTCAGTCATGCTAAATTACATCCTCACTTCACACCTCCTCTCTGCCAGTCCGCAGACGCAGTCACAAGGAACTCTTGTAGTTAGAATATCGTTTCTAGCCCTCTGCGGCCTCCGCCGCCATTGCTGCATTTCCAGTACTCAGATGGCTCTGCATGGCGTCTCCTGTCAGCTGCAGCCTCTGCCGCCATCATTGTATTTCAAATGCAGAAACAGGTCTGCATGGCGCTTCTCGCCCATTGCAGCCTCTGCCGCCAGCTCTGTATGTCAAGTGCGCAAGTTGGCATTCACTGTCCTCCGTGGCCACCGCCGCCATTACTGTAAATCTTCATATGGTACTACAGACTAGATTTCCCTCCAAATACCAGTATGGGCGCAGCCATGTTGGTTCTAATCACATGACGCTATTTCCACCAATCTACAGCATCGCTGAACTCTGCCTGATTGTTCATCCAATCCCCGCACGGCTGTAGGTATAAAGGGCCTGTTCCTGAACCAGGAAGTTGTCAGTGCTTTGGTTGTCATTTCCAGTGTGTCCTGTCTCTGCTCCTTGTGGTTGATTATTTGTTTCTAGGTATTCCAGCTCCTGTGACTTCATTCTACCAGAGACCCGCACCAATCACCACCTTGCGGTGCAGCCTGACTCTACAGTGTCCTCATTGCTCTCTGCGACTGGCAGTGCTCTAAACACCAGCTTCCAGCGTCTGGCTCTCAGCGGTGTTCAGCTTCATGATATTATCGGTGCTCCGCCATCGGTTTTCCTGATACCATCGGTGCTTTGTCATCTATTCTTCAATACCACCGATCTCTAGCGTCACCAGTGTCATCCTACTCTCCTCTTGTTACACTGGTTCATCTGCACTTCTTCAACAGTTTTTCATCATCGGTTCCACCCGGCAAACCCAGCAGTTTACGTGTACCATTTACTCTACAGTACATTCAGCCTCTGTACAGCATCTGCTGGTCAGTTCCTGCCTCCATTTCATTACTCAGCACATAGGTGTTGGTAAAAGGACTTTCCATCTCCTAATCCCCAAGCTAGCCTTGTTGTGGATACCACACCTAAGGACATTCCATCTATTGCTGCATCTTGTGGAACTGTGTACTGCTTTTAACTATCTTACTACTGCAACTGCTGATGTACCATCTGAACTGTGCTAAATAAATACTCATTAATTTTATCCTTGTTGTCGTGGTCACGCCTTCGGGCATTGGTGGTACAACTCCATCTGCATGTCTAGAAGTCCTATACTGCCGCCCAGGTTTACATATACACCAGCCCCTACAACTTAGGCATCACCTGGTCAGCACCAGCCCTCAGTTGTGACACCAGACTCTCAAAAAAGGTGGTTTTACCTGTCCCAGGATCTACCACCTTAAAACAGCCAGCTGATCACAAAATTGATAATACGCTCAAATCCATATACACGGCTTCAGGGGCGATACTACGTCCTACTATTGCCAGTGCATGGATTTCTAAAGCTATAGTAAAGTGGTCAGGCACGTTACTTGAGGAATTGGATACGTTAGATAAGAGAGACATTGAATTGTTTCTCCATAACATTCAGGATTCTGCAGGTTTTATGGTGGAATCCATGAAAGACCTGGGTTCAATGGCTACAGGAATTTCTTCCATTTCCGTCTTAGCTCGTCAAGGACTGTGGCTGCGCCAGTGGTCTGCCGACGTGGAATCCAGGAGCGGTGTGGAGACCCTACCCTACACAGGTCAGGCTCTCTTTGGGGAAGCATTGGATGCATGGATCTCCATGGCTACAGCTGGTAAGTCCCCTTTTCTTCCCTCAGCAGCTCCTGCTACGAAGAAACCTTTTTCTTCACCGGCATCTCAGTCCTTTCGGGTTTCTTAACCTGCTGCGGCGGGTTCCCAGGAACAGAAGCCTGCTTCAGGTGCGCCAAAGTCCTCCGCATGATGGTGGACAGCGCAGCCTGGAGGTAGGGCCGGTGGGAGCAAGACTCAGACTTTCAGTCACGTCTGGGTGTTGTCCGGCCTGGACCCCTGGGTACTAGATATTGTGTCCCAGGGGTTCCGGCTGGAATTTCAAGATCTCCCTCCTCATCGGTTCTTCACATCGGGCTTGCCAGCTTAGCCGGCAGACAGGGCTACCCTACAGGGGGCCATCCAGAAGTTGGTGGAGGCACAGGTCATTGTACCAGTCCCTCCTCAAATGCAACACATGGGTTACTATTCGAACCTTTTTGTGGTACCAAAACCGGATGGTTCGGTCAGGTCCATTCTGAACTTAAAATCACTAAACTCCTTTCTGAGGGAGTTCAAGTTCAAAATGGAGTCTCTAAGGGCGGTGATATCAGGACTGGAAGAGGGGAATTCCTGGTATCCCTGGATATCAAGGATGCGTACCTCCACATTCCGATTTGGCTGCTGCATCAAGCTTATCTCCGATTCGCTCTGTTGGACTGTCATTTTCAGTTCCAGGCCCTTCCATTCGGCCTCTCGACAGTGTTAGGGTCTCCTGCCCTGTGCTGCCACGTCGTCATGGCAACCGGGAGACAAGTGCTAGCGGAGTAACCTGAGCGCAGCTGATACTCCGGTTCGGGTCTTTTGCTGTGCAGTGGTTACAGGCTTTGTGCACGGCAGGGGATCCGGTGCTGGTTTTTGTGCTCACAGTCTGTGAGGTCTGAGTGGGGCGTGGACAGCACCTGCTATATAAACCCTCTTCTCAGGTTAAGCAGATGCTGCTGAATCTTTGTTGGTTAGTCAGTTCCTGAAAGTTAGCCAGTACTGTGTAGCTTTGTATTTGTTTGTTGCTTACTGCAAATAGGCCTTGGGATTTGGTACTACACTCTGCCAATCCAGACCTAGCAGTAAGACTGGAGTCAGTCGTTTAACTTGCTGGGGTTCTTTTGCTACTCTGTGAACTTAGCAAGTTTGCGGCTGTATTCTCAGACTTGCCTGCCAAAATCCTTTCTCACTGTGCAAGGTGTTCAGGTGTCAGTTTAGTGGCAGTAAGCTGAACCAGTGCACTGCAAGTGAGGACTAGGATTGTGGAGACTCTCCTTGTGTCTATTATTCCATCTCTGACCAAGGAGTTTACTGCCACACCCGTTGGTAACCCTTTAGGGTTTTGCTGTTGCCCTTAGCAACGGCATTTCGGGTTCTCTACGTATTAAAACACAACATCTCGCTTCTTTCCATCTGAGCATTCCTAATACTAGGGAGACACCCAGTTTCTTAGCCTCTGGGCTTCTCTGTTCACTTTGTGTTGATTTTGTTACCCTATCACCTTCTGTGTACGTAATGTCATATTCCCCAGTCTGTCTGTGAGTTCATTTGTTTTGCATCCCTCTCCGTTCAGACACCAGTACATTCCTGCAGGTACTGGTGTGCATAACATATTCAGCAGCCCAATACTCCTGTTGAAATTTTGTGGGAATATGGAGCATACCCCTCAAAATACTTTGCAACAGGTGGTCGATCTGGTGCAGGTCTTGACTCGACAATTTAATGATTTGTCCATTAAAATGCACACCTCCCAGGCCGCTGGCGGAGCTCCCGCAGCAGCAGTACCTTCAGGGGTTAAGGAGCCGAAAGTAAATCTCCCGGATCGTTTTTCTGGAGATCGCTCGCAGTTCTTTTGTTTCAAGGAGAGCTGCAAGCTATATTTCCAGCTTAGGCCTCAGTCTTCTGGGTCGGAGATTCAGCGGGTGGGCATAGTGATTTCCTTGCTACAAGGAGACCCACAGGTCTGGGCATATGGGTTGCAGCCTGACTGTCCGTCGCTTAAAAGTGTTGATGCTTTTTTTACGGCACTGGGCATGTTGTATGATGACCCTGACAAGACGGCCTCAGCCGAGGCTCAGATTTCGATCCTTAAGCAAGGGCGAAGGCCAGTTGAGGTTTACTGTACGGAGTTTCGGAGGTTGGCCCATGATACCCAGTGGAATGACCCAGCCCTGAGACACCAGTACCGAAGAGGTCTTTCTAACCAGATAAAAGACCAACTGGTACAATATCCCTTGCCTGATAGCTTGGATCAGCTCAAGCAGTTATCCATCCGGGTGGATAGACGACTGAGAGAGCGTAGGCTTGAAAGGGAGACCGAGGTTTCCTTCTTTCCCAAGGGAACCTCAGACTCTGAGGAATTTTCCGAGGAGCCTATGCAGATTGGGGCTACCCGCCTCTCCTCGCGTGAGAAGACGCGGAGGAGACAGCAGGGGTTGTGTTTGTACTGTGGGAATAAAGGTCATGTGGTAGTATCATGCCCAGAAAAGCCGGAAAACTTCAGGGCCTGAGGGTGATGGGAAATATCCTGTCAGGCCAGAAGTCAGAATTTCCCAAGAAGACTTTTATCATTCCGGTGACCTTGAAGATCCTCGGTTAAACTGTCAAGACTGAGGCCTTTGTGGACAGTGGGGCCGACGGGGTTTTTATGGACCGCCAATTCGCCCTGAAACACTCTGTTCCCTTAGTACCCTTGGCATCGGAAATTGAGATCTGTGGGTTAAACGGGGAACCATTATCCCAGGGTAAAATTACCTCTTGCACTAGCCAGATTTCTTTGTTTATTGGAGCCACACACTCTGAAAAATTGTCCTTTTATGTGACTGTCTGTACTTTTGCCCCATTGGTGTTGGGGTTACCCTGGTTAAGGGCCCACAATCCTCAATTTGACTGGGTCTCTGGGGAGATTCTTAGTTGGGGTACTGATTGTTTCAGGAGTTGCTTGAGCCTTCCAGTCAGGCTTTCGCAGCTAAGTTTGCCAGGATTGCCAGGATGTTATGCAGATTTTGCGGACGTGTTCTCCAAAAAAGTTGCAGAGGTACTACCTCCCCATCGCCCCTATGACTGTGCCATTGATTTGTTGCTGAATGCTAAGCTTCCCAAGAGCAGGTTGTACTCCCTGTCACGTCCTGAGACTCAGGCTATGGCAGAGTACATTCAGGAGAACTTGGCTAAGGGATTTATCAGACCTTCACAGTCTCCAGTTGGGTCAGGGTTCTTCTTCGTGGGTAAAAAGGATGGTTCGTTGCAACCCTGCATCGACTTCAGGGAATTGAACCGTATCACGATTAAAAACTCATACCCACTGCCTCTCATTTCGGTCTTGTTTGACCAGCTTCGTACTGCCACCATTTTTTCTAAGATTGACCTACGCGGTGCGTACAATCTAATCCGAATAAGAGAGGGGGATGAATGGAAGACTGCCTTTAATACCCACTCAGGGCATTTTGAATATTTGGTGATGCCTTTTGGGCTCTGTAATGCCCCGGCAGTCTTCCAGGATTTCATGAACGATGTGCTCACGGAATATTTGGATAGATTCTTAGTTGTATACTTAGATGACATCCTAATCTTCTCCCATTCCCTGGAGGAACATCGGAAGCATGTACGCTTAGTCCTCCAGAAACTCAGAGACCACCGGCTTGGGGCGAAGCTGGAGAAGAGCGAATTTGAAGTTCAGCAAATCGCATTTCTAGGATATATTATCTCCCCAGAAGGTTTCCAAATGGAGGGTTCCAAGGTACAGGCAGTCCTGGATTGGGTGCAGCCCACTAGTTTGAAAGCGCTTCAGCATTTCCTGGGCTTTGCGAATTTTTATAGACGATTTAATCGCTGGATTTTCGTCTATAGTGGCGCCCTTGGTGGCACTCACTAAGAAAGGGGCGGATGTTGCTCACTGGTCTTGTGAGGCCAAAGCGGCTTTTGCCCGTCTTAAAAGGGCATTTGTCTCGGCCAAGGTGCTGCGACACCCAGATCCAGAGCGTCCTTTTGTGGTGGAGGTGGATGCCTCTGAGATGGGTATTGGGGCAGTGCTCTCTCAGATGGGAGTGTCTGATAATCGCCTTCATCCCTGTGCTTACTTTTCCCGTAAATTTTCGCCTGCCGAGATGAATTATGACGTGGGTAACCGGGAATTGTTGACTATTAAGGATGCACTCGAGGAGTGGAGACACTGGCTTGAGGGGGCTAAGTTTGTGGTCTCAATTCTCACCGACCATAAGAATTTGGCATATTTAGAGTCAGCGAAGCGTCTCAATGCCAGGCAAGCACGATGGGCTTTGTTTTTTGCTCGCTTTAATTTTTTGATAACATATCGCCCTGGGTCAAAAAACATCAAGGCTGATGCGCTCTCGTGGAGTTTTGCTCCAATCCAGGAGACCACCGAGGAGCCATTGCCCATTGTGTCCCCATCATGTATTAAAGTGGGCATTACCCAGGACCTCTTGTCATTAGTCCTTAGAGTACAGGAGCAGGCTCCTCCAGACCTTCCGGTAGGTCTTTTGTTTGTGCCTCCTAGGTTAAGACAGCGAGTGTTCCTGGAATTCCATGCCAAGAAGTCGGCAGGTCACCCGGGTATTGCCAGAACTCGGGAGTTGCTATCTAGGGTGGTGTGGTGGCCCTCGGTGGCTAAGGATGTGGATCAGTGGGTTCGGGCATGTGACATCTGTGCCCGAAATAAGACTCCTAGAGGGGTTCCTGTTGGCCCATTACATCCACTCTCTATTCCATCTAAGCCATGGACCCACATTTCAATGGATTTTGTGGTGGACTTGCCCAAATCCTCGGGGATGACAGCCATCTGGGTTGTCGTTGACAGGTTTTCGAAGATGGCGCACTTCGTTCCACTGGTTGGGCTGCCATCGGCCAGACGCCTGTCTGAATTATTTATGCTGCATGTTGTGCGCCTCCACGGGTTGCCACTTGATGTGGTCTCTGACCGCGGATCCCAGTTTGTGGCCAAATTCTGGAGGGCATTTTGTTCCGATCTCCAGATTTCTGTCAGCTTGTCGTCAGGCTACCATCCGCAGTCTAATGGGCAGACTGAAAGGGTGAACCAGTCCTTGGAGCAGTTCCTCAGGTGTTATGTCTCCAAGTGTCAGACTGACTGGGTTGCTCATCTGTCCATGGCGGAGTTTGCCTATAACAACACGGCTCACTCTGCTACAGGGATCTCTCCCTTCCTTTGTGTGTATGGGCATCATCCTAAGGCCAATTCTTTTGACCCCCTGGACTCCACGCCTGGTGGTTCCTCTGTGGTTTCGGTCCTTAGGGGTATTTGGAGGAAAGTGAAGAAAGCCCTTGTGTCTGTGTCATTAGTGACCAAAAGGATTTTTGATAAGCGGAAAAGACCCTGCAGCTTCAAATTAGGAGACTTCGTCTGGTAGTCTACCAAGAATTTGAAGTTGAGACAGCCATCTCATAAGTTAGGCCCCCGGTTCATCGGCCCTTATAAGATCACTAGGGTTATCAATCCGGTGGCATTTCAGTTAGATCTGCCCCGTTCTTTGGGTATCAATAAAACATTTCATTGTTCCCTTTTAAAACGGGCGATTAGTAATCCTTCTTCCAGTGGAAGACCTTCTCCTCTTCTGATACGTGGCCAGAGGGAGTTTGTTGTTGAAAGGATTCTTGACTCCACGATGGTTCGGGTTCGGCTGTCATTTTTGGTGCACTGGAAGGGGTATGGCCAGGAGGAGCGGTCGTGGGTGCGCAGTTGTGATCTTCATGCCCCCAGACTGATACGCTCTTTCTTCTCGCAGTTCCCCGATAAACCCGGTGGTAGGGGTTCTTTGACCCCTCGTCAGAGGGGGGGTACTGTTAGGGTCTCCTGCCCTGTGCTGCCACGTCGTCATGGCAACCGGGAGACAAGTGCTAGCGGAGTAACCTGAGCGCAGCTGATACTCCGGTTCGGGTCTTTTGCTGTGCAGTGGTTACAGGCTTTGTGCACGGCAGGGGATCCGGTGCTGGTTTTTGTGCTCACAGTCTGTGAGGTCTGAGTGGGGCGTGGACAGCACCTGCTATATAAACCCTCTTCTCAGGTTAAGCAGATGCTGCTGAATCTTTGTTGGTTAGTCAGTTCCTGAAAGTTAGCCAGTACTGTGTAGCTTTGTATTTGTTTGTTGCTTACTGCAAATAGGCCTTGGGATTTGGTACTACACTCTGCCAATCCAGACCTAGCAGTAAGACTGGAGTCAGTGAGGACTAGGATTGTGGAGACTCTCCTTGTGTCTATTATTCCATCTCTGACCAAGGAGTTTACTGCCACACCCGTTGGTAACCCTTTAGGGTTTTGCTGTTGCCCTTAGCAACGGCATTTCGGGTTCTCTACGTATTAAAACACAACATCTCGCTTCTTTCCATCTGAGCATTCCTAATACTAGGGAGACACCCAGTTTCTTAGCCTCTGGGCTTCTCTGTTCACTTTGTGTTGATTTTGTTACCCTATCACCTTCTGTGTACGTAATGTCATATTCCCCAGTCTGTCTGTGAGTTCATTTGTTTTGCATCCCTCTCCGTTCAGACGCCAGTACATTCCTGCAGGCACTGGTGTGCATAACAGACAGCACCAAGGGTATTCACCAAGGTGATGGCGGAAATGATGGTTCTCCTCCGCAGCCAGGGGGTGAACATAATTCCGTATCTGGACGATCTGCTGATAAAGGCATCGTCTAAGGAGAAGCTGTTACGGTCAATAGCTCTCACGACCCAGCTTCTCAGGGAACATGGTTGGATCCTGAATATCCCAAATTCACATTTGGAACCAAGCAGGAGGTTGTCCTTTCTGGGAATGATCCTCAACACGGAAGTACAGAGGGTGTGTCTTTTGGAGGAAAAAGTGTTGGTGATACAATCAGTGGTCCGGGATGTCCTGAAGCCAGCCCGGGTGTCGATTCATCAGTGCATTCATCTTCTGGGAAAGATGGAGGCCTCTTACGAGGCTCTGCAGTATGGGAGGTTTCATGCTCGGTCCTTCCAACTGGATCTCATGGACAAGTGGTCGGGATCCCATCTACACATGACCAGAGAATACGTCTGTCGCCAAAGGCCAGGATTTCACTCCTCTGGTGGCTGCAATTTCCTCATCTTCTGGAGGGCCGCAGGTTCGGGGATTCAGGACAGGATCCTTCTAACCACGGGTGCAAGTCTCCGGGGCTGGGGCGCAGTCACTCAAGGGGAAACCTTCCAAGGAAGGTGATCAAGTCTGGAAGCCAGCCTGCCAATAAACATTCTGGAACTAAGAGCCATCTACAGCGGTCTTCTCCAAGCGGCCCCTCTTCTGAGAAATCGGGCCATTCAAGTGAAGACGGACATTGTAACAACAGTGGCTTACATAAACTGACAGGGCGGAACAAAGAGCAGAACTGCAATGTCAGAGGTAACAAGGATCATTGCCTGGGCAGAAAAACACGCGTTGGCACTGTCACAATCTTCATTCCGGGAGTAGACAACTGGGAAGCGGACTTCCTCAGCAGACACAATCTCCATCCAGGGGAATGGGGCCTCCATCCGGAGGTGTTCAAGGAGGTAAAAGATCTTTGGGGCGTACCCCAGATCGGCATGATGGCCTCTCGTCTCAACAAGAAGCTTCAGTGGTATTGTTCCAGGTCGAGGGACCCGCAAGCAGTGGCGGTGGACACCCTGGTGACTCCATGGGTGTTCCAGTCGGTGTACGTGTTTCCTCCACTCCTGCTCATTCCAAGAGTTCTCAAACTTATAAGGAGAACAAGAGTTCAGGCAATCCTCATCGCTCCAGACTGGCCGAGAAGGGCTTGGTACGCGAATCTTCTGGATCTACTACTAGAAGAGCTGAGGCCTCTGCCTCTTCGGGAGGACCTGCTGCAGCAGGGGCCGTTCACCTATCAAGACTTACCATGGCTACGTTTGACGGCATGGAGGTTGAATGCCAGATACTAACTCGGAAACGCATTCCGAACAAGGTTATTCCTACCCTGATACAGGCTAGGAAAGGAGTAACATCAAAACATTACCATTGTATTTGGAAAAAATATGTATCTTGGTGTGAGTCCAAGAAGTTTCCGGCGGTGGAGTTTCAACTGGGACGGTTTCTCCTCTTCCTGCAAGCAGGTGTGGATATGGGCCTGAGGTTAGGATCCATAAAGGTCTAAATTTCGGCCCTGTCCATTTTCTTCCATAAACAGTTGGCTGCCCTCCCTGAAGTTCAGACTTTTTGAAGGGAGTTCTGCACATTCAACCTCCCTTTGTACCGCCTACAGCGCCTTGGGATTTTAACGTGGTGTTGCAGTTCCTCCAGTCGGACTGGTTTGAGCCTCTTCAGGAGGTTGAGGTCAAGTTTCTCACGTGGAAGGCTGTCACTTTGTTGGCCTTAGCTTCTGCTAGACATGTGTCGGAGTTGGGGGCTTTGTCATGTAAAAGCCCATACTTGATCTTCCATGAAGATAGAGCTGAGCTTCGGATGCGTGAGCAGTTTCTTCCAAAGGTTGTGTCGGCATTTCATATCAACCAACCTATTGTGGTGCCAGTTGCGACTGACTCCTCAATTTCCTCAAGGTTCTTAGATGTTGTAAGGGCTCTAAAGATCTATGTGAAGAGGACTGCTCGTCACAGAAAGTCGGACTCTCTGTTTGTCCTGTATGATCCCAAAAAAATTGGGTATCCTGCTTCTAAGCAAATGATCTCTCGCTGGATCAGGGTGGTCATTCCGAATTGTTCGCTCGTTGCCGATTTTCGCTATGCGATTTGTTATTAAATGTGCATGCGCATGGTACGCAGCGCGCATGCGCTTAGTTATTTAACTAAAAACTTAGCAGTTTTGCTGTTGTTCGTGCGGCGCTTTTCAGTCGCACTGCTGATCGGTGAGTGAGTGACAGGAAAGGGGCGTTTCTGGGTGGTAACTGAGCGTTTTCCGGGAGTGTGCTAAAAAACGCAGGCGTGTCAGGCAAAAACGCAGGAGTGGCTGGAGAAACAGGGGAGTGGCTGGCCGAACGCAGGGCGTGTTTGTGACGTCAAACCAGGAACTAAACAGTCTGCAGTGATCGCAATCTAGGAGTAGGTCTGGAGCTACTCAGAAACTGCAAGGAATTATTTAGTAGCAATTCTGCTAACCTTTCGTTCGCTATTCTGCTAAGCTAAGATACACTCCCAGAGGCCGGCGGCCTAGCGTTTGCAATGCTGCTAAAAGCCGCTAACGAGCGAACAACTCAGAATGAGGGCCCAGGTTCACTATTTAGCATGCGCATTCTACGGCAGGCTTGCCATGTCCTAAGTCTGTTAAGGGCCACTCGTAAGGTGGGTTCTTCCTGGGCAGCTGCCTGGGTTGTCTCGGCAGAGCGGCTCTCGGTCGAACACGTTCGCAAAGTTCTACAAGTTTGATATTTTGGCTTCTGAGGACCTATAATTTGGTCAATTGGTTCTGCAGGAGCCTCCGCGCTCTCCCTCCCATTCTGGGAGCTTTGGTACATCCCCATGGTACTAATGTGGACCCCTGCATCCTCTAAGACGTAAGAGAAAATAGGATTTTAATTACCTACGGGTAAATCCCAGCGCTTCGTTATCCTGCAGTGGTTATTTAGTTCAGTATTGCTTAGTTCTTGGTAAGTACTGTTTTTGTTACTTGATAAGTATTCCTGTTCAGCCGTTGCTGATGTTTCAAGTTAGTTAGCTTGGGTTGCCTTGTGTGTGAGCTGGTGTGAATCTCGCCACTATCTGTGTAATCCTTCTCTCGAAGATGTCCGTCTCCTCGGGCAGTTTCTAGACTGGGTCTGGTCGGAGGGGCATAGAGGGAGGAGCCAGCCCACACTCTCAAACTCTTAAAGTACCAATGGCTCCTAGTGGACCCGTCTATACCCCATGGTACTAATGTGGACCCCAGCATCCTCTACAGACTACGAGAAAAGGATTTACCGGTAGGTAATTAAAATCCTATTTTTTCTGCCTATGTGTAGAATAATATGGTAGCTCAACAAGGCCTACCAAAGTGATGCATTCAGTATGCCGGCAGTCGGGATGCTGACAGTCAAAATCCCGGTGCTGGAATCCTGACACCCGGCCAGAACACCGGCGCTGGAATCTCGACATCAGTTGAAATGCTGACATCTGCTACCCGATCACAAGTATGCTGGGGGCTTTTATGGTTAGGCCGCATGAGGAGGGGGAGGATTAGGATTAGGCTATGGGGAGGGGTGGTTAGGTTTAGGCACCACCGGGGAGGGTTAGGCTGTGAATGGCGGGTAGGTTGCAGGAAGGGAGGGTTAGGTGGTAAGGGGTGGAGGGTAAGTATACTTACCGAACCACTGTCGGGATTCTCATCATCGGGCTGCTGCTGTCGGTCTTCTGACCACCGGAATCCCGACCAAACTAGACAACATGCTGCATTAATTGAGGGACCACTTTTTGTAGTGCAGCGTAACAATGTACAATAATCATAGGTGATCACTAGACAATACTGTAAGTAGTAAGGGGAGCCACAACTTGAAAGAGGGGATACCCCACTTTCTAAAATAGATGCCCCTGATTTTATGGATGCCATTTGGGGGGAGTTTTCCCTCATTCCAGGACTCCATGATTCTTTGGTAGTGCAGGGGGCGTTTGACTGGTAGTTACACTGATCATCAGGAAATAATCTCTATGGTAGTATCGCCTCTTTTAATTAAGAGTGCCCCCATCTTTGGGTGCCAGAGTTTGGGAGATAGAGGGACTTAAAGTGCATCCACATCTCTGCCAATACTTTTTTTTTTTTAACAGCTCTGGCACCCTGACCCACTGGATTCCACACTGGTGTTTAGTACTGGTGTGGAGAAGGTAAGGTTGAAGTGGCACTATACTGCAGATAACAAGTGGGACTCGATATCCACAGTTATAAGGTACTAACCACACTCTTCCTCCTCAGTGAAGGGGTTGATATTCATCAATGCTACTATCTTTTCTGTAGCAGGGTACACTGTGTTCCACAGGGAATACATTGGGGTGTAGAGATGGATCTTGATCCAGAGGCACCAACAGTCTAAAGCTTTAGACTGTCCCAGGATGCATTGCGGGGCATTCTCTATAACCCCGCCTCCAGGCACTGTGAGCTCAGTTTTAGAGTTGGTGTCTGCATGAAGCAGGTCACTTAACAGGGGTGGCTGCACTAGCCCTGAAAAAGCTTTTTAGAATACTTCAAGGGCTGCACAGTTGTTTGACAATAAATGGCATCACCCAACCACTAACCATGAGTGAAAGAAAAGTTTGTGAGTTATCATTCATATTCTCTGACAAATGGCCAGAAAATCACAAATTCTGCTAGGGTATGTAAACTTATGAGCACAACTGTGTGTATATTTATATATATATATATATATATATATATTGTCAAAGTCGAAAAATATCATAATGCATATGTCTTGTACTAACCCCTTGCACATGCCCGCTGCTCGTGCACTCAGTCCGCCATACGTGCACATATCCGCAAGTTGCGTAAGATCGCTCCGGCGATCGTGTGCATGATATGGGTATTTACGGCGGAGTTTGTGAGCGTGTCGTGTGTTATTAGCACATAGCATATTTAACCCAAATAGCGTATTTTGTAGATATAGTTCCCCTAGACCATGACAGCGAGTATTACTAGTTTAAACTGTTCCTGGACTGAGAGATTCACCTTTGCATGATAGGAAGGGTCAGATAAAGGTTGGAAGGTGATGTCTAGTATCCAGCTGTAGGGTATTTTGAGGGTAACATTCCGGTGTTAGTTAGAGAAAGATCGCTTGCTCCTGCGTATAGTTATGTGCAAAAGTAGATTATGAACATTAACTGTATTTACTGTAAATTACATATGCGGCGGGAATCCAGAGGATACCACCCACAAGAGCAGTTGAGAATGACATCGCCCACCTTTTCAAATCCACCTATGACCTTTGCTGTAATGTGGAGACATATCTCTGTGTCCAATGAGCAATGAGATTACAGTGACCATTGTATTGTGTATGCATGTTTTGTATATAAGGACCATTGTTGCCTGGCCGGTCAGATGACTCTAAACGCTATCTGCATGACGAGCGGAGGACCGAGTTCGGGTTGCGCTTGCGAATATTCTCACGTACGTACATTCTCTGTAGCCATTATTTCTGTTTAGATTTACTTGTTAGTCTGTAGTGTATAAACTGTATTGTTTTACCTTTTTGGAATCAATCCACGGAGGCCTTAGAACCCTGTGGTTTAAACTACAAACGGTGTTGTGTTTTCACTTTCCTGCCTGGGATTTAAAGTAGATTAATCTGTTTAAGGTGTATAAGCATTGTTAGGGTGTACGCACTGCGGATACTTTGTATCGCCAGCGCTACTTAAGGTTTAAAGGTATAACATCGTTGCAGTACTTTGCTGCAAAAGGTTTAAAGTATAAGCATATCATTACATTGTATCATTAACAAGGTTTAAATTTTATCCATTGTGTGAGCGCTCGCTGTGTGTACTCCGTACACTCAGCGCAGCGTGCGTACGCCAAGAGCGTACCACGTGCAGGACTCTGTAGGCATATAGCGTACAAAGTGCGTAGTGCACGTTTAGCGGCCATAGCGGCTCAACGGTAATAGTGTACAAAGGGGTATAGTTTTGCGGTCTATGATAATACCGACATTATCAATTGGGTGCTCGTCCGGTTCCTTCTCATACCCGCAGCCTAGCAGAGTTTTCGCAGACTTTATCTATCAGCAAAGGGCGGAGTATCCCCTGTAGCCTTTTCTTGGTCGGGGATATATAAGTGCTGATTAGATAAGCGTCTGCCCTGCATGGTTTGAAGGGATGCTGGAGGGATCCGTAAGGTAAGAACGCAAAAGGAATTTTTCTTTTTAAAATCTGTAAATGTCTGTTTTGGCGCCAAATGCGCACGCATCACACGCACACACCTGTATTTTGTACTTTGCATATCTGCTCACACTGTTGCCATAATCACTGATTACTAGGTTTATTTTGACCTGTACTGAAAAATTTGTTGCTATTTAGTTAACATACAGTGTTAATATTTAAGGGAGTAAGTGTAAGACGCACACACAGCCTGGCCTATTTGTAAAGGTTGATACAGTGGAAACTGTGTGTAGCGTTAAGTGAGCGATTATAGTTAAATATCGCTTACATTTATAGAAGTGTGGGATTTGTACTACTGCGGACGTACGGCCTTTGTACACGTGTCTCGGACAGCGTTCGGGACTGCATACGCAACGTAAAGGTGTACACACGTGGTGTGTTTACGCAACATGCGTACAGGTACGCCCACTAAATACAAATCACACGATAGCATTGTTTCAGTTTAGGCGATACGGTAGCCACGCAATAATAGCACAAATTTGTTCAGTTTCCAATATTTAGTTTAAAAGAACCTTCTCTTACTGTGACACCTCTGGGACTACACAAAGCCACAATCCCCTGGCGCTGTGGTTGATTACAGATGGATGCAGCAATCCCCAAGGGTTTTTGGTTTTAACCCTTAGTACAGAAACTACAGAAAACAAAAGGCTGGGACTGCGCAAATCAATCTGATGTGGATATTTATTTTCACATAATATTACTTTCTACACATATACATACAAACTGCTTGATACCGGCCAGCATCACATAAAATATTCTTACATAAAACCAATTAATATAATAATAGATTTAATAATAGAAGATATCCTTCAACTCCAATTTAAGTAGCTAATATATTCCGTACCCTTAGCTCATATACTTTAAATGAACCATTTATAACTCTCTCATGCAATATTAGTAATACTGTAAACAATTTAGGCAAACGTGAAATGTCCAGCGCTTTTGGTTAGTGTCATGCAACCATGCAAAGGTTTTTCCTTACAGATGTTAGCATTTCATCAAAGCATGCATTATTGTAAATCCTTAATCCCAGATGAAACTTTTCTCTCTCTCCTCAGGTTAAGACAGGCATCAGGAACACAGCACTTGGCAGACATCCCAATATCAGAAAAAAAGTACAAGAAACATAGATATAGAGGATGCAGGGGGGGTAGAAGAAAACAGGTGGAAAACGCTGCGCAGAAAGTATTAAAGGATGGATCAGGAAAAGGCATTTACAATCTGTCTAAACGGGTGTTGACAAATGAGGAAATAAGTATATTGGAGAAAGGTTTAAATTATGCGCCGGTGGCCAAACCCAATTTATTTCAATTATTTGTAGATCTCAATCGTTATGTACGTACACTTAGTAGAAAAAGATACTTTGCACTCAAAGAAATAAAAAAGAAAAAGAGTGAGGAATTACCTATTATCTTGGATAAAGATGATGAAGATATAAGAGATATATTGGTAAGTTTGGGACAAGAGGGAGATACAAATGAAAAGGATGTAGATGTAGAGGTACCCATTTTTGATATTGGGGTTAAGCCCTTTAAAAAGAAATCAGACTTTTATCCTTTAGCCTTTAAAGGACCATACATAGAAAGCTTTTATAAGTCGACTCTCGCGAGTTTTAGACAAATATGCGAGAAATGACATGATATAAAATATCAAGACAATCTGACCCGGGGGGGAAAGGAAAGCAATAAGATCTTTACAGGATGATAGTGACATAACAATAAAGCCAGCTGATAAGGGTGGGGGGGGGGTTGTGGTCCTAGAAACAGAAGAATATATAATAGAATGTCATAGACAACTAAGGGACACAAATTTCTATCGTAAGCTGGACTGCAACCCCACCACCCTTTTTCAGAAACAATATATGGAGTTATTGGATACAGCCCTCGAAGATTGCTCTATATCTAAGGAAACATTTAAATTTCTTCTTTGTACACATCCAGTCACGGCAACATTTTATTATTTACCTAAAATTCATAAGACACTAGTTAATCCACCGGGGCGACCTATTATTTCGGGTGTGGGATCACTCACGAATAATTTATCTTTTTTTGTAGATCACTATTTACAGGGATACGTAGAGGGTCTGAGGTCACATATAAAAGACACACAGCATTTTTTAAATATTATAAATAAAATCAAGTGGAGGAGAGGTCTTTATTTGGTAACATGTGACGTAGAGTCACTATACTCGAATATTCCGCATGAAAAAGGTGTTCTGGCAGTGGAAAGGTATTTAAGACAAGGAAATACCTCGGACCCTCTACGTATCTTCTTATTAGAGGCAATTCAATTTATTTTATCACATAATTATTTTATGTTTGATGCACAATATTATTTATACACACAGGGTGCGGCCATGGGGGCCAGATTCGCTCCGAGTTTCGCCAACCTATATATGGGCACCTTTGAGGAGGAACATGTGTGGGGAGGCGGACTCGGGGCAGATCTGGTATACTATGGCCGGTATATAGATGATTTATTTATAATTTGGGGGGGGGGGAGTTTTGAAGCACTTCAGATGTTCACTAATGGTCTAAATAATAATAATTATGGTTTAAAATTCACATCGAGTTATAGCACTACTAGTTTATGTTTCCTAGATATAGAGCTATCAGTAGAGGAAGAAAGATTAACTACAAAAACATATATCAAACCAGTAGATAATAATCGATATTTGGATTATAAGAGTGCACATAAACGTAGTTGGTAAGACAATATCCCTAGGGGTCAGTTGGTTAGGTTACGCCGAAATTGTAGTTCTCCTTCTATGTTTCATATACAGGCAATTACACTTTTAGAGTCCTTTCAAGAACAGGGATATCCACAGGGGATTTTAGAAAAAGCTTACCAAGAGGTAGAACATACGGATAGGGAAACACTATTAAGACCTAAGTATAATAATAAAAATGGGATGGAAAATGATAGCAAGAGAAGTGAAACTTTTGTCACAAAATATAATAGCTGTGCGTACAAGATAAGTCAGGTAATTAAGAAGAATACATCTCTGTTGCTCTTAGACGAGGTGTTGAAAACACATATAGACCCAAGAGGTCACACCATCTTTAGAAAAGCAGATAATTTAAGGAAGAAATTGGTGCCAAGTCATTTTCAGAAAGAGAATAGAAAAAAAGGGGTCATAAATAACACATGGTTGCCTGTGAGACCGATAGGGTATCACAAATGTGGAAAAATGAATTGTCATTCATGTAATAATATACTAAGAAAGAGTATTACTTTTCAGTCATTTATCACTGGAGAGATTTTTCCTATTAAAGAATTTATAAACTGCATGTCAACATATATTATTTATCTCATTACCTGTCAGTGTGGGAAACAGTATGTGGGATGAACCACGAGAACTTTACATATTCGCTATATGGAACATCGGAGGAATATAATTAAGGGGGCGAGACATCCATTATCAGATCATGTAACTCAATGTCAAAAAGCGAATTGGAAGAATATAACAATGATTGGAATAGAGCAAATCAATTCTACCAATCGAGGGGGGGATAGATTCAGTAGGCTTCGAAGACGCGAGGCCTACTGGATTTGTAGATTGGATACATTAGTACCATCGGGTCCCAATGATATGGTAGAACTTAATGGGGTGTAGATGGGATTATGTCTCATAAAAAGGTGTATGTGGATGGTTCCCGTGGTCTTCTCTCTCTTTTTATATATTTTGTATTTATATAATTTTTTTTGTTTATTTATTTATTCATATGGATAAATATGTGTGTATATATATATATATATATATATATATAAAAGGAAAAAAAACACATAAAAAATAATAGATGAAAATATAGGTATATGCTTTTTTATAGGAGTAAGTAAATAAATAAAAAAGGTTTTATATAATATATATACATTATCTGTCCCTGAGTAATAAGTGGTGGGGTGTGTTTCGATCAAAAAAGTGGGATATTTATATACATATATACATTATCTGTTCCTGAGTAATAAGTGGTGGGGTGTGTTTCGATCAAAAAAGTGGGATATTTATATACATATATATGGTTCTGATAAAAAGAAGTGAATAAAAGATAAAAATATATATATAGAACTGATGACCTAAGCGGGTAAAAGTTGATTATTGTAAAATAATAAGAGTATATATATATATATTTAACAGAGAGTATCAGGGATTTTTAGAATGAAATATTATTATTATCCTTTACCACTAGATGGTGCTAATATGTAGTTTAAGATAATACTGAGCGATACCAATGATGAGATAAAGATGTGAATACTTATTAGAAAAGGGTTATTTATTTATATTAATTATGTGAATTTGATGAATTGATTATATGCTCCAAATGTAGTAGATAATATAAGCAAGATCATAGTAATGATTATATAATACATACATGAACCACAATTGTGGCTTGAAATACAAGAAATAAAGACATGTATATGTTGGAAGCCAAAACGAAAACGAGGCTTGATCCGCAGTAGTAATGCACAAGCGCAATTGGCGCGGATGGGTATTTAAACCAGATGAATGAAGGTGGGAGTATTCGACACTGAGGAAGCCGCCGACGTAATCAAAGGCGGGGAAACGCGTCTGTCATTATTCCCTATACAGGATTCAGCAGTAGAGACATCATCGGGCCGGCCGGCCACAGGTGTAAGAAACCCCATTGATATTTGGGGAGGAAAACACGCTTTTGAAAGAACCCGGAGGCTCCAGATAAGGCTTTAACCAGCCGGGAGGGGTTTGTCCCAGGACACTGCACAGGCATAGTATTATACTTTGATCATTTGAACGCTATGAATTGCTATATAAAAGGCTGTAATCACGCATGATCTGCTTAGCTAAACGGCAGAAGCCCTGTCTGTGGACAAAGCGGTTCTAAGTGACTAATAAGTGTGGTTGTCCTTAACCTGAGGAGAGAGAGAAAAGTTTCATCTGGGATTAAGGATTTACAATAATGCATGCTTTGATGAAATGCTAACATCTGTAAGGAAAAACCTTAGCATGGTTGCATGACACTAACCAAAAGCGCTGGACATTTCACGTTTGCCTAAATTGTTTACAGTATTACTAATATTGCATGAGAGAGTTATAAATGGTTCATTTAAAGTATATGAGCTAAGGGTACGGAATATATTAGCTACTTAAATTGGAGTTGAAGGATATCTTCTATTATTAAATCTATTATTATATTAATTGGTTTTATGTAAGAATATTTTATGTGATGCTGGCCGGTATCAAGCAGTTTGTATGTATATGTGTAGAAAGTAATTTTATGTGAAAATAAATATCCACATCAGATTGATTTGCGCAGGCCCAGCCTTTTGTTTTCTGTAACCTCTGGGACTAGACTTTTTATCTGAATGAAAGTTAATTTTCTGTACAGAAAAATCAAAGTGTATATGAGTGAACGAGCGTGTGTATGCAAATAAAGGTTTTGTGAACCCAGAATTCGGGATCCCGTAGGAGACCACATCAGGTGAGTGGACACTTGGTGGCGTGGGAGTGGCTTTCTCACGTTAACATTGTTTAAGGTATAAAGGAGCAATTAGTATAACAGCAGACCAAGAGGTCAGCAAAGTCAGAAATCCGCTGACTAAGTCAAGCGAAGCTCTGAATACCGTGGCCTGAGAAAGGTCAGCGGTGAGAGCGCAGCCCCGGGGGTTTGCGTAGTACCCATATAGGTCCATTCAGATACGCTCCGGCTGAGGTTTCGCAGCCTGAAAAACGATTCCATTGGTCTTATAGCGGATAACAGTTACTTATACGCCGTGCGATTGTACCGCGCGTTAGTGTGTGCATTAGTTAGTTCAACTTGATACCCATTACGCCATTTGCGTAAAATCGCGGGATCATAGACGCTAATTGTACACGCAACGTGATTTGTGTAACAGTTTTTTATTTTAAGGGAGTTTCGCTGGTCACTCAGGAAATATCCAACGACTGATATTTACTGGGAAGGGTAAGTCACTCCCACACACTCTCAGTAAATAGAGGTTACGCAGGGCCCTAGGTTGGGTACGACCAGCGCTGAGGACAGTGTGTAGGTGTATTGGCCAACGTGGGCGTGAGTGGGTGAGAGCGCTCGGAGAATTTTCACCGTCGCCTTAACCTCTGAGTAATTTGGTTTTTGTAGGAATTAGCTGAGAAGGCAATACCTGCAAAGAATGGGGGCCAGTTGCTCAAGTAAGGGACGATCAACCAGGGTTCAGGTTGATATTCCGCGGCAATACTAACCCGTGCAAGTTGTATCCCATCTTAAACTTCCCTCAGGACTGCGACCAAGAAGATGAGCCCACCACGATATCGGCACTCTCTCTAGCAGCCACCATACAAGACACACAAGTGGGCACGGCCCAACCAGTAAGAGCAGTAGCAAAGGCCCCTAGCGGAGGGACAGGTGAGGTCGTGTCCACAGGTAAGTACGGTACAGTACATTATGCAGAGTCAATTGCACCTCACATTGTAGAAGCAACCCAGAATGATGTAATTGAACTGAATCCTGTCAGGGTGATCGCAGTCCCCAATGGGAAGACTGACGCTCTGGGAATCACTCCCGTCAGGAACATTGCTATGCATTGCCCCTGGTCCCGGACAGAATTGAGGACAATTATGTCTGAATTTCCCGATCCCAGGAAAGATCTAGCCGCATGTCAGAGGTTTATTAGAGAACTAGGTAACGCCACCGAATCCAATAACAAAGATTGGCGGACAGTGCTACGGGCATGCTTTCCCTCTAATATTGACCCTGTGAAATTAATTGCTGACTGTAAACTAGATGCAGAGGTACCTCTCACTGATGAATACAATCAAGAGAACGTAAAACAGATCAATCTGCAATTAGGAGTATATTTCCCAACTGTTGTCAAGTGGAATAAAATCTTCTCCATTAGACAAAAAGGTGAAACTGCTTCTGACTATTTCCATCAAGCACTGCAGGAAATGGCTAGATACACTGGGGTCGCGGACATTAAGGAAAATGTGCATCATAGGGAGGTAGCGGTGTCCGTATTAATGGACGGTTTAAAAGAAACGTTGAGAACAAGGGTACAAACCACTCAACCAAGTTGGAGAGGTATCTCGGTGGCTGCATTAAGAGAGCCTGCTATTGAGCATGATCGGAACATCATTAGGCACAGGGAGTCACAGGGGATAAGCTGATGACAGTAAGTATAAAAGCCCTGACAACGAAGCCACATCAGCCTAAACCCCAGACCCCTGATGGTAAGTCGTATGTGGTAAAATGTTTTAAATGTCAGAGGGAAGGACATTACGCACGAAATTGTAATTTTAAAGACCCACATAAGGTATATCGACCCCCTAGACCAGAACATGACTCACAGTATGACACACGTAATTGGGATCAGGGACCGCAGAGGAGGAATTATGAGCCGCATGCAGGGGAAACAAGGAGGTACCCACCTAGGAAGGACTGGCAGACCTCTGGAAATTTTCAGCTCCCCCCCTCACATATTGTAGCTGCCACCATGCTGCGGGAGGGTCACAACTTACAATAGGGGTCAGGCCACACCTGTAGTTTGCAGCCAGTGAAGTTGATTGCTAGCCTTGGAAATGAACCCGAGGTTACAGTTGATGTAGCTGGTAGATCACTACCTTTCCTTGTAGATACAGGGGCGGCCAGGTCAGTGTTAAATTCAACGGTAGGTATGAAGATCACGGGTAAAACAATTTCAGCAATGGGGTAACAGGAGTAGTGCAACACTATCCTTTAAGTAAACCAGCAGAGATTACGATAGGGCCTTTGCAGACTAAGCACTCCTTTTTGCTGGCTGCATCGGCTCCGACTAATCTACTTAGGAGAGATTTGCTGTGTAAGATGAGGTGTGTCATATATTGTACTCCTGAGGGTGTCTTCTTAGATATACCCGAGAATCACGCTCAGGAAGTGCAGGATATGTTAGACACCCCACAAAGGTTGATGTCACACTCTGCTGTTATAGACAGGTGTCCATCCAAGGTAGAGGAAATTATCTCCCAAATATCGGAGTCCCTCTGGACCAAAGATGGACAAGACACTGGATTGATGGCAAATGTAGCTCCTGTAGTGGTGCAAGTAAAAGATGGTAGGATAGCTCCAAAAATCCCACAGTATCCTCTGAAGCCAGAGGTGGAATTAGGAGTGTACCCAGTCATAGAGCGCTTGCTACAACAGGGCATTCTGGTTAGGACGTCCAGCACTGCCAATAGTCCCATCTTCCCTGTGAAAAAGAGTGGGGGAGGGGTTACAGCCTAGTGCAAGATCTAAGGGGGATAAACAAGATAGTTGAGAGCCAATTCCCCGTAGTGCCAAATCCAGCTGTCATCCTCATGCAAATTCCTCCTACTGCAAAGTTTTTCGCTGTCATTGACCTCTGCTCCGCTTTCTTTTCGGTCCCTCTGCACCCTGACAGCCAATACTTGTTTGCATTTACATACAGAGGAGTACAGTACACCTGGACTCGCTTACCCCAAGGTTTCATTGACAGCCCAAGTATTTTCTCCCAGGCTTTGCATGACTGTTTACAATCCTTTCAACCTGAGAGCGGATCAGTATTAATACAGTATGTAGATGACTTACTGCTGTGTTCTGATTCACTCGAATCGTCCTTGAAAGACACGAAACAGCTTCTGTTTCACCTTTCTAATACGGGACACAAGGTTTCAAAGGATAAGTTACAGTTGTGCCAGACCAAAGTGAAATACTTGGGACATTGCTTAACACAAGGACTGAGACACCTCACCGCTGATAGAATACAGGCGATTCGCGACATGACTCTGCCACAAACCCAGCAACAGATCTGCACCTTCCTAGGAATGTGTGGGTACTGCCGAAACTGGATCCCAGAGTTTTCCATACTAGTTTTACCTTTGCAAGAGAAGGTCTCGTCAAACAAACCAGATCGGATTTCGCACACAGATGAGTCCGAACTGGCATTTGAGAGACTCAAACAGTGCCTATCACAGGCACCGGCATTAGGTATGCCAGATTATAGGAAACCCTTTGAATTGTACGGTACGGAGAGTGCTGGGTGTGCGGCAGGTGTTCTAACCCAGAGACATGGTGATGCCAGCAGGCCGGTAGCTTACTACAGTGCACAATTGGACACCGTAGCACGGTCTCTCCCCACATGCTTGCGAAGTGTTGCAGCGATAGCATTGCTAGTGAGTAAAAGCGAAGATGTAGTGTTAGGACACAACCTGACCATCCATACACCTCATGCAGTGTCAGCCTTACTAAATTCTGCCCAAACCAGACACGTCTCATCAGCACGGTTTACAAGGTGGGAATTAGCACTAATGGCCCCTGTAAACATCATCATAAGGAGAAGCAGCGCACTAAATCCTGCAACGTATCTCCCAGGTGTGCCTGGACAGGCACAAAGGGTGGGGGATGAGAGTGATGGTGAAGGAGGATTTAGTATAGACACTGACACACATGATTGTATGGAATATTTGAACCAAACTTTCACTGCAAGGCCCGACATTAGTGACAACCCACTGGAAGGCGTAGATTTTACTTTTTACACTGACGGTAGTTGCCACAGACAGTCGGACTCAGGAGACTTGTGTACTGGATACGCAGTTGTAGATGACAAAGGTACCATAGAAGCTGAACCCCTGGGCCCACCTCACTCAGCACAAGTTGCTGAGCTGGTCGCCCTAACCAGAGCGTGTGAATTGGCTAAGGGTAAGTCAGCCAATATCTACACGGATTCTAGGTATGCCTTTGGAGTAGTGCATGATTTCGGAGCCCTATGGCACCTCAGAAATTTCATGACGTCAGCTGGCACACCCGTGGCGCATGCGACCCACATCAAAAGACTTCTAGCAGCGATACAGGAACCTGACATAGTGGCTGTTATCAAGTGCAAAGCCCACACTTACAGCCAAGTCCCAGTGTCACTTTGTAACAGCCGGGCAGACGAAGCTGCTAAATCAGCAGCCAGCACCCCCATACAGACAGACATTACACAACTGATGTTATTCAATACCGTCAACACACAAAAATTAAGTGAAATGCAAAATTTGTGTTCTCCACAGGAAAAGGCAGTCTGGAGGTCAAAAGGGTATGGCCAGGAGTCCTCAGGACTCTGGACAGATGGACAGGGTAAGCCAGTAGCTCCCAGAGCATACCTTCCAAGTTTAGCTGAGGCGGCACATGGTCTGACTCATCTGGGCAAAGAGGGTATGTGCAAGTTGGTAAGAGCCTACTGGTGTGCGCCAGGATTCTCTTCTCATGCGCGTAAAAGGGCAATGACATGTCTTACCTGCTTAAGGAAGAATATTGGAAAGTCAATACCAACAGAGCCATCCCATATCCCGCCAACAGACGGCCCTTTTCAGGTAATAAAAATTGATTTCATACAGTTGCCACCCTGCAGAAATTTAAAGTATGTGTTGGTTTGTATTGATGTGTTTTCAAATTGGGTAGAAGCATTCCCCGCTGCCACAAATACTGCTACGTTTACTGCAAAGAAGATCGTGCAGGAATTTGTGTGCAGATATGGTATCCCTAGGATTATTGAAAGTGATAGGGGTACCCATTTTACAGGTGAAGTCTTTCAGGTTATGTGCAAATTAATGGGAATTAATAGTAAGCTGCATACTCCGTACCGCCCACAGGCGAGTGCGAAAGTGGAAAGAGTAAACAGCACTATTAAGAACAAGTTGAGCAAAGTGATGGCTGAAACTGGATTGTTGTGGCCAGAAGCTTTGCCACTTGTACTGTACAGCATCAGAACCACTCCCAGGTCCCCCCTTAACCTATCACCCTTTGAGATTCTTTTTGGTCGACAACCCCATGTAATGATTGACCCCCAGGATGATTTGAAATGCAATAACAAAGTGACTGTGAAATATCTGGTTAAGATGAGCAAGCAGTTGAGGAATCAAAACAGCAATCTAAAGCTGGTGATTCCTGACCTGCCAGACAGTAATTGTCATGACATTGAACCTGGGGATTATGTAATGATTCAAAATTTTCTACGCTCAGGTTGCCTTATTGACCGGTGGGAAGGACCGTACCAAGTCTTACTGACCAGCACGACAGCATTGAAGGTTGCCGAGAGAGAGACTTGGGTCCACTCGTCCCACTGTTAGAAGGTCGCTGACCCAGAGAAAGCCCGTGACAAAGAGCAGAGTGTGGAGGAAATCGTATCACTAGAGTGCCTGTTCCGGGAAGGTTGAGAGGCAGGACTGTTGTCACGGCATCTGAGCACAGAGAACTACAAGACCAGAGGCGGTTTTCGCACCAAATTTCTTTTTCCTTTTTATTATTTTCTCCATCTCCCATTACCCTCCTTTCCTCCTTCCTTGCTCCTTAGAGAAACCCTTAGCAAGATGGACTTACCCCAAGAGACTGCATTCCGGGTTTTCCTGTTGACCCTGTTGTTGACCAGAGTAGTCTGTTTCGGTGAGAGTACCAGAGAGGTCGAGAAAGGATCTGGAATGGGTTCTGATGGCAAGGACGGATTTGTAGAATTCCAAGAGCAACACATTCACCGAGCAAAGGCGAGTATCAGAAAACGATCTGATAATCATGAAACTAGGAGGCACTGTGAAGGGTTGTTGGCTGAGGAAAATTGTATTTGTAGAAACTGTGAAAACATAGTTGAGGACGGGTGCATCCAGAGATGTCAGTCCAGCCTTAATATCAACATGGACCGTCATCCACTGAGTGATTATCACTCATTAGTGGGTAAGGTTTTAAACCAAACAGAATGCTGGGTGTGCTCACAAGTACCTCAAGGTCAGAGCAAGTCAGGACTAGTACCGTATCCCTTAACAATAGATGAGGTACTTGAATTAAGGGGTGGGAGACCGGTGGACAAGAAATTTAATATTTCAAGGCCCCCTAGTTTGAAGCTCCACTAATATCATGTGGATAGGTCCTTAGTATGTTTCAACATTTCCAATCCCCGAAAGCCGGGAAATTGGGAAGTGACATGGAATAACCAAACCATGGCATTTTCACACAGAGCCGACAGAATGCCCGTAGACCCAGAACTTATACGCCAAATAGCCAACGGTGGAAGATATTTTCGGTACAGGTATACTTTAGGAAGTAGGACCATGCGGGTTGGAGAAGTATCTCCAGGGTATTGTGCACATATCATACAACCTGATACGTATACTGAACAGATGAGAGAGTTAGGGATAGGATTTTTCACCTGGAAGGTTTGCAATATGGTAATGTCATATTCTGTCCCATATGTTCTCCCCGATGATGCATATTTCATATGCGGGAGGAAGGCGTATAAGTGGCTTGCCCCAAACTCAGAGGGATTGTGTTACATTGGAAGAGTGTTGCCAGAAGTAATGACCATAACCCATAATAAGATGAAAGACGTTCACCGCAATGCTCAAGCTCCTTACACTCACACTCATTATGAACACATCTTTAAGAGACACCTTATAGATAGGACAGAGCACGCAGCCTCTGATTTGATCCACGAATCCACCAGGATTCAATTCCTACTCGCGTTAGATATCACCCATACCGCCAGAGGAATTATAAATTTTAGGCATATTCATGCGCTAGCGAACCTGATAGATAATATCACCGAGATGTATGATGACACCTTCAGGTATACTGGGAGGGAATTGCAAGCTTACAAAACGGAACTGATCCAGCACAGGATGGTTCTCAATTACATCACAGCGGTGACAGGCGGGTATTGTGTCACCCTAGCAACTCAGTATGGTGTGAAGTGCTGTACGTATATTACAAACAGCACTGATGACCCCAACGAGGTCATAGATCAAAAGATGGACGATATCTTGCAGTTGAAATGGGAGTTCCGAAGGAGACACAACCTTACCCTTACTGCTGTGAGTAATGAACTGACCGGCTGGGTCTCATGGTTGAACCCACGCAATTGGTTCTCAGGTTTAGGAGAATGGGCTCAAAATATTATCGTGAATGTAGGAAAGTTTCTCCTTTGTATCCTGGGAGTTGTCATAATGATTGGTTTGATATTTCGATGTGTTCGGATTTTAATGCAGTTTGATTCCACGGTCCGTTTTTTTCACCCGTTTCTCCTTTGTTTTTCTCCCAAGCAAAAATACATCCATTCGGAAGAAGATTTTGATGGACATTTCTACAGACTTTGATGGACATTTCTACAGACTTTGATGGACATTCTAAAGACTTTGATAGACACTTTAAAGACTTTTTATGGACACTTGAAAGACTTTGATTACCACCCACAGCAAGGATACACCCATCCGGACAAGACTTCAACCAACACCCAAGGATGATTGCACACATTATTATGTGAATGTATTTGTGATATGTTTCTTATCTTCATCTCTACAATCTTCAGGTAGTGACACACATAGTCGACAGGTGATATATATATATATATATATATATATATATATACACACATATTAGCACTCACATGTTTTTCCCCTTCCATGTATCATCAACTAAATGTGCACCCCATTTGTTGGAACAAGAAGCCGAAAAGAGCTCGGTAGTGTTTGTTGGCCCACTTACAGACCCTTAATACGGTATAAGAAGGATTTAATGTATACTTCGCAATACCTCGAAGCTTATCTAGAACATGTACGGCATGATGATACATGCCCCTCAGACATGAATTTCATACATACATGCTTTTACTATCCCACTAGGTCATACATTTCCCGCCTACTCCTCTCCTCCTACCACCCAATCATTTATAGATATTGTAGTATATATTTTTTCTGTTTAAATGTTCAGATAGTGGCAGTTATTGTTGACTGCCAAAGGGTGGACTGTCAAAGTCGAAAAATATCATAATGCATATGTCTTGTACTAACCCCATGCACATGTCCGCTGCTCGTGCACTTAGTCCGCTGTACGTCCACATATCCGCAAGTTGCGTAAGATCGCTCCGGCGATCGTGCGCATGATATGGGTATTTACGGCGGAGTTTGTGAGCGTGTAGCGTGTTATTAGCACATAGCATATTTAACCCAAATAGCGTATTTTGTAGATATAGTTCCCCTAGACCATGACAGCGAGTATTATTAGTTTAAACTGTTCCTGGACTGAGAGATTCGCCTTCGCATGATAGGAAGGGTCAGATAAAGGTTGGAAGGTGATGTCTAGTATCCAGCTGTAGGGTATTTTGAGGGTAACATTCCAGTGTTAGTTAGAGAAAGATCGCTTGCTCCTGCGTATAGTTATGTGCAAAAGTAGATTATGAACATTAACTGTATTTACTGTAAATTACATATGCGGCGGGAATCCAGAGGATACCACCCACAAGAGCAGTTGAGAATGACATCGCCCACCTTTTCAAATCCACCTATGACCTTTGCTGTAATGTGGAGACATATCTCTGTGTCCAATGAGTAATGAGATTACAGTGACCATTGTATTGTGTATGCATGTTGTGTATATAAGGACCATTGTTGCCTGGCCGGTCAGATGACTCTAAACGCTATCTGCATGACGAGCGGAGGACCGAGTTCGGGTTGCGCTTGCGAATATTCTCACGTACGTACATTCTCTGTAGCCATTATTTCTGTTTAGATTTACTTGTTAGTCTGTAGGGTATAAACTGTATTGTTTTACCTTTTTGGAATCAATCCACGGAGGCCTTAGAACCCTGTGGTTTAAACTACAAACGGTGTTGTGTTTTCACTTTCCTGCCTGGGATTTAAAGTAGATTAATCTGTTTAAGGTGTATACGCATTGTTAAGGTGTACACACTGCGGAAACTTTGTATCGCCAGCGCTACTTAAGGTTTAAAGGTATAACATCGTTGCAGTACTTTGCTGCAAAAAGTTTAAAGTATAAGCATATCATTACCTTGTATCATTAACAAGGTTTAAAGGTTATCCATTGTGTGAGCGCTCGCTGTGTGTACTCCATACACTCAGCGCAGCGTGCGTACGCCAAGTGCGTACCACGTGCAGGACTCTGTACGCAAATAGCGTACAAAGTGCTTAGCACGTGCACGTTGTTTAGCGGCCATAGCGGCTCAACTGTAATAGTGTACAAAGGGGTATAGCTTTGCGGTCTATGATAATACCGACATTATCAATATATATATTTTACTAGTCCAGAACAGTATTATTGTCTGACTAATATAATTATCTGCATTGTCACTGTGACTGTGTGTGCCTGTATCTGCCATGTGGATTTCATTTTCATTGTATCCCAGCTGTATCTATCACTATATTCTGTACACTAGAACTAGGTGCGTCAAGGTCTCATATATAGTGCTGCACAGTGTTTACCATTAAGTGTATTCTACTGTGTACTCAGTCACATCATACCAGATTTATTCGCTGGTGTTGTGTACTGTATACGCAGTCACATAGTACCGGATTTAGATGCTGGTGTTGTGTACTGTGTACGCTGTCACATACTACAGGATTTATTCACATGTATTGTACTCTGTCTGGCTGTATTGTACTCATACACTCTGCGGTTACATTCATTAAAATGCCTAACACAAACGGCGGGAAATCCATGGATGCTCCTGTATCATGCAGAGTATGCGCCAGGGATTTGCCTGAGGGGGAAGCTTTGAATAATGGTCTGTGTAATATCATACTTCCCCCAGTCAGTCCGCTGATGTCAGAAGGTAGCTAAAGTAGTCTTACCGCATTCTGACCATTTAGTAGACATACGTCAGGAACCCTGGTCTTCTCCATGAAAGAAATTCTCCCTGTCTAAAAAGATGCTAGCTTGTTATCCTCTTATAATGTGGGAAAATTCACCGCCAGTGGATTCCCATGTCACCCGTCTTGTGGTGTTATCTAGTCTGCCTGTCACCACTGTCACCTCACTGAAGGAACCGACAGATAAGCGTGTGGAGGGATGCCTGAAGTCTATTTACTCCCTTACAGGTGCTGTACCTTGACCCACTATAGCAGCCACCTGAGCTTCAAAAGGAATTGAAGCATGTGTTCAGGCAATAGAGGATGAGCTGCCTCAGGATATATCTG
Source organism: Pseudophryne corroboree (assembly GCF_028390025.1). NCBI lineage: Eukaryota > Metazoa > Chordata > Amphibia > Anura > Myobatrachidae > Pseudophryne > Pseudophryne corroboree. Next base: position 792,193,778 of record NC_086444.1, on the reverse strand, counting down.
ACACTGCAAGACAATATCTGTCTTATATTACCACCACCTTCCAATATATTCAGGAGGATCCTCTGAGGCAGGTGTAATGGCGGCAAAGGCGTCGACTACGTAACGCCTTCCAATATATTCAGGAGGCGTCCCCTGAGGCAGGTGTAATGGCGGCCAAGGCATCAACTATTTCCATCTTGGCTCGCCGAATTCTGTGGATGAGGTCATGGAAGGTAGACCTGGACTCCAAAAAGACCTTGGAGGAAGTTCCTTTTAAGGGAGACATCCTATTTGGGAAGATCTGAATAAGATTGTGACTGACTTAGTGGCTGCTAAGACTGCATTTCTCCCGAATACCAATCCTTCTGCCCATAGATAAAGATACCCACTTTTCATTCCTTTTGACCTCAAGGAAAAGCAAAAGGTCAGGCATACCCGAGACAAGCTCGTGCTCCCAAAACCACTTATCCCAAAACAACAATCCTGGGCCACCCGTCAGCCTGCTTCCAAACAAGACAAGCCTGCTGCATGATGGGGTTGGCCTCCCCCTGGGGGATCCCAGGGTGGGAGGCCAACTTCTGCAGTTCACCCAGGTCTGGTTAAAAACCCACTAAAGATGCATGGGTGCAAAAAGTCATATCTCGCAGGTATGCAGTCTCTTTCAAGAGACGTCCCCCTCGCCAGTTCTGCACGACGGTTATTCCTTTGGACCCGTTGAAGGCGCAAGCTCTGCACCTGGTTGTGCGTTCATTCCTGGACACAGGAGTGGTAGTTCTGGTACCCCTATCCCAGAGAGGATACTACTCGACCATGTTTCTGGTCCTGAAACCGAATGGGTCTTCCGGCCTATACTCAACCTCAACTCACTGAACAAATTTGTGAGAGTGTCCAAGTTCCGTATGGAAATGCTGCGCTTGATTGTACTGGCCATGAAACCCGGAGATTACAGTATATGGTATCCCTGGATATTCAAGATGCCTATCTGCATATACCTATTGCCATATTGCATCAGCAATATCTGTGGTTTGCTATTGGCAACCTTCATTATCAGTTCCAGGCTCTGCCGTTTGGACTGGCCACGGCCCCTCGGATCTTCACCAAGGTTATGGCCGTGATGACGGCTCATCTGCATCGTCAGGGAATCAGGATCCTGCCATATCTGGACGACTTTCTGATTCTGGCAAACTCCCAAGATGTCCTCCTCAGTCATCTGCAACTGACGGTACACTTCCTACAAGCCCACGGGTGGCTCGTCAACTGGAAGAAGTCCTAGCTGGTCCCTGCTCGGAGCATGGTGCACCTGGGGGCACTGCAGGACACACACAAAGACTGTTTCTACCTCCAGAGAAAGTCCTGAAACTTCAGGACAGGATTAGATACTTCCTCTCTCGCCCAAGAGTGTCAATACACTCGGTGGTGCAAGTGCTAGGCTTGATGGTGCCAGCTTTTGACATGGTAGAGTACGCTCAATTTCATTCCCGCCCTCTACAGAATCTCCTTGACTCCGGAGGTTCATCTGTCACTGAGCTGGTGGTAACAGGACCAGCAGTTGAGCAGGGTCTGTCCCTTCTGGATCCCCAACTGGGTCCTACTGACTACGGCTGCCAGTCTGAAAGGTTGGAGCGCGGTGCTGGAGCAACGCTCTCTCCAGGGTCAATGGACCAAGGAAGAATCTCTCCTCCCGATAAACATTCTGGAATTGCGGGCAGTGTTCAATGCTTTGACTCTTACCCTGCCTCTGATACAGAACAGGCCTGTTCAAGTACAATCAGACAACGCCACCACAGGGGCATACATAAACCATCAAGGCGGCACTCGAAGCTGCATGGCAATGATGGAAGTGTCAAAAATCCTTTGTTGGGTGGAATGCCATCTGCCAGCAATATCGGCAGTGTTCATTCTGGGAGTCGTCAACTGGGAAGCGGATTTCCTCAGTCGTCAGGACGTATGCGTCAGAGAGTTTAGTCTTCATCAGGAAGTCTTTCAACTCCTAGTGGACAAGTGGGGTCTACCAGATGTAGACTTGATGGCGTCACGACACAATCACAAAGTTCTGGTCTTCGGATCAAGAACAAGGGATTCTCAAGCAGTGTTCGTGGATGCACTGGCAATTCCATGGAATTTTTGGCTGCCCTACGTGTTCCCTCCAGTGTCACTTCTGCCCAGGGTACTACGGAAGTCTAAGCAAGAAGGAGAAATATTACTTCTAGTCGCTCCAGCGTGGCCCAGGCGGCATTGGTTCTAAGACCTACAGGGTCTCTCGATAGAGTGTCCTCTTCAACTTCCTCAATACCCAGACCACCTCGTTCAGGGCCCTTGTGTCTACCCAGAACTGGCCAGACTGGCTTTGACTGAGTTTGCTCTTGAAGCTTCACTCCTGAGGGCCAAAGGTTTCTCTGAGGCGGTTATGCAAACTATGGTAAAGGCCCACAAACTGGCTTCTGCATGGATTATTATAGGGTCTGGAATTCTTACTTCACCTGTTGTGCTGCTAAGAATTACGATGTTTCCAAGTGTAGTACTTCCAGACTTCTGGCTTTTTTGCAACAAGGCCTGGATTTAAGACTTCATCTGGCCTCCCTCAAGGTTCATACCTCTGCCTTGTCGGTGTGGTTTCAGAGAAAAATTGCGTCTATACCTGACGTTCATACATTCACTCAGGGCGTCCTACAGATTTAGCCTCCCTATGTTCCTCCTTTAGCTCCATGGGATTTGTCTTTTGTCCTGAATGCCCTGCAAGAGTCTCCATTTGAACCTATTGAATCAGTGGACCTTAAATAGCTCACAGCCAAGGTCCTGTTTCTGCTGGCTATTGCCTCTGCTAGACAGGTGTCAGACTTATGTGCTTTGTCCTGTCATCCACCCTTTTTGATTTTTCATTGTGACCGAGCAGTTCTTAGAACTTGTGCTGGTTATTTACCTAAGGTGGTGTCATCTTTTCACCTTTTTCAAGAGATTGTGGTTCCAGCCTTCATCTCTTCCGAATTGTTCTCCAAAGATCGGTCTTTGGATGTGGTACGGGCTCTGCGTATATATGTGGAGAGGACTGCCTCTACCAGGAGGTTAGATACCCTCTTTGTACTGTTTGGTTTCCACAAACGTGGCTGGCCTGCGAAAAAGCAAACATTGGCCAGATGGATTAGAATTGTGATTGCCCAAGCTTATTCGCAGGCTGGACTCCCAGCTCCTGCTGCTATTAAAGACCATTCTACTCGGTCTGTTGGACTTTCTTGGGCGGCCCGCCGTTGCGCTTCTGCAGATCAATTGTGCAAGGCGACTACGTGATCCTCAGTGAACACGTTTATTAGGTTCTATGCCTTTGATACTTCCGCCTCCCAGGATGCTTCCTTTGGACGCCGGGTTCTCATACCTGCTAAGGTGTGTCCCCTCCCTTGAGGAACTACTTTAGGACATCCCCGATGTATTCCCTGTGGAACATAGTGTATCCCGCTGCAGAAAAGGAGATTTATGGTAGACTTATCATGGTTACATCTCTTTCTGCGAGGTACACTGGATTCCACAGGGCGCCCACCCTTAGCTTCTTTGGGTTAGTATGGCATTAGCCGCTATTCCCTTCTCCTGTCATGAGAACGTGGTTCTATGCGACTAACATCTGCCTTCTCTTTTACCTGCTTCTGCATTGGACTGGTTAACAAAACTGAGCTCACAGTGCCTGGAGGCAGGGTTATAGAGGAGGCCCCGCAATGCGTCCTGGGACAGTCTAAAGCTTTAGCCTGTTGGTGCCTCTGGATCAAGATCCATCACTACACCCCGATGTATTCCCTGTGGAACCCAGTGTACCTCACAGAAAGAGATTTAACTATGGTAAGTGTACCATAAATCTCCTTTTTCAGCTATATTACCAAATACATCTACCCGCTATACCCTAGCATACTGATTCATCATCCTCTATTCCCTACTATCCCCATTATCCCTGTCTTATATATTTAACCCCTTCAACTTATTCTATCACCACTTCAACTCACTCTCCTACCACTTCACTGCTTATTCTCAACATCCTCTGTTACCTTTCCAGACTGCTAAGCAGTATGTCCCTTTATCATCAATTGTCTCTCTTTCCACCTCCATGTAGAATGTGTGCTCTCATAGGCATCTATATAATAAAGATGATTCCGGTTAAACATTAGATAATCAAATTGCCCATTGCCAAATATTTAAAAAACAAAACGAAACACAATCTCTTCTTCTTCATCATCAGGGAGACATCAGTCGGAGGTGTCATGGACACTGCCATCCCAGCCAAACAATGAGGATCGGTTATCCCCACTCAGTGGAAATGTCCCCATGAACCCCTTCCCAAGTCCTGGCCTGGCACACAGCTGATGAGATAAACCCATGTATGGCCATCTGTGTGCTAAAAGCAGCGGGAAGTGCTGCACCATGCATGCATTTGGTTATGTTAATTGCATCCATGCCTTTATAATTCTGTTCATTGTACTCTCTTCACTTCCACAGTTAACTAGTTGTTATTCTCTTCGGATTTCTGTGCCTCTCCTGTAAGTCCTTCCTTTCTAACTCTCTTTCCTTTCATTATTCTTAATACTCTCCTACTCTTTTCCATGTTTATCTCTCCTGCTCATCAAGCTAAAAACAGACAGCTAAGAAAGTACATTGAAAACGTATTGTTGGCAACCATCGGTGCTCCTGACTTGATGGAACTGATTTTTTTTCCTTTGATGCTGGGATTACCAGGTTGCCACCATTACATGCTTGTTTCCAAAGATCATCAGATGGTAATTAAGTAAATTCAGCTAGAGACCTGGAAGCACAGTTCCTTTGTGCATGTGCAAATTTCCAGAGGCTGACTGTTACATGTAGGGAGGCCAATCCCGGGCCATTTTTCCAATCCCGGGATTTGGGATTGAAAAACGATCAATCCCGGGATTCCCGGGATTGCAGTAGGGATCAGTGAAGAAGGGTGTAGGAAGCAGCGCTGGAGGGTAGGTAGCGGTGCGGGATGGTGTAGATAGCGGCGGGGAAGGGAGGGAGGGTGTAGGTAGCAGTGCAGGAGGGTGTAGGTAGCTGGGCGGGAGGGTGTAAGTAGTGGTGCGGTGGGTGTAGGTAGCGGTGCGGAGGGTGTAGGTAGCTGGGCGGGAGGGTGTAGGTAGCTGGGCGGGAGGGTGTAGGTAGCTGGGCGGGAGGGTGTAGGTAGCGGTGCGGAGGGTGTAGGTAGCTGGGCGGGAGGGTGTAGGTAGCTGGGCGGGAGGATGTACAGTAGGTAGCGGGGAGGGTTGGTAGCGGCGCGGGAGGGACGGTGGGTGTAAGTACCACTTACTATTAGGTGGGCGCCAGCCATGGACACACTGAACGCGTCGGCATTTCAAATGAAGCGCCGGCCGCCAGCCAACCAGAGCTGGCGGACCAGCAGCCAATCAGGGAAGCGGCCGCAGCAGTTGCTCCTGATTGGCTGCCGCGGCAGCTTCCCTGATTGGCTGCCGGTCCGCCAGCTCTGATTGGCTGGCGGCCGACGCCACATTTGAAGTGCCGCCGCGTTCAGCGTTTGTCTATGGCTGCCGCCCGCCTAAGTGTAAGTAGTATTACTTACACACACTCCCTCCCGCACATGCGCAGTGTAATCCCGTGAATCCCGGGATTGGATGCTCCAATCCCGGGATTCAAATCCCGGCATTTTTGGGCCCAAATCCCGGGATCCCGCCGATCCCGATCCCGGGATTGGCCTCCCTAGTTACATGGCTATATTCCATTGCTAAGGCATGTTGCATTCCAGAAACACCACCAGTATATTTGATAACATCCATACTTAAGACCTCACAAGCTGACACAGCTCTTCTCAGCTGATTAGAAGAAGCTTGAGATCTCCACATCTCAATCTATGACCTACAGTATCATTAGCTGACTGGGGGAAATGGTGGAAAGTTACCTTCAGTCACATATGCGGGCTTTGTCTTGAAAGATAAGTAGGGCCCATGCCCCTGTCATGGGTTTTTAGTTTTGGATCTGTATTACCCCCCCCCCCCCCCCAAAAACAAAAAACAAAAAAAAAAAACAGTTAAAATCACATAATTTGGGCCCTTTTTTTGTTCTTGGCATATTATTAATCCACAATAACATTTTCCAATAATTTCCAATTAATTTTGACCACCTCACAGGTCACAATATTGTTCACCAATATGCCTGGCTGGCTAAACTAAGCAACAGAGCAGCAGCACAAACACAAGGCAGTTATTTCTGTTAAAAAAATATTAACAAATTAGTAATGTATTAGCAATTACCAATTGAACCAACGTCCAAGTGCTATCAATAGACAACAATCCAATTACTGAGAATCGTGTGTAGAATATCATTGCTCTAAATGTAGTAGCAGCTAACAAACAGCAAAGAAAACCCTGAAACCATGTGTAAAATAGCAATGCAGACATGAATGCCCCCTACACAAATGTATATGCCCCCAGCACATGCCTATTCTCAGTGCCCAGTCTGTGCCTCCCTCCTGGGGCCATGGGTCACTGAGGACTGGCAATCTGTGCCCATTTAAAGCCCTGATCAATCAGCATTTTTGTCGAGCAGCTCCCCAAAATCTACCCAATCACAAAAAAAAACAGTATTCTGTACCTGCGTAGTACAGCGTGGAATACCTTTGGACACATAGTTAAATATTAACAAGGTTACAGTTCTGGTCGGATACAGTGCGGGATGGACACAGTGTGGGTTTCAGTGAGGTTGGATACAGGGCCATATTCAGGTTGCATAGTAAAATTGAGAAAAGGCAATCCGACCGATTATCAAACGACTGTGCATGTGCAGCATTCACCCTGCGTGTGTGCACCCGCGATTATTGATTATTTCTGCAAACACACTGTGCTTCAATGCAATCACATTTTGATTGACAGGAAGCCAGCGTTTAGGGGAGGAAACGCAGCGTTTTGTGGGTGTGTTTGTAAAAACACAGGCATGGCAAGGTGTTTTTCAGGTAGCTCTCTGACGCCAGTGATGACCATTTCCAGTCTCTTGCATATGCCGAATTGTTGACGACCTTGCCTGGCGAAGATGGAAAAGCTCTTCGATGTTCCGGTATTTGCGTATGGTTATGTGATCACATTGAGCATTGCGATGCATTTGCAATTTCGACAATGGCCATTTTTCTCTGTTTCTGGGCGGCAACTATTTGATCGCAGCAACTGCATTTTAGCAAGATTAGTAATCCAACATGAACAGGATACAGTGCAGGTTGGAGTGCGGGCTAGCCAAAAATCTACATGTGAAAACCATTTTAATTATGGCTTAACCAATCAGAATTCTAATAAAAGCCACCAAGTCACCTGCAGTAGTAATTTTGTGCTCTCAAGCATGGCAGGGACAGGTTTTGGAGTAGGCTGAATCAAGGCAGTGATTTCATTTGGGCTGCACTAGCTGATGAAAAGGAGGAATGAGGAACCAGCAGGTGGGAATGTGTTTGGTGATTTTGTTGCTTTAAAGCGACTTGTGGTGCAAATTAAGTCATGATTTGCTTTATGTTGATATACATCTTCAGAGGCATTCTACTTCAAATTATAGCGCATTTAAATGTGACTTATGAAGCGCTTTCCAATGCGAAAGCCACAAAATTTACAAAAAATGCATACGCCATAAAGTGACAACATACACCATCATAAAACAAAGATGCAAATGAAAATGCTTGTTAGCAAATATGCTATTTTTGTTATGAAGCTTAGGGGCGATGAAGTACAATTTTCAATTTCACACAAAATCGATTCTCAGTAAATTTCCCCCCAGTTATCAGGAGAGACACTGAAGTGCTTATCAAGGTTTACAGCATGCTAGCCAACATCAAAGAGATGTTTCGGCTGCAAAGAGCTGTTTGTCAAGCTATATCTTATATCTTATAACATATAGTGAAAAGATCAGGGTAGAGGTGACCACTTCTGGAGTAGATGGGTACCTCCAAACACACAGCAGCCAGGAAAACAGCTCACCACTCCAGGGTTTTCAAGCAATCTAGCCGTAAGTTGCTTGGCTTTGTTTCGACTCAACTACACAGGAAAACATAGGAACTGGGGCAAGTGCTGTGGACTGATGAGTCAAACTGTGAAATAACTGGCTGTAAGAGAAGGCAGTTTGTTTGCCGAGGGGCTGGGGAGCAGTACAATAATGAATATCTGCAGGCAATAGTGAAGCATGGTGGAGATTCCTCTCATGTTTAGGGCTGATTTCAACAAATGGAGTTGGGGATTTGGTCAGGTGTAATGGTGTCTTCAATGCTGAGAAATACAGGCAGGTACATGCCGACAAACAATGGTAGTTGCTCGGTCATTCCTGGAGATAATTATGTATCAGGTGCTGGAAAGGGGGAGGGGACACAGAGAAACAGACAGAGAGGGGGGGGGGGGGGGGTTGCAAATCCTACCCCTACATTTCCTTTCAGCACACTGAAAATTACCTGTAACCATACCTGAACCTATCTGGTAATAGAAATTCAGAGAATTAGTTTACACATGTTTGCAAACACATGTTTAAGCTGCTGAGCCACTTCAAGGCTTCTCTGATGTCAGCAGTCCTAACACTACATAATAGCAGTGCCCACATAGGGTCATGTAATTTGTCACAGTAGGCCTCATGATAAAGGCTATTACTAAAACACATCCAGAAAGAGAGCTAACTTACCCAAGAGCTGCCCCCAGGATCTCCCATTGGCACTACTAGGAACAGCATGCCTTTCAAATACTGCTCCCATTCAATGCCTCTCGCACACAAGTAGACAAACAATGGTAGTTGCTCGGTCATTCCTGGAGATAATTATGTGTCAGGTGCTGGAAAGAGGGAGGGGTTACAGACAAACAGACAGAGAGGAAGGGTTGCAAATTACATGGCCCTATGTGGGCACTGCTATTATGTAGTGTTAGGACTGCTGACATCGGAGAAGCCTTGAAGTGGCTCAGCAGCTTAAACATGTGTTTGCAAACACATGTAAACTAATTCTCTGAATTTCTATTACCAGATAGGTTCAGGTATGGTTACAGGTAATTTTTAGTGTGCTGAAGGGAAATGTAGGGGTGGGATTTGCAAACCCCCCTCTCTGTTTGTGACCCCTCCCCCTTTCCAGCACCTGATACATAATTATCTCCAGGAATGACCGGACAACTAACATGGGCCCTCATTCTGAGTTGATCGCTAGCTGCTTTCGGTCGCAGTGCGGTGATTAGTTGAAAAAGCGGCATTTCTGCACATGCGTATGGGCCGCAGTACGCACGCTCTAAGTATTTTCACACAAAACTATGCAGTTTTACACAAGGCCGAGCGACGCTTTTCTGTCACTGTGTTGATCGGTGAGTGATTGACAGGAAGTGGGTGTTTCTGGGTGGTAACTGACCGTTTTCTGGGAGTGTGCTAAAAAATACAGGCGTGTCAGGTCAAAACGCAGGCGTGCCTGGGCAAACGGGGGAGTGGCTGGCCGAACGCAGGGCGTGTTTGTGACATCAAAGCAGGAACTAAACTGAGGTGATCGAAAGGTAGGAGTAAGTTTCGAGCTGCTCAGAAATTGCATGAAAATTTTTACGCGCAGTTCTGCTAACCTTTTGTTCGCACTTCTCTAAGCTAAGATACACTCCCAGAGAGCGGCAGCCTAGCGTGTGCACTGCTGCTAAAAGCAGCTAGCGAGCGATCAACTCGGAATGAGGGCCATTGTTTGTCTGCTTGTGTGCGAGAGTCATTGAATGGGAGCAGTATATGGAAGGCATGCTGTTCCTTGTAGTGCCAATGGGAGATCCTGGGGGTGACTCCTGGGTTAGTTAGCTCTCTGTCTGGATGTGTTTTAGTAATAGCCTTTATCATGAGGCCTACTGTGACAAATTACATGGCCCTATGTGGGCACTGCTATTATGTAGTGTTAGGACTGCTGACATCGGAGAAGCCTTGAAGTGGCTCAGCAGCTTAAACGTATGTTTGCAAACATGTGTAAACTAATTCTCTGAATTTCTATTACCAGATAGGTTCAGGTATGGTTACAGGTAATTTTTAGTATGCTGAAGGGAGATGTAGGGGTGGGATTTGCAACCCCCCTCTCTGTCTGTGTACCCTCCCCCTTTCAAGCACCTGATACATAATTATCTACAGGAATGACCGAGCAATTACCATTGTTTGTCTGCTTGTGTGCGAGAGGCATTGAATGGGAGTAGTATTTGGAAGGCATGCTGGTCCTTGTAGTGCCAATGGGAGATCCTGGGGGTGGCTCCTTGGTAAGTTAGCTATCTGGATGTGTTTTAGTAATAGCCTTTATCATGAGGCCTACTGTGACAAATTACATGGCCCTATGTGGGCACTGCTATTATGTAGTGTTAGGACTGCTGACATCTGAGAAGCCTTGAAGTGGCTCAGCAGCTTAAACATGTGTTTGCAAACATGTGTAAACTAATTCTCTGAATTTCTATTACCAGATAGGTTCAGGTATGGTTACAGGTAATTTTTAGTATGCTGAAGGGAAATGTAGGGGTGGGATTTGCAACCCCCCCCCCCTCTGTCTGTGTCCCCTCCCCCTTTCCAGCACCTGATACATAATTATCTCCAGGAATGACCGAGCAACTACCATTGTTTGTTTATTTGTGTGCGAGAGGCATTGAATTGGAGCAGTATTTGGAAGGCATGCTGTTCCTTGTAGTGCCAATGGGAGATCCTGGGGGTGGCTCCTGGGCAAGTTAGCTCTCTGTTTGGATGTGTTTTAGTAATAGCCTTTATCATGAGGCCTACTGTGACAAATTACATGGCCCTATGTAGGCACTGCTATTATGTAGTGTTAGGACTGCTGACATCGGAGAAGCCTTGAAGTGGCTCAGCAGCTTAAACATATGTTTGCAAACATGTGTAAACTAATTCTCTGAATTTCTATTACCAGATAGGTTCAGGTATGGTTACAGGTAATTTTTAGTGTGCTAAAGGGAAATGTAGGGGTGGGATTTGCAACCCCCCCTCTCTGCCTGAGGTACTTATTCATCATGCAATACCATCAGAGAGGCATCTGATTGGCTCCAAATTTATTTGGCAGCAGAACAACGACCCCAAACATACAGTCAATGTCATTAAGAACTATCTTCAGTGTAAAGAAGAACAAAGAATCCTGGAAGCGATGATATGGCCCCACAGAGCCCTGATCTCAACATCATCGAGTCTGTCTGGGATTACAAGAAGAAACAGAAGGATTTGAGCAAGCTTACATCCATAGATCTGTGGTTAGTTCTCCAAGATGTTTGGAACTACCTCCCTGCTGAGTTCCTTCAAAAACTGTGTGCAAGTGTACCTAGAAGAATTGATGCTGATTTAAAGTTAAAGGGTGGTCCCACCAAATATTGCTTTGATTTACATTTCTCTCTTCTGTTCATCTACTTAGCTTTTTTTAATTAAATGATCAAAATAAACTATTAACACTTCTATTTTGAAATCATTATTACTTTGCAGAATGTTTTCCATAACTGCCTAAACAAAAAAAAATACAGTATATATATATATATATATATATATATATAAAATATATATATATATATATTAGTGATGTGCACCGGACATTTTTCGGGTTTTGTGTTTTGGTTTTGGATTCGGTTCCGCGGCCGTGTTTTGGATTCGGACGCGTTTTGGCAAAACCTCACCGAAATTTTTTTGTCGGATTCGGGTGTGTTTTGGATTCGGGTGGTTTTTACAAAAAACCCTAAAAAACAGCTTAAATCAAAGAATTTGGGGGTCATTTTGATCCCATAGTTTTATTAACCTCAATAACCATAATTTCCACTCATTTCCAGTCTATTCTGAACACCTCACACCTCACAATATTATTTTTAGTCCTAAAATTTGCACCGAGGTCGCTGGATGGCTAAGCTAAGCGACACAAGTGGCCGACACAAACACCTGGCCCATCTATGAGTGGCACTGCAGTGTCAGGCAGGATGGCACTTCAAAAAAATAGTCCCCAAACAGCACATGATGCAAAGAAAAAAAGAGGCGCACCAAGGTCGCTGTGTGACTAAGCTAAGCGACACAAGTGGCCGACACAAACACCTGGCCCATCTAGGAGTGGCACTGCAGTGTCAGGCAGGATGGCACTTCAAAAAAATAGTCCCGAAACAGCACATGATGCAAAGAAAAAAAGAGGCGCACCAAGGTCGCTGTGTGACTAAGCTAAGCGACACAAGTGGCCGACACAAACACCTGGCCCATCTAGGAGTGGCACTGCAGTGTCAGGCAGGATGGCACTTCAAAAAAATAGTCCCCAAACAGCACATGATGCAAAGAAAAAAAGAGGCGCACCAAGGTCGCTGTGTGACTAAGCTAAGCGACACAGGTGGCCGACACAAACACCTGGCCCATCTAGTAGTGGCACTGCAGTGTCAGGCAGGATGGCACTTCAAAAAAACAGTCCCCAAACAGCACATGATGCAAAGAAAAAAAGAGGTGCACCAAGGTCGCTGTGTGACTGTCACAACTGAGGGCCTGAGCTGACGGGAGGCAGCCTCAGTTGTAGGGGCTGAGATGTAACGGAACCTGGGAGGTTGTATCAGACCCCTAGACATGTAAGTAACATGTAGAATAACTGCCCGAAGGCGTGACCACGACAACCAGGATAAAAGTCAATGATGTTTATTATGACAAACTCCGTAACACAGCAGCAGTAAAAGGAAACATAAAAGTCAACAGAGGATAAATACAATTCCTGGGTACTACAG